>NC_092132.1:150644172-150977296 GCF_043159975.1 Macaca nemestrina | reverse complement strand
TGGCACAATCTTAGCTCACTGCAACCTCCGCCTCCCGGGTTCAAGTGATTCTCTTGCCTCAGCCTCCTGAGTAGCTGGAATTACAGGCACCCGTGACTGCGAGTACACCTGGCTAATTTTTGTATTTTTAGTAGAGACGGAGTTTCACCATGTTGGCCAGGCTGGTCTCGAACTCCCAACCTCAGGAGATCTGCCTGCCTCAGCCTCCCAAAGTGCGGGGATTATGGGCCTGAGTCACCATGCTCGGCCCTTGGTGACATTTTAAGGCAACTGGGCTTGCCACGTCTCAGATTGGTTCAGTGTCCATCTCAGTGTGGTCGTCATGTTGTGGACTGACTTCCTGCCTCCTACCTGGGAAGCTCCCTCCATGCCAGACCCTTTCTTATAGGTAAATAGTGTATTTAGAGTTATTGGTAAATATGGTTTTTGTAAAGGGAAGGGAATTTATTTTTATGAAATGGCTAGAGACCTTATATTTTACTGGATTTATACATCTTATTTTGCATGGATTCCTGATTTGGAGGGGGAGAAAGAATGTATAGAATTGTTACTGAAGGACACAGACACACGGTGCTGAAGAGCTCTGTGGTGCAGTGAGACAGGGAGGTCCCAGGCCACCTGCTGTGATGAGAACCTCACTCAGCTGTAGGGCCCTAGAAATCCACAAGACCATTCTGGGGCTTGTCACAAATATTCAACATAGTCAATATTGGTTAAACTCTGAGAACACTGCTTGATATGTTCACCTCTAGAGAAGTGGTTTTATATACAGTGTCTTCATTAGTACTAGTATTTCTCAAAATCAGGTCATGGGATTTCCAGGAGCTCATAAGTAAAATATTATCTCTCTTGAACTTCTCCTCCTAAAATTCCCCGGTTTGGAGTAATCTAAAGGTAACAGCTACAAAAAACCTTTCAATCTCTAAAATCGTTCTTTGAGCTTTATCATGGGTCATGTGTGAGTTTTTAAACAATGAAAAAACTTCTATACCCTGTAAAGAATTACGGAAGTTGACATAACTTCAACGTGTCCTAATATTTACAATGTTAAATAAAAGAGAAAAGCCTATTATATTTTGCAAATGTACGTTAATTATTTGAAAAAAAATCCCATTGTGTAATACAAAGTGACAGCAAAGGCATATTGTATGATTCAATGCCTGCTTAGAATTGATTTCATTGTGAAGTTTAAAAAATTTCAATTCCTGACATTAAGGGAAGGCTCTTCATTTAAAAATAAATAGGCAGATTGATGTTCTGTATGAATCAAAGGCAGTTTAAATTTTTCCCTTTTTAAAATTTTTTTATTTTTTCCTTCCAAATCAAGGCTGGGATTTTAAACGTCTCTACAACTAGCTCTTTGTTTTTAGCTGACATGTTAATCTAGACATTTATTTTTACCAAGAAATAGCTTTTAAAAATAAGACACTGGCCACTAAGGTATATTTTTCACTTGTAAGCAAATATGATATAGGGAAGATAACATAAACAGGCATTCTCTCCTGGATGAGACTATCATAAAGGCTGAAGTTTTGTTTGTTTTACAGGTTTCGTGCAGTTTTATTTTCCTCTACACAATTTCATCTGCATCCCATGCAAGGCAGTTCAATTGTGTATTACTAAAAACCATTGAATACCTACATTTATTTGAGATGTGGGGAAATTAGGCTGTCAGAAGAATGTGTAACAGACAGTAATTACCTGGCTTTCCCTGTGGGTGTCCATGCCACACTATGTCGAAATGAATTCTAAAACGGAATGTGAATAGCTCACAGGACAACTTGAAGGCTATTTTGTGGCCTTTAAAATGGCTAATGTTCATCCATATAGAGCTGACCACTTTCTCCTGACACACCATTTGGCAGTAGGGCATGCTTGAGGCTGACTGTCTGGAGATAAGTGGGTTCTGAGCACACCCCCAGCAATACTTGAGTGTTGGAAGACTGTGGGGAACAATAAAGACAGCACCCCCAGAAGTGTGACTATTATAATGATCCCTGCTCTCTGATATTCATTCCCTAGCTATTCTTTAACTGAAATTCTTGAGTGTCTACCACGTGCTGAAGGTACAGAGGTGAGTGGTGCATGTCTCTGTCACCAAAGCCTTTGGGGATTGTAGAAGGGCAAATTAAAGAGCGATATCGTTAGAGCTCTGCAGGAAGTAAAGTCAGGCACATGGTGGTGGTAGCCCAGGGTAGGGATGACTCACTGCACCTGCAGGTGGGAGCCCAGACAGCATTGAGGAGAGGACACTCTCTCCAGTGCAGAATTCGAGAGGGTGACTAAATCCTCCCATAAAAATTTTAATGTAATATTTGGAAAAAATCAAAAGAAAGGCAGAAAATGTATGATGAACAAGACATGGCAAATTTAAATAAAGACAAGATCGGTACTGCCGATGTTTCCTTTTGTCTCTTTCCTGCAATAAAGCTGGAGTATGGTTAAATACGGGAGCTGTAGGTTAGGATCCCATGGAGACGATAATTTAGGAGGGGACTGTGCCATCTTAAAGATGGGGCATTGGTGCTAAGAATCGCAGGGGAGGACACACTCAGGTGGAAGGGGTGACAGAAGTGAGAAGTCACTTGGATTTAGGGAGTAAGGGAGAAATTTAAGGTAACACCCAGATTTGTTGTTTAGGGAAAGAAAAAGAAAAAGAAAAAAAAAAAAGCAGGATACTGCTAATAGCATTCTCAGAGGAAGCAGATCCAGGATAACAATAGGTTTGGAGAAGCCAATCAGTATGTGGGTTGGGGGTACGGAGTGTTAAGTAACTAATGATGATCCTGCTGAGACAGTACCTGCAAAGCTGGATGGTCACTTGAGCTACAGGTAAAGATTTCTGAATTGGGCTACAACAAATAGGTGATGGGTGAAGCTGGGGGCCTGAATGATGGGGAGCAAAGTCACCCTGACATCACCAACCTTTGTATTGAGGGACTTGTGATCATCACCTACAATGCCCCTGGAATCATTAAGCTCCCATCACATCATCTATGCTAACAGTTTAGCGAGTCTCAAGGCATTAAATACGGGTCTGGAAAGCTTTTTCCTAAAGAAGTCAGCTGATTGTGCCTCCGTGAACTCATCCACAAGATAGTCGCTGGGCTGTTTCCAACATGAAATACTCCATCTCTCCATGGGTAATCTGTCATTCTGAAGTTTGTTTCTGGGAACTTCTTTTTCTGAGGCTAAAGGTCTATACAGAAAACTACTCAGATTTTCAGACCAGCTGCATTCCTTCTTTGCCACAAATTAACAAACTGGCCTTCTGACACGAATGCCATTTTGGTGTAGGGCCTTGAGCAGGCAGTCCTGTCTCTGGTCTATGCGGGCTGACCCAGACACACTGAGAAGACGGAGTTGCTGCATTCTGTGGGGAAGGTGCAGGTTACACTCGTCATTCTGCTCTACTGAATTATGTGCTATTATTATATAACACATGTTTTCAAATTAAGAAATTTAGAAGTGCATCCTTTGACGCCCAAGAGTAGAGCAGGCATGTTCTTCCTAGTGTGTGCACAGCAGCAGAGTTACAGAAGGTGCATCCTTACCAATGCAGAGGGGAGACGGATAGTTCCAACGGCGAACAGTCCCTGGCATACAGGAAATGTGGGAACGGCCCTGTTTAAAAGGAAACAAAAGAAAATCCATATAACTAAAATCAGAGCGATGAAGGATTAAGTGTTTGAGAATATCTGCACTTTTTCCTTTCTTAATTATAAATATTTTAAAATGCAAAAATTGTGAAATCTGTTTTTACTAATGATGATTAGTGAGTCACATTTGCAACCAACATAGAAAAGTATCCATTTTCACCGTGTTTCTTTCTATTAAAAACAAAATCTTGCAATGTTCTTTTGACCAGACCATAATTCGACCCAGCTCCTTTCTTGAGACTTAAAGAAGAGTATTGAATTGGGCAAAGTATGTGTTTTTTAAAAAAAATTTTTATTATACTTTAAGTTCTAGGGTACATGTGCACAATGTGCAGGTTTGTTACATATGTATACATGTGCCATGTTTGTGTGCTGCACCCATTAACTCATCATTTACATTAGGTATGTCTCCTAATGCTATCCCTCCCCCCTTCCCCCATCCCATGACAGGCCCCGGTGTGTGATGTTCCCTTTCCTGTGTTCAAGTGTTCTCATTGTTCAATTCCCACCTATGAGTGAGAACATCTGGTATTTGGTTTTCTGTTCTCGTGATAGTTTGCTGAGAATGATGGAATAACAGACAAACAGAGAGTCAAATCATGAGTGAACTCCCATTCACAATTGCTTCAAAGAGAATAAAATACCTAGGAATCCAACTTACAAGGGATGTGAAGGACCTCTTCAAGAACTACAAATCACTGCTCAATGAAATAAAAGAGGACACAAACAAATGGAAAAACATTCCATGCTCATGGATAGGAAGAATCAATATTGTGAAAATGGCCATACGGCCCAAGATAATATATAGATTCAATGCCATTCCCATTAAGCTACCAATGACTTTCTTCACAGAATTGGAAAAAAACTACTCTAAAGTTCATATGGAACCAAAAAAGAACCCGAATTGTCAAGACAATCCTAAGCCAAAAGAACAAAGCTGAAGGCATCACGCTACCTGACTTCCAACTATACTACAAGGCTACAGTAACCAAAACAGCATGGTACTGGTACCAAAACAGAGATATAGACCAATGGAACAGAACAGAGCCCTCAGAAATAATACCACACATCTACAATCATCTGATCTTTGACAAACCTGACAAAAACAAGAAATGGGGAAAGGATTTCTTATTTAATAAATTGTGCTGGGAAAACTGGCTAGCCATAAATAGAAAGTTGAAACTGGATCCCTTCCTTACATCTTATACAAAAATTAATTCAAGATGGATTAGAGACTTAAATGTTAGACCTAAAACCATAAAAACCCTAGAAGAAAACCTAGGCAATACCATTCAGGACATAGGCATGGGCAAGGACTTCATGTCTAAAACACCAAAAGCAATGGCAACAAAAGCCAAAATTGACAAATGGGATCTAATTAAAGAGCTTCTGCACAGCAAAAGAAACTACCATCAGAGTGAAGAGGCAACCTACAGAATGGGAGAAAATTTTTGCAATCTACTCATCTGACAAAGGGCTAATATCCAGAATCTACAGAGAACTCAAACAAATTTACAAGAAAAACAAGCGTTTTTTTTTTTTGTTTTGTTTTTTTCATTCGGCAGAATTTATAGCTTTTGGTCTAAAAAAAGGTAGCTTTGGTGGGTGTCTGTGGTTACATGTCACATGAGTACCAGGGTTCGGCAAAGCACTGGGTCAGTTCTTCCTGTATCACAGAAAGAGACTTCACGTTCATCATTTTCTCACTAGACATCCTCACATGTCACATCAACCTGCCTGCAATGAAATTAACCCTCATTACTCAGGGTCTCTTTACCCTGTAAATATATGAATTTTCTATGTTCTACTTTTAAAAATCTGTTCTAATCTTTCTCATGGAAAAAAAAAAATCAAACAGTAGAGGGTTAAATTCAAAGATGTTTTGTGCTACCATCTCTTTCACAATAAAAGAGAAGTGATCCATGAGACCTCTGTGTGTGGTCTATTTTTATTCTTTTTCCTGATTGTGACTCGGTGGCCTTATCAGCCAGGTTTGCTTATCTCATAAATTTCCATTTGCCACCTACAATTGGCATAGAGGCAATTGAAAAACAATTTTTATGTTAAATAATTCCAGCCACACTGGGAAGGCATCAAACAAGCATTTGCACTAATGCAGTTATCAATGGCAAACCGATTCCCTAAGCTCTCAAACATTTCATACTCAATCCATCTGCCACAAAACTAACTTTCTCATACCTCTTGGTATTTTTAAAAGTAGTTACAGTAAAGAAGACTATATTTAATTTTAAAGAAGATACTCCAGGCAATTTTGTGCTGCTGGCATTTATACTCTGTGTATCCCCATTCTCTGATTCATTAAATTATCCTTATAAATTTCCTTCTGAAATAGGGATAAACATAAAGTTCAAAAGTCTCAACAAATTTTCATCAGAGACTACCAATAAAATGATCATTTATTACCAATCTAGGTAATATTCTGCTATTGATTTTGGTATAAACATTTCAAATGAGTGATTCTAGTTACAAGTTTTCTAATAAATCAGAACAAGAGAGAACCCTGTGCATTTATGTACTAGTTTTTACCCCAATGGGAATTTTATTTTTTTTATGCTTTAAAAGACCATGAAAACAAGTTGAGAGAAGATGGAAGTCATACATCATTCAATATTCAGCATTTACTTTCAGCATGTGATGTCAAGGCAGGCCCCTGAATCTCGCGAAGCATATATATTTATAGACACTCACGTGTGAACTATGCCAGGAACAATGCTTTTCATGACTAATATGTAATTGAAGCATCTGTTGTTCCAAATATATTAATGTGTTAGTAAAATTGTCAGTTGTTAGCAATTAAAAAAAAAAATCCAGAATCCTTTTTTGCTCATGTGAATGGCAAACAGCAGCTTGCAAACTCAAAGCCTGGCATTGTTTGTAACAAAGCAAAGAAACACAGCTTAGTTTGCACTTGAAAAACAGAGCTAATAAACGGTCTGTTGGACTGTGCAGAAGTGCATCCATAGGCCTGTGTCCCTAAGCAGCATATTCAATAATCCATTATAAGAAATTTCTCTAGTAAAGAATTATTTCTAGTTTCTTCTCTGAGAGCCATCATAATATCACTTGTAAAAGAACACAAAGTATCACCATCGGGTAGAAAGAAGATGAACATCCATGAGCAAGGGCAAATATTAAAGTGTTGGAATTTGAGGGAGAATAGAGGAAACATGATATTTACCTGATTTCAGGCCATTATAAAGCAAGCCCCAAACAAGGCACAAAAACAGCATGTCAGTATAGACTGAGATGTCCCTCTAAATGAGACCCTTGGGATATGAAAGATAATTCTTTTTTTTTTTTTCGAGACGGGGTCTTGCTCTGTCATGCAGGCTGGAGTGCAGTGGTGCAATCTCAGCTCACCGCAACCTCCGCCTCCTGTTTCAAGTGATCCTTCCACCTCAGCCTCCCAAGTAACTGTGACTACAGGAATGCGCCACCATGCCCAGCTCATTTTTGTATTTGTTGTAGAGGTGGTGTCTTGCTGTCTTGCCCCGGCTGGTCTCAAACTCCTGGATTCAAGTGATCCTCGGACTCTGGAATCCCAAAGTGCTGGGATGACAGGTGTGAGCCACTGCACCTGGCCTAGGATAATTCTTTCTACCATATCATGTGGATCAGAAATGTTGTGTCTTAAATATTCAGCCTGAATAGCCTGAGTGTGTTTGGTTACAAACTCATTGACGTAGCTCAACTTTCAGGAGTGCCTACTCACTATAGTTTCTGCTACAGAGACTCGTTCTGCTACCCATCTTTTTGCAGAGTTACAACAATTATTGTGGCACCCACCAAGGTGGTGTTATAATGTAAGTTGTAGGTTTGTTCTTAGGAAGGTGGCTTTGTACATTGATATTGGTTTCTAATAATATCAACAATAGTTTTCCTTTACTAAAGTGTGCCAGTTATTTCACAGATATTTTCTCTAAGCTGAAAGCATACATCACATGGTACCCATGTCCCACGGTTGATCAAGAGTAGTGAGATTTTGTATATAAAGCACTTGGTAATGCATCCCTTTAGCATTCAGTATTTGCCAGCTGCTGTTTGCTCTTAACTTGATTCAGTGCTACACAATATTTACCCCAATGTATGTGCAGAAATTGAATTCCACACAATGGTGTTATTTCACTGCTGTAGTGTTACAAGTCTGCATATAAGAACATGGCTGAACAATTTTCCTTTAAAACCTATCAGTTTCAGTGTCATTATAAACAGACAGCTAAAATATTCGATTACCTGAATTAACTGAAGAGCTGGAATGTCAATCGACACATATGTCTCCTGACTTTAGAATACACATGTTTTGGTTATCAATTTTTATTGCTGGCAGGGAGAATTATATAATAATTATGCCAAGTGATAGAAACTATTCTGAGAGTAGGCTTACTCATTACTCATGGTTAAACTAGAGAATATTAATAATAAATAATAAGAGAAAAATGATTAATCTTGCCATATATTAGAATATAAATCATTCATCAAAACTTTTATATAAAAAACTGTTGGCTGGGTATGGTGGCTCACACCTGTAATCCCAGCACTTTGGGAGGCCAAGGCAGGTGGATCACCTGAGGTCAGGAGTTTGAGACCAGCTTGGCCAACATGGTGAAACCCCCATCTCTACTAAAACTACAAAAATTAGCCAGGTGTGGTGGCAGGTGCCTATAATTCCAGCTACTTGGGAGGCTGAGGCAGGAGAATAGTTTGAACCTGGGAGGCAAAGGTTGTAGTGAGCCAAGATCGAGATCATGTCACTGCACTCCAGCCTCGGCAACAGAGCGAGACTCCCTCTCAAACAAACAAACAAAATCTCTTTATATAGACGATAGTAAAAGTTCATTTAAAAACTTCTACTTGATCGTTTTTAAAACTTATTTAATCAAACAAGTTTATCAATCTAATTTATCAAATCTAATTTATCAAAATAAAATATTCTGATGCCTTATCTACCTAGCCCAAAGTGGGCGTTAATGATGACTTATACTGAATGATGAGAACAGTGTGCTGAGTAGGACACGCACATTCAGAAGCAGATTCAGTTGCTGGCTGCCAGGAGAGGACTTTCAAAGAGATGGTGTTGATACTTTGTCCCTAGAATGCTCTGTGCATAGTTATTGGGAACACATACATTGTGAACTAAAATAATTGTGAAAAATCGAATGCTTAGCTTTGAAAGAGTCCTTTAGCACTTAAAAGCTGGTTCCAAACGGTGATGAAGATGACCAACATGCATGGTTTAATATGAATAGTACGATTCACAAGCTAAGTGAGGAAAACCAAATCCACTTTCTGGGTACAAAGTGAGGGCTTTGGCTTTAAGAGAGCTACACAAAGATGACCGTGTGTGTTAATCCTGAGCACCGAGAAGAAGGATACCTGCAGGGTGTACCCGGGCTCGCACTGGAAGGAGAGCACGTCGTTCACCATGTGCCGATCTCCGATTTTGATGCTGTTGCTGGGGAGGGCTGGTTCTTGGCATGCAGCGAGACCGACAGCTAGAAATGCAAAGAAAAATGCTAGAAGTTATATGATGTAAACAACATTCTTACCGTTTGAATAACCAAAGTTTCCTTCTATTGCTCTCCTGTGGAAATGAACAAAGACTTTAATTCTTTCTCTTGTTATTCTACCAAGAAGACTTTGAGTACCTTTAAATCAGAGCTATGAGTTAATTCTTAAAAATTAAATTATCTCATTTTTATTACACAGTGAATCAAGGCTTTGATGTAAATAACAAAATTTGTTACTTCCACATTGAGTATAAAAGATCCCAACTTCAATATATATATATTGTAGAAAGTCTCTTCAAAAATTGTGTTTTTATGGTATGTAAAACTCCAAGATATCATCCTCTTACTTTTGTTTTTCAAGCATACTTAGCAGTCTTTATATATATATATATATAAAAACTTATAGGTGAATCTGGGAATTCTGTTCTTCTACAAAAAAAAATGAGAAAAAATATTTTATATTCAATCTCTCTCTCTCTTTCTCTTAAAGATAACAAAAAGGATCTCATGAACAGTCTGTTCTTCATTAAACAGAAACAATATTTACAGAACCTAAAGCTGTAATCCTGCACTTTCCTAGATGAATTGCATTCAATTAAGACACTCACAGATTTTTTAAAGGCATCATATAGTATTGGAACTCAGCCTAAAGTATCACATAAACTAACTCTAAAACACTGAAACCGCTCTGTGTAAATCCTTATCATAAGAATAAACAAGATATGCAGACATTGTATTTTGTAGAATCAAAAATTGATTTCGGTTTATCAAAAGGTACAAACTTTCCATTATGAGATGAGCAAGTTCTGAGGATCTAAAGTGTACAGCACTGGATGTTGATGGATATATTAATTCATTTAATTTAAAAATGCATTTGAAATGGTGCTAAGGACTTGTTGAATACGAATGAATAATTTATTCCATTATTCTAACATATCATGAAGAAATAGTGGAGAAGGGCTTCTCTAGGTAGGCCGGCTACACATTCTTTATGTGGCCTTGGATTCATATTTGAGTTCTTGTACTTCACACCAACAGGAGTGAACTTATCAGATTACTTAATTGACTCAGACTCTCAGAAAGGAAGCTGGGGTGGAGGAGGTGAGTAGGACTTTAGTTAATCAGAAGCAAAAAAAAAAAAAAACAACAAAAACCAGCAGGAGAACAGGTCCACGCAGGGGCAGCCACATGCTAGTGGTCCCCAGGCACAGCGAGGACGCAGCTGCCTGCACTGCCCATGGGGCTGGTCGCCACGCAGGGCTCTGCCCTTAGGCCAGTCAGTTTTCTCTGCTCCATGCCTGCTCCGTGTCTCACCAGACTTCACTTTCAGGAAAAAGAAAGAAAGAAAGAAAGAAAAAAGCAGCACAAGTGCAAAGATGAAGTGATTAAGAACTTCAAAACCAGCGACCACCAAGCACGAGACCCAGTGTGACTCACGCAGTGTCCACTCAGGAAGCAGCTCTGGGTCATAGCTACAGAGTCAGCACCAAGGCCAAGGGAAATCCTGGGTCATCCCTGCATGGCTGTCACCGTGCCAGACGCATTATACTAACTCCAATCCCCACCAGACCCTCATAGACAGGCTCCTTGTGTCTAATATTAAACGAAAGGCAAAGTGAAGTCCTCCTGGCTGCAGACTTGCACAGGCTGGTGTGTCCGTGTATATGAACCTGATATCTCGTGCGTGGTGAGTTAACAGTGCATTTCCTCTACTGCCTTGATGTTGGAGCCTATAAGAGATACGTCCATCAGTGGTGACCCCAGACCTGCTGAGTTGGAGGCAACACCATTCCAAATCCTTCTCCAGCTTGCTGAGTGTTTCTCCAAATCTGAGAGCGTGAAATGGAGATAGAGAAGTGTCTTCATTTTACAGTACTGGGATTGTTCATCTGAGAATCCCATGCTATGGAATTCAGGTCAGAAGGGAAAGCACTGGTACATAAACTAGCTGAGAAATGTCAAGCCACAGAACCCATTGATTCTGTATGGAATGAGTAGGTATGAGGAGTGCCATGAACTTTTACTAAGTTGAAATAGATTTTTCCTTAAATGGCTGTATTTTTAAAAGTATAAAATACCATAAGCATTAAGCAGTAATGTATTTTATTCCTACCACAGATGTTTAAGCCATTGGGGCTTTACATAGAAGATAAAACTGCTAAATATGAAAAAATATCTAAAATCACGTAGGCCTTTAACTTGTTTTACTAATGTAAGTCTAAAATCTTTTGTTTTAACTTTAGAATATAGATTACTACATTTGAATCCCATCCTTTCTTTGCTACCACATATTAGCAAGGTCATCTACCATTCTTCTCTGAGTTTTTTATTTCCCCCTGAAAAAATGTGTACTTAAAATACTAACTATATTTCTAACTACAGTAGAGAATACTAAAAATCTACTTTAGGGTGATACTAAGTCATCATCATTCTGAGATACTTCAAGGACACACCAGGTGTGACACAGAAGGAAGAATATCGATTATGGAAACAGGTTCCAAATATAAAGAAAAAATATTTTGAAATGAAAAGTGAAACATTACAATTCATATTAAAGTCCAGTTACTAAACTTGCATGTTTTACCTATATGATGTGTTTTTATTTATTATATGTTGATTTATATGCAGTTATTATGTATTGATTTATTGTCATTTTTTCCTTTCTTGAATTCTATTCAATTGATCCTCTGGAAAAAAAATTTGCATTTATATCTGGCCATTCAGGAATTATATTTATAATTATAAATAAATGAATAAAATAAAAACACAAAAAATACCATTTTGACCAGTGTTTAATATGGCCAGACTCAGGAAGCAGTTCTATGCAGAGTACAATATTTGAAATGTTAAAAAAAAAATCTTTTCTTCTCCCTTCACCAGTGTCACTATACATCCAGTATACGTTAGAAGCTAAGAGTGCAAAGAGATAAATACCTGGTATGTGTAAGAATATTTTTTAGCAATAGTATTTAAAGCTGCTATTATATCCATCCAGAAACGGAGTGACAAAGTGTGTAAGTGATTGATATGATCAGAGCCCAAGTATTTTCCATACGCTGCATTTCGCTCATAAAGATGCACTAATTCGCCTGCAACTAGGAGTAATTCAAGTCACCGTGAGAACAGTGTTTTTTAATTTTTTTATTTATTTTTGAGATGGAGTCTTGCTCTGCCGCCCAGGCTGGAGTGCAGTGGTGCAATCTCGGCTCACTGCAACCTCCGCCTCCTGGGTTCCCGCCATTCTCCTGCCTCAGCCTCCCAAGTAGCTGGGACTACAGGTACCCGCCACCACACCCAGATAATTTTTTTTTTGTATTTTTAGAACAGACGGGGTTTCACCATGTTAGCCAGGATGGTCTTGATCTCCTGACCTGGTGATCTGCCCACCTCGGCCTCCCCAAAGTGCTGAGAGAACAATATTTTTTTGTCATGGATCAGGGGAAAACACTGCAGACATTTTTATGTCGGTAAAGGTGTGTCAGATGCAGGGGCAGAAAACAGCTGGGCTTGACAGACAGGCAGAGGTGGGGATGTTAAAATAGGGCAAGAGTGGAGCACAGGAGAGCCTGAGCTTTTTAGGGATGGGGTGAAAGCTTTTGAGAGAAATCAACCAACTACAGAATGGATCCAAAACAGAAAAACCAGAAAGGAGGTGGGGGAATGTAGACAGTAACATAGAAGACAAGGTTGTGAACCTTCTGACCTTTAGGGGACAGAAGATCGTCTACTGATGAATTTTTGGTACAGAAAAAAATTAGACTGTTTATATTTATTCCCTGTATTAGTCAAAATGTGAAACAAAGATGATATGATAGAAAGTAGGCAGGGTGGTGCTTCGTAATAAATATGAACTGTATGGAAGGTAAGCTTGAGTCCATACATGTATACATAATTCTTTTTAGATTTTTAAAAAGAATTATGTAGTTTTTAAAAAAAGAATTTAAAAAAGAATTATGTATGATACTTCTTATCATATCATCTTTGTTAGACCGGGCATGGTAGCTCATGCCTGTAATCCCGGCACTTTGGGAGGCCGAGGCAGGCAGATCACCTGAGGTCAGGTGTTCAAGACCAGACTGACCAACATGGCCCTGAAACCCCGTCTCTACTAAAAATGCAAAAAGTAGCTGGGCGTGGTGGTGTGCGCCTGTAATCCCACCTACTTGGGAGGCTGAGGCAGGAGAATCACTCGAACCCGGAAGCAGAGGTTGCAGTGAGCCAAGGTCGCACCACTGCACTCCAGCCTGGGCAACAGAGTGAGACTCCATCTCAAAAAAATAAAATAAAAAATAAAAATAAAAAGAGAATGCTAATCAACAAGTCTCCCTTTCCTGAAGCATTTTAGAAGAAAGATGTTTACACTGATTGAAACTGATCTCTCACATTGTCAAGCCAGAGGTAGCAGTATCATATAAATAATGGGCAAACCTATAGAAATACACATTTATAAGCTATTTATTTAGACACAAAAGATAGGTATCTAGTAAGACATATACAAATAAAAATAATTATCCTTAAGGCAGACTAGAAAGAAGTCATAAAACATAACTATGATAGGAAAATTCTAGATTAATTTTCCAGAAGCAGAGATATCTGGGAAAAAGTAAGCTGTCATATTGTTTAGCAAAATTTTCAAGAGAAATAATTTCTACTTCTTTCAAATCATAGCATACATATGCTTTATACCATAAATGATAATATATCATATGGGAAAAGGCAATGTTTCTTTAAAAGGTGGTTCACAGAGCCGGGCACGGTGGCTCATGTCTGTAATCCCAGCATTTTGGGAGGCCAACGCAGGTGGATCACAAAGTCAAAAATTCCAGAGCAGCCTGGCCAACATGGTGAAATCCCATCTCTACTAAGATTACAAAAATTAGCCAGGCGTGGTGGCGCGTGCATGTAATCCCAGCTACTCGGGAGGCTGAGGCAGGAGAATTGCTTAAACCCAGGAGGTGGAGGTTGGAGTGAGCTGAGATCGCACCACTGCACTCCAGCCTGAGTGGCAGAGCAAGACTCCACCTTGGGGGGCGGGGGGCGGGGGGCGGGCGGGGAGGGAAGGGGAAGGTGGTTCACAAACTATTAGGTTGCCTATCACTTTTAATGGCAAAAGCTACAATTATTTTTGTGCCAACCTAATATATAACTCTGAATTCCCAGGTCCCCTGATTAAATGTGAAGACAACATAAAGGTAATTCTCGTGCAATCTAAACATTTAGAAACGCTTAAACAAAAAAGAACAAAGCAGAGGCAATGGGAAAGGAGGTAAGTCTTATGTACTGTAGTGTTTTATATAATATTATCCATGGATACATTTTGTGTTCAATTCCAACGTTAAAATTTGGACATTTACAAATATGCTTCTAAGTAAATTTGCAATTAGATGTAGAATGTAGCAAAAGAAGTTTTTAAACCCCATGAATATAGCCTATGAAAGCAAAGAATATAAAACACAGCCATTAAGAAGATGAGTGTCCTAATTTGACCAAAAATAGTTTAATGGCTTCACCTACCACTGATCATAAAATGTGAGCACTAAGAATCAGAATATAACAATAAGCCTCATCAGGTCCCTGGAATTTATTAGCCATTTTTCTAAATCCATCAGGTAAAATTCTGAGAAGAGTTTGCTTAAATCTTCCAAATGAAAATGATTTTAGAACACATGATAAACATGCAATTTTAATCAAGTACTTAGAACAGGACAAATGGGACTTTTGTAGATATTACAAACTGAAATGACCTTGGGCAATTTTTCTCAATTTTGCATGACTGGTAGAGTGTAAAGTTTTCAAACATCACAATTAGAAAAAAAAAAAAAAAGATATTTCAGACAGACTAGAGAGCTCAAAACAAAAAAGTTGATAAACAGAGAGTGAGGGAAGCAGACCCAAGTGAAGAGATTAATAGAGGAGTAGCATGAAACAGGGTCAAAAAATCAAAATACAGGCACGTACAGATACCTGAGTATTCAACACCCAGGTAGACCACGAACACTATGTGGAAGATAAGTGGTTATTCTCCAATTTTGAAAAGAAAACAACTTATAGGCTATAGTGTTTATTGTAATTAACTAAATAATTATTCTTTGGTACACAACACGCAGATGAAAATTCCTCTTTTTCTAGATGCACGTAGGTATGGTACACCCTAACACAGAGGTGCTGATGATTATTTTTATAAACTCTTAATTTGAAAAATTGCATTAAAGTTGAGATAATATGCTGGAACATGGGTGAAGAAAGAAACCAAGTCACCCAAGAAGACATCATGTGAGCCTGACAATGGATGAAGTAAATGTCAAATGCCATGATTATAGACAACTATAAATGTGTACCTCTGCACCCAGACTTCTACGCCACAGTGTGTAAGGAGTCAGTAAGTCTTCATCACACACACAAAAAATCCATACAGAAAACGCCATTAATAACATAGTACCTTAAGAAAGAAAATAAACTACTGTTTAATTTATCATCTGGGAAGTTTAGATTGTTTGTAGAGGTAAAAAGATTTTGTCTCATCTGTAAACTGTTGGCAGCTTTGACATCTACCATAAAAGCTATTTCTATTATTTCCACTTGTTACATCCTACAGTCTCTTCAAAGCATAAAGGAGTGCGTATCTGGTGTCAAGGGAAGTGACAAAATACCTTTGGGGCAAGTAAAACGTTCTCTCTCTCTCTCAGGGGTTCACAAATTATATTAGCATTTTACTGGTGCAGAGAAACTCTGCAGTGATGAATTCTCATCAAGTTTATTTAATACATGGTTTGCAAAATTTCTCTGGTCACAGGACTATTTTGGTCTGCGCACTACCCACCAACAACCTGGATCAGTATCCTCATTCATGGGCAGATGGTGAGTAATGTATTCAAGGTCATAAACCAGGAAATGACATAGCCTGTCTATTACACATGGATAGGAATCATGAGTCTCAGTGAATTACGGACTCCACCCCAAACAGTACAGCCAAGTTGACATGCTAGGAGAAACTACAGGAGAAAAGTTTCAGGATTTTGGATTTGGCAATGATTTTTTGATATGAGACCACAGTTACAGGCAACAAAAGCAAAAATATACAAACGTGACTACGTCAAACATGAAAAAGAAAACAATGGAGTGAAAAGTCTACATTCTGCTGCTAAGTGAAATAAGCCAGTCACAAAAAAGACAAATATTGTATGATTCCACTCATATCAACTATCTCTAGTAGTCGAAATCATAGAAAAAAAAGTGGAAATGTGATTGCCTAGGGCTAGGGGTAGCAGATAGACAGAATTAGTGTTTAATGAGTGCAGAGTTTTGCCAGATGTGAACATTGTAGAGATTGGCTACAAAACAAAGTGTGTATACTGAAAACTACTGAATTGTACACTTAACAATAGCTAACACAATGTCATGTTATTTATATTTTTATCACAGTGAAAAGGACTGGGCAGCCCACTGAGTCTAGAGCTAGAAATATAGCACAAGTTTGAACAAGTCACCTGTGAGATATGGCACGGTTTCTTTTCAAACAGCCTGCTCAGCTTCTTATTCTCTAATTCCAAGTACCCCCCACTTTCTTCTCCTTTTCTTCTTTCTGGTTTCGCTACATGCCCAGACATGTCACAGCCCCAGCTCACATGCCTTTCCTTATTTGAGAATGGACTGGCTCTCTAGTCATCTGTGGATGACCCCTTCCTCCTCTCCCCTCTCTCCCATCACACGCCCACCTCATCTAAGAAAGTTTAAATCTTTAGCCAGTTGAGTCTAGCTTAAATTGTGCGGTCCGACCCCAGCCAATGGGGAAAGGACAGGTGCAGGAGTCGCGTTAAGAATAAAAGTTTCTATTCTCCTTTGTTTGGGGTGCTCTCATGGCAGCCAGCCTGCTAGAAACAGCCTCCTGTGCAAAAGTAAATGTGCTTTGCTGAGAAATCCTTTGTTTGATTGCTCGTTTTTTGTTGTTGTTGTTGTTGTTTTTGAGACGGAGTCTCGCTCTGTCGCCCAGGCTGGAGTGAGTGGCGCTATCTCAGCTCACTGCAAGCTCCGCCTGCTGGGTTCACGCCATTCTCCTGCCTCAGCCTCCCGAGTAGCTGGGACTACAGGCGCTGCCATCGCACCCGGATAATTTTTTTATATTTTTAGTAGAGACAGGGTTTCACCGTGTTGGCCAGGATGGTCTCGATCTCCTGACGTGGTGATCTGCCCACCTTGGCCTCCCAAAGTACTGGGATTACAGGCATGAGCCACTGCACCTGGTCCGAGCTTTATTTCTAACAGCACCTCTAATTTGTGTTTTACCCTCCCATAGCACAGACTGTACTGCATTTTAAGTCTTTTGTTTACAGCTCTCTCACTCTTTAACTTGAGCTCCTAAAGATTGGTGACTGTCTCCAAGATCTTGAATGGCCATGGTGAATTTAATTTTCAATGAATTCATGCATCATGCACAACTAAAGGAAATACAAAGCAGTTCATAAATACGTGAAGATCAAAAATTGTTCACACATTAAAATAGTGAACTATGTAAGTTTTTCTTTAAAATGGACTATCGAAAACAAGATATGATCACAGAACCTATCCCTGATTTCTTTAAAGCATTTTCCCACTGATTGGATGTTATTACCTAATAATTAAATGACATGAAAACAAACGAGTCAACACACTTGGGTGATGAACTAGTTGCCACACGAGTTAGACATGTCAGAATAAAGAGGGTACACAATGTTGAACCACTGAAGGATTTTTAGCAGGGTATACTTAATGATCTGATCAAAGTGTCATTTTGGAATAAATCTGAGCTTGGTGTTGTGTTGAAAAATGTTAAGGACAGAAAGATCACTTGAAATTTATGACTACAGTTCATGAGAATGACAAGATTTGGGGGAACAGATATTTTAAGATGAGAAATAAACAAGTGCCCTAACAAGGTAGTTTTTAAAAGGCTTAAATGCCAATTACAGATCTCTTATAAAGTATCGCATGACTTCCTGGTGAACTGTGATCGAAGCCCTCTGGGAAAGAAAGTTTTTACTTCATTTTTACTTATTCAACAGGACGTAAAGAATCGACAACCTGGCGAAGGAGAGTGGAGGGACTCCAAACATCCCAGCCTGATTTCCACTTCAAATACTGTTTCACTTTTTAACACTCAAAACTTTACTCACCAACCACCTCAATACCACTTACATGTCTAAAGTCCACTCCCCTGTGTCTACAGTCTTGATCAAAAGTATGATGGGACTGAAGTTTTCATAAATGATTAGCTGGTGGTTGGCTAAGTCACAGAGCCACTAGTCATTACTTATTCCATTTCTAGAGTCTTTATTCCCTGGTTACTTACCATGAAAAATTTGCAAGACCTGCAGTAGAATAGAGAATTCTTTCAAGTTTTAACATCCAAGAGATAAATTTGGTAGAATAACATCATGAATTCTAAAGCTAGTAAAAATATCCTGAAACCAAAGGAATGATTTTAAAAAACAGAATAATCATAATTTTCAAGTGAGCACCACTTGTCAATGAGACAATATACTTCTGTATCTAGGTCTCTATTGAAATATCTTCTCTCTAGTATCACCCTTTTAGATTGACCTATTATTTGGGAAGAGAGGATATATGTGTGCTCAGATAATGCCAGTTTAATACTTGCTAAATATTTTGCATCCAATGTCTCTATATTTGGGCTCAGAAACCCACTGTGACTCAACAGTTTTCCTTTCTGTAGCATGCTTCTGTTTCCAAAGGCTATACCAAACTAAATGATATCATATTTAATGAAAGTAAACTTACTCAAAAACTTAAGGATCTACAAAATCCTAAGAGTTGCCTTATGCAGTAAATCGAGTCCTTGCCTGTCTCAGAACTATGTAGAGTCAATGACTTCCAATTACTCTTAGAATAAATCCTGGGCTACAACGTACTGCGCACTGTGGCTCTTGCCCCCCTTTTTCAACCTCGTTTCTTTCCTTTTCTTCATTTTCTTCCTTTTCTGATTGCTCACAGCCCTTCCTGGTTTGTTTGTTTTGTTTCACAAATGTGCTAGGTTCTTTTCCACCTGGGGTCTCTGTATTGATATTTTATTTCAATTACAGCGTTTTTTTTCCTAAGTGTTTTTATGGCTGACTACTGCTCATTTTCTTTCCAGGGATACTTTTAATCTGAGGTTCTGCTGTCATCTGCACCTCAGAACCCTGCCAATTTGCTTCAAGGTGCTTATAACCTACAACCAGATTTAGGTATTTTCTTTCTAATTGTGCCCCCACCTCAAGAATGTAAATTTGACATTAGCAGAGACCACATTGATCTTGTTGTCTGGTTGTGACTCTACTTACAGAGTCAAGAGGGCAGAGCGGGACATATGAGTGGAGTGTGTGTAATCGGTGGTGCACGTAGGGAACCTACAGGACACTTAAGCGGGGCAGGGAAGGGGAATGGAGAAAGAATCACCCTCAGGGGAGTTGTGAGGAAGGCCCACATGCGCTCTGCGAAGGTCATTCCTAACGAAAAACAAACCAAACATCATCTCCCATGAGGCACAAGGGCAGATGCACCCAATGGCAGTTGTCAATTTCCAATGAAACCCTTTCCCACATGGGTAACATTCTAAAACAGCAGTGGAGTGAGAAGCAGCAAAATTTGTTTCATGATTGATGATTTTCTGAAGCATTAACCAGGAGTTCAGCTTGTAAGTACATGACGTTACTCATAGGATCTACCTCTTAAATAATTGAGGGAATCGTAAGTGGCTGTCCCGAGAAGTGATTGTAGGATAAGCCCGCCCCTGCCCCTGCCTTGTCAAATACATTACAATGGAAACTCCAAAGACTTGTCAAGGACAACTTTATTTCAATCACTTTATTT
The DNA here is from genome assembly GCF_043159975.1 of Macaca nemestrina. NCBI lineage: Eukaryota > Metazoa > Chordata > Mammalia > Primates > Cercopithecidae > Macaca > Macaca nemestrina. The sequence goes on along the minus strand of NC_092132.1, from coordinate 150,957,264 downwards.
AGGAAGGACGTCAACTGAAGCACCATGTGATTAGGTAATTGTAGGGAGACCCCCTGAAACTATTGCTATGGAATAAAAGATGAAATGCTCCTGATTATTGTAAATACACAATTGCATGCAGGATTGTGTAAAGACAATGCCAGGTTGGACTGCCAGAATGAGCCAACAGTGCGTGATGTACTTCCCCCCTGCAGAGAGCCTATGAACGGACGTGCAGTCAGGGAGGTTTCACATCACCAAGATTCCTATCCCAGAAAAGCAGATGTTCATAGCTCTAGGAATGGAATGTGACCCTTGTGGAGAGACTATAAACGGACGCATGAGGGACGCCTGTCCATATGGATAAGATAGGGCTATAAATGCCCTCTCTTGCCATGGCTCTTCTAGGCCTCTTTAGGTTAAGGAATACTCCCTTCTGAGAATTTCTGGTGTAACTGGTTGTCTAGCTTCACGTACTGTTTCTAAGGATTGTTTGTGACCAGCTTTTGCTGCAACTGTTACTGCTGATTAATATCTTGCTAATCATAGGTTATGGAAAGACTGTGTTTCTGTTTTAAGGCTCTGTTAGAAATTACTGATGCACACACTATATTGTAAATTCTTATCTCTGTGTACTGTGCTTCTGCATACAGATGTTATGTTAAAGAATTACTTCATCCTCATGTGACCATCTCACCTCATAATCAAATGACCCTAAATCCCCCACTAACCTACCCCCGCCCTCACTAAACTTAATAATAAATGTTGGTATATCCAGTGCATGGGCGGCACCGTGGGACCAGAAGGCGGTGACCCTCCTGGACCCAGCTTTCACTATCTTGTGTGTTTCTATTATTTCTCAACCTGCCGATCTGCCTGGGAACTAAGAGAGAGCCCCGTTGCATTGTGGGCTGCTGGCCAGATCCCACAATAGGTAATTTATTTTGGACCTGTCCCTTACATTGAGTAATTGTTAAAAGGCCAAAATATCACCAGTAGAAGTAAAGTTTTCATCTGTTATTAGTTTTTTGTGTTACAGTCAACACACAAATAAATATTGAATGCCTAAAATAATATTGTAGAAGTGACTTTACATTCCCAGAAGAGGCTCTGGAAATCTCTGTGATGTAAGACAGAAGCCAGAATTTACGTTGTTTTAGATACTTCCATGGTCCTTGGTGCACTGAGAACAGTAGGGATGAGAGAGACATGAATAATCATTGATCGATGTTAATGAAAGCAATTTTAATAGGACATAAGAATGCATTCTTTGCGGCCAAACTGTGAAGCTGAAGGTGGGTCTTAGGAAAATTGTTTGAAATGCATATGTGGAAAAAGATCTTCTGGAATGCAGTAAGTGTCTTAACATGAGGCAATTAAGAAGATTATTTCATTACACTATGGGGTGAATGCTAGTTTATACGGTGCTTCCTCTGTTGGAGATAGTAAGCTCTTGTCTCTGAGTGCACAGAATGAAATCTCTGTAAACACACTTGCTATATCGGAGTTCTGCTTTCTCCGTATCTCGCATTTCCTGTGATGTTACTCATGCCCACCAAAATTCAAATTGAGAACTCTCCTCAGTAGTGTTAATGTAATATTTAAGTGCCATGAAAGCATGTATTAATAATTTGAATGTGCTTATAAGGATTATTGTAATTATAGGGAGCTAATCCAAGTTATCTACATTCAATTATGGTAACGTCCTGCTAAAAATGTTTAGTATGTTTTATTTCAAAGGACATAGGCATTTTCCAGAATTTTAATCCTCATTTAGATACTTCCTTCTAGGTACCTGTGTTGAGATGAGGAAATGAAATGTAGCTCATACTTAATCACTAAAAACAAGAATTAAGGAAGTATTTTAATGGCACATTCATAAGAAGCATGACTTCACAGTAATATTCTATTGACCAATTTAATCATCAGCATAGTCACCTGCAGAAATTAATTCAGTTAATTATATTATGTTCCCAACATTATATCAAAAATTGAGACAGAGTCTGGGCACAGTGGCTTAAGCCTGTGATCCCAGCACTTTGGGAGGCTGAGGTAGGAAGATGGCTTAAGCTCAGGAACTTGTGACTAGCCTGGGCAACATGGTAAAACCCTGTCTCTATTAAGAATACAAAAAATGAGCTGAGTGTGGTGGCATTCAGTTTCCATCCCAGCTATTCCAGAGGCTGAGGTGAGAGGATTGCTTAAGCCCAAGAGGTTGAGGCTGCAGTGAGCTGAGATCATGCCACTGCCCTCCAGCCTGGGCCACAGAGTGAGATTCTGTCTCAAAAAACAAACAATAAAAATTGAGACATAAAGATCACTTCTATATTTTCTAGAAAAATTTTTAAAAGACTATATTCTCATAAACAACAAGTACCTTTTAGAATACAAAACTAAGAAAGAGGTTCTCTCTCTTAATTACTGTGTTTTCTTTTCAAAAAGATAATTATATAAGTACATACTATTTCCTTTTATGATTTTATTGTCAGAACATTTAAAGCTAAATGTAAAGCCTAATAATAGTTATTTTAAAAATCTAGGTGTCTAATATATTTACATCTTTTTCTTTGGTTTGGCTGCCTTTAAAAATTTTTCCGTTAAATATTTTTTTTTATTGCACACACTTTTTAATGTTGCATCAAATACTTAAAGAGAAGGCATCTTACTACTTTAAAAAATCTAGATATATTTATTTTTTTACATGTTTAACTATGTATTTTTGAGTGAAATTTTATTCACTCATGACATATTTTTTCACTATATATCTAACTACCAATTATATAAAAACATACAAGAATGACTTAATCATGTATAATAAGTTTTGAACTCGGTGCCTTTGAAATAGTAGTACTATATCACAAAATTATCTACATACGTTAATAATTGCAAAATATAAAAGTCTGAATCAAATCAGGTATAATAGCAAAATATTTATGTTTAGATTATAATGATAAAAATCATTTGACTAAAGAGAAGTAATACTTTGAACTTTCACCTATACTAAAAATGTAGAAACAATGTCTCAGTTTTACTCCTACCTGGTAAAGAAATAGCATCAATTCAAATAATGAAAGAGTTGTTATATTTGTTTTCTTTCAATTATCTCTTCTTTCCTCATAACCACAAATCACTGATTCAAACTCCTACCTTATTCAGAATATATTGTAAATATGATACTGCAATTTTTCTATCAGGATTTTCTACTTCTACTTCTTTCTTTCCTTTCTTTCATCCCTCTCTCCCTCCCTCCATCTCTCCCTCCTTCCTTCCCTCCCTCCTTTCTTTCCTTCCTTTCTTTTCTCCCTTCCTGCCTGCCTTCCTTGCCTGCCTGCCTTCCTTTTTTTCCTTCCTTCCTTCCTTTCCATTTTTCTCCCTTCCTTCCTTCTTTCCTTCCTTCCTTCCTTCTTTCCTTCCTTCCTTCCTTCTTTCTTTCTTTCTTTCTTTTTCTTTTCTTTTCTTTTCTTTTCTTATCTTTTCTTTTTTTCCTCCCTCCCTCCATTCCTTCCTGAGGTTGCCTTTGCCATGGCTTTCATGTTTAAGGCCCTGTTCCCTCTGCATAGGGTTCTGCATCTGAGAGCAGAGCTTTAGACGTGGGAGTATGGCTTCCACATTGGACCATGTCTACTGCTGGGCTACTATTTAAGAAAGAGCAACTTAAATTTGCTTTGCAGGATATCTTAGTATTATATCTTACGGATTCTAAACATATTTTGTTAACTTCACTGGGTTTCCTAGTAATGAATGTGAATTAGGAGAAAAAGTAACCTTTTAAGAAAGGCAGTGAAATAAAAAGCTTACATAGATAGAATTACTTTGGAGCTATTTTGATTCAGTGGCATAAATTAATGCTAAAGAAGCTAGGATAACTGCAGCAGTCTTTTGCTTGAGTTCAAACACACCGATTAGGTTTATAATATTAATTTTGGATAGATGTCATTAGATGAGGTATTTAATGTTTCACTGTCTTGTTAGAAGTAAGCTAAATTAGAAATAACTTGGAAAGACAGAAATACCTATAAGCTGAATAATAATCATAGTCAAATTTAGTAAAAAGGCCTAAAAGTGAAAAATGTGATTAAACAAGCATTATTATATATTAAAACAAAATAGTTTCTATTGTAAGCAATCTCTAAATGGAAAGCAATCCTTAATTAGAGGGAACCATTCTGCTAATAATTAATCTTTAATGAGAATACACATTAAATTTAATTCTGTAATTTATCTGTGAACATCTCTGAATGTTTTCACAGTTATGATGAAATCCATCACTATGTTAAAGTTATGTGGGAGACAGATAGATAGATTTCATTTTAAAATGAGCATTCAAGAAAAGCTTCTTCACAGTTAACCTAAAAAATATTTTAGTATTCGTATAACTATCCTTGAACTAGGGCAATTTTCAAACCCCTAAGACCCTTAAAATTTCTAGAGTGATTTTAAAACCTACTAGAGAAGTTTTCAAATCCTTAAATTGTAAAACCCTGTGAATTAGAACAATGTAAAAATCCCATCCACTTGGGATGTAGAAATCTGCAAAATAAAACATCCCTCCTACTTCAACAATGTAAAAATACTAAACTATAAAATGATAGCTTTTCTTGAACCCATCTGGGAGCTGCGTGGCACGTACCCAGGTGACCTCATTTCCTTTTTTGTCTGTTTGTTTTTTGCCTCTCCTCTCCTCTCTTCTCCTCTCCTTTCCTCTTCCCTCTCCTCCTCCTCGTACTCCTCCTCCTCTTCTTTTCTTTCTTTTCTTTCTCTTTCTTTCTTTCTTTCTTCCTTCCTTCCTCCCTCCCTCCCTCCCTCCCTCCCTCCCTCCCTCCCTCCCTCCCTCCCTCCCTTCCTTCCTTCCTTCCTTCCTTCCTTCCTTCCTTCCTTCCTTCCTTCCTTCTCTTTCTTTCTTGTCTTCCTTTTTTTTCTTTTCTTTTCTTTTCTCTTGACACGGTCTTGCTCTGTCTCCTAGGCTAGAGTGCAGTGGTGCAATCATAGCTGTCTGTAGCCTCAGCCTCCTGGGCTCAAGTGATTGTCCCACCTCAGCCTCCTGAGTAGCTAGGACTACAGGTGAGGCCACCGTGCCTGGCTAATTTTGTAGTTTTTATAGAGATGAGGTTTTGCCATGTTGCCCAGGCTGGTCTTGAACTTCTGGGCTCAAGCAATCCACTCACCACAGCCTCCCAAAGTGCTTGGATTACAAGCGTAAGCCACCATGCCTGGCTTGGTGACCTCATGTCTAAAGGACAAACTCCCCCAGAAGAGACGAGACCCACATGCTATGTGTGCAGTGAAACAATGGGGAAAGGTGACCAGAAAAGAACCATCTCCTTAACGTGTGTCAACTGCTGCAAGTGGAGCCTGGGCCTTGTGTGGCTCTGGACCCAGATGCAAGGGGAGTCTGCCGTTCCTCCACAGGCCTCTATCAGGGGACTATAAGAAAGGCTGGGGGCACAGCTGGAGCCCAGAAAGAGCTCTCCCAGCCTCCAGTGCGGAGGCTCTGTTACGAGAGGGCTTGAAACACCATGCATGTCCCTGAAGCTTTGCTCTTAGGAAACACAAACCTTGAACTACTACAGGGGAGCAGCAAAACTAACTGTTTCAGGTTCTCATATTATACATAAAGTGACATAAGATTATTTGAAGGTAAGCTCTACTCTATAAAAGGTGTGTTTCAATCTCTAGGAGACCATGACAATATTATAAAACCTTACCTAATAAGCCCATAGTAGGGATAACTGGGGCAATAAAAATACTTAATTACACCAAAAGCTGTCAGAGAATGTGGAAGAAATAATAAAAAACCAGATGGGGTAAATAGAAACACTCCAATCTTGGGGCCCGTGTGTTCGATCCTGTTGTTCCTCCCACCAGCTTCCACCAGATCAATACTGAGTTCAAAAATAGTCACTGTCACCTTCTTGCCCAGCAGTAAGATCCATCCTGTACACCTTGAGGTTAGGCTTTGTAATTTCCAGGATAAACCAATATTATCACTGTTCACACAGTTGCGATCTAAGATATTTGGATATGTGTTTTGTTTTGGTTTCATTGGTTTTCTTTAGAAGAGAACGCAGAGCAAGAGTGACACCTGTGTCAATTCTCCAATGTCCAGTTAAGTTAAATAACGTGAACAAAGACTAAATGGCTGCAGAATATATTGACAATGCAAAGGTGCTGATCTTTTTTGCTTTTACTTGGATTCTGTAAGATCACAGAGAATCTAGATCGCATACATTAAACCAGACCTTCTGGGAATTGCTTTTGCTATCAATACTATTTTACAGCCCATCTTTCAAATATAAGTGTTTGGTGTTTGTTTGAGAAATTTCCACCAGTGTCCATGTGGATGTACTATGGTTAAGGGGGCCTAGTTTTCACTTCTGTATGAGAAAAGAACTCCTGAGATGGAAGTAGATGTAGATAAGCCTTCATGGCACAGGTTTTAGAACCAGGCAAACTTGATCCTCAGTATGGACTCACAAGCTCCTTGATTCTCCAGACAGTTTTCAGAGAGAACTGGTGTCATCGTTTGTAAAACAGCCATCTGTACGTCACCTTCCTGATAGGGTAGTCTGGATACCTTGCAAGGTGCTCAGTAAATGGTATTTGTAATCAAATGCACTTTTCATGCCTGCCTCTGCATGCCGTCTGTTTTTAACAGTGTGGCTAGGACCCAGGAAGGCTAAAAATGCTCTATGCTATGCTTCTTCATTTGGAAAAACTGAGCAGACTTCAAAAATATAGGGCAGTTTTAAGTACAAATAAGTAAAAAACGGTAACAAGTTTAGAGCAAGACCTGGCACAGAGTAAGTGCCTACTGTTTTTTCCATTTTTATTTCACGGACATAAACTCTGCTGAAAAATCTGAATTTAGAGATTTGTAGATTGGCAGTCCATATCTTAAACTAAATGCAAAAATATGTCAACAACTTTAAGATATCAGAAAAACTTTTGGTGATTTACATCAACAGTCCTTATACCATCTGATGCTAATTGTAGTAAGGTTAATTCTACAAATACTTTCTATAATCTCTATTTCAAATTCTGGCACGAAGAATAAGAACAGAGAAATGAGTTCCTCTTAATACTCGAATGGCATAAACTATCAGAATGGTGTTAGCATCAAAAACAACCACTTGAAAAAGAAAATAAATAAAAATGGAGCATTATGTTTAGCCCAATTTAAAAAATACATTAAATAATTAAACAAAAGCTTTGCTTCTCAAAGTTCATCTGAATGAGAAATATGTTAGTCTCTCTTTTTAAATGAATGATATTGTCTAGGAAGAAAGAGAAATGTAGATAATTATACTGATGGGGCTGAAGCCCAGGTAAGTGCATATCTCACTGTATATAATAATAAGCATAGATGAATTATTTCACTAGCACTTCTTTGCAAGACAAATGAATAAAAGCCCAGATGCTACAGGATAACTTTGAGAATAAGAGCATTCATCCGTACTAACTCCTCTGAAACTATTAGTGAATTTTTAAATACTATCATAAATAAGGCTTATGTTTTTCTATCTACAGAGATTCACAAAGTATATCAAAGTAGCAGATTTTTCCAGACACATCCTACATAAGTAACATCCACAGGATCATTTTACACTGTCACTGAAGTAGTCCTATTCATATAAACTGAGATAAACTTGCATACAAATGCCCATAATAAGCAGGAAAATTTAACCAGAATGTGAAACAGCCCTGTGGTTTGTGCCTGGCTTAGAATATTTATCATCAGCTGGAAATCTGGCCTTTCAAAAATATGCATGCATTTACATCCTCGCAAACGGTTTATCTCAATTCAAAAGATCACTTATTAAAGCTTATCCATGTATTTGCTTATTTGCAACTGCTTATTAAAGGAGATGAATATCAACGTTAAACATTTTTAGTACTTGAAAACAGGTCCTAAAATAAACCTTACTCATTGGAAATTCTTATTTCGCTTTTACAAGGTTTACCTACATAACCAAACGCCAAAAAAGATTTGTGAATTCGACCTTTGTCATTCCATTTATCAGACTATTAACTCAGTCTCACATCCATCTCTAAAAGGTTAGAGTCTACTGTGCGATGCCTTCTTCCAATTAAAATGAGTAATACGCAAATGCAGGCACCGGAGCAGCAGCTCTCTGCTAGTTCTTACTTTAAGTGCCTTTGAGACTAGAAATAGAAGAGGCTTATGACTATAATCTAGGCAGAAAGTAGGATTGTCCACGTTTTTGGGATGCTAATATGAGTATTTTTTAATAACTCATAAAAAACTAGTAATATTACAATGGTTCATTTTTGTGCTTTTTAATGCAAACAACCTGAAATTATAGCAGTTGTTGTATCTAATCACTCCAGATTCAGACTTATACATTTACCCATTAATTTGTCTCTTGTAATATATATTTCTTTTTGTTTGTTTTTAAAACAGAATGTCGCTCTGTCACCCAGACTGGAGTGCAGTGGGGCAATCTTGGCTCACTGCAACCTCTGCCTCCCAGGTTCAAGTGATTCTCCTGCCTCAGCCTCTTAGGTAGCTGGGATTACAGGTGCCTGTCACCATGCCCGGTTAATTTTTTGTTTTGTATTAGTATTATTATTATTTTAGTAGAGATGGGGTTTCTCCATGTTGGACAGGCTGGTCTTGAACACCTGATCTCTGGTGATCCGTCCACCTCTGCCTCCCAACATGCTGTGATTACAGGCATGAGCCACCGCACCTGGCTTATGTATTTCATAGAGACAGTTTTCATAAGACGCAATTTCATGCAAGTTATAGAACAATATTTCACTGTTTAATAAGAGCATGATTTATTTTTTCTTTAAAAAATGACTCAGTATAACAGTGAAAGCTGTATGCAGAAAGAGTTGACCTTACTTTTGTATTCCAGGTGGAAACCAGCAGCTGCCACACTAATGTCCGATTGGAAATGCAGGTAGAGTTGGTTGGAAGTACTGTTCAGCAGTGCTGGTACCGTGGTGCCTATAAGAAACAATGCAGATAGAATTTTAACACTACAAATACATTCACTTTTCTAAATATAAAACACATGAGGATACTTATTAGGCTTACAAATCTCTATAGTTTGTCTGACTGCCACATATTTAATCTGAGTATTGGTTTTATTATGTATTCAGCCATTCGATTTTTCTAGGTACAGTAAAAAGCCATTGTCTGCTCTGACCTGCTCAAGTCGATGTGACACCTTTCTCTTGTGCTTTCTATTGTACCATGAGGGTTTGTTTTGCATTGTTTTATCCATGTAATCTTCTGCTTATTAAATTTAGTTTTTTACTTGACATGAGCAGAAAAGACAGAAAAGTTCAACAGCCAAGTGTAATGAGGGTTGGAGGAGCAGTCGGACCAGGTGGATACTGATCTGAGATATCCTTCCGAAGACGTTGCTTTTGACCACGTAAATATGCTCTTCCTGACCCCCTATGTGACTCATGCTGAGTAACGTTCCCCCTGGATCTGTTAATGATTTCAACTAAAGATGCATGAAAAGGAATATATAGGGCTATTTTGACACACTGATTTCTTTACTTAAAATGTTCTAGCCTGCATCACAGTAACTAACCGATTGGAAAGGGCGATACAGGTACTGAGGACCAGGGTAAGAAAGAAGTAATGATGCTGGCAGGTGCTGAGGAAAAGAAAATCGTTCATCACTCAGAAGTTTGAGACATTTTGGTGGAATGTATCATAATATGGAAAAATAACAGACAAGTTTAAGTCTCTTTTTCCTGATGTGTGTATGTTCAATACTCTGTAAAATCATTCTCTAAATTAGAAGTGTATACATACTCGATGTCAAAGAAATATCCATTGTGTAAAACTCACTACAGTGTAGACAAATTATTCAAGTGAGCTACGTTGAGCATAGCACTGGTGTAAAGGGAGAAGTGATAATTTAAATAACAAAGCAAAGAAATAAGTTGATAATTATTCAAAACCGATCAACATTATTGAAAAGATAAGATTGCCTATCATCCTTAGCTCACCACTTAAATGATCCAATATTCCCCAACAGATTTTATTTTATTTTTTAGATGGAGTCTCACTCTGTCACCCAGACTGGAGTATAGTGGTGCCATCTTGGCTCACTGCAACTTCCGCCTCCAGGTTCAAGTGATTCTCCTGCCTCAGCTTCCTGAGTAGTTGAGATTACAGGCATGCTCCACCATGTCCTGCTAAGTATTGTATTTTTAGTAGAGATGGGGTTTCACCATGCTGGCCAGGCTGGTCTCACATTCCTGACCTCAAGTGATCTGCTCGCCTTGGCCTCCCAAAGTGCTGGGATTACAGGTGTGAGCCACTGCGTCCGGTCCCCAAGAGATTTGATCAGACCAATGACCCCAGGCAAGGACTCTGTCTCTTTAAAAGAGGCTTTTTTTTTTTTTTTAAATATTTTTAGTAGAGACGGAGTTTCATCGTGTTAGCCAGGATGGTCTCGATCTCCTGACCTCATGATCTGCCTGCCTCAGCCTCCCAAAGTGCTGGAATTACTTTGAGCCACCGCGCCCAGCCTATAAGAGGCTTTTTAAACACTATGTGTGTCAAACTTAACGCCTAATCTATCTATCCCTGAAACATCAAGTAGGTCTCTAATGTTTCTTAACAGTACCATCGGCATTCATCCACGTCATCAGAGTCAAAGCTTCCTCCTTCTCCATGACCCCAAGCTGCCCTCCAATCAGTCATCAGGCCCTAACTGGCATGCTCTCTAAATATTTTCCCAAGTTATTTCACTTACTTCATATTATCTTCACAACAATCACCCCAGGGCAGGCAGCCTTACGTTAACCAGAATTAGTGCAATAATCTTCTAACTTGTTTTTTTGAGCCTGATCTTTTCCTAATTCAATGCATTCTCCATTCAGCAGCCAGAAAGCACTTTACAAATGTAAATGTAAATGATGTTAAAATTCTCATAGATTCCTCGTCATCTTAGGACCAAATTTCACAGTCCTTGATTTGGCTCCAAGACCCTGCGTGATCTGACTGCTGCTTGCTTTTCTAGCTTCTTATCATTACTTGGTTTTTCAGGATCATTTTTTTCTTGCTTCAAGATGCTCCATATCATAGGCCTGGGATGTTCATTCCTTCTTCTTTTGATTCACTTTGACTTTCCTATTTCCATTCATTCAAATATAACCACTTATTTCCCAAACTAAGTCACTCACTCCATTTGATAAACATGGGTTTATCAGCCAGATAAACTACTAACCCATTTTCCAAACATACTAGTTATTCTCTGACTTCGTGCAAAGCAGAACCTTCCCTGATTAGGACAGAGCCTCAAAGACTTGAACCTCATCAAATCATTAAAGACAATGAGCAGACCACCGGTGCCATGCCAAATATGACTGTTACAGCTTTAATCTGTCTTCCATTCTACTCTTACCACATTCATCTCCTGCCTGGGCTAACGAAATAGCCATCAACTGAGCTTCAGAATGGATATTTGCCTTCTTCTTATGCATTTGTTCTGCACACAAAATAATCTGCTTACAATTAAGTAACACTTGCACATTTTATTTCTATACATGGGCATAAGATGTGTCTTTTAATGAAACTGTAGGTCAACTTGATCTATACTGTGCTTTGAGAACTCATCCTATGGAGATGGGGAAATTTAATCTTTACCATGGCTGGGGATTCCTTTCCTGCCCCAGGATAGCCAATAGTCTCAGACTTTCGGGTCCCTGACTCCTTACTTCACATAAGCTCATTCTCCAACCTCACCCGGACCCTTGAATTTTAGCAGTTTCATGTTGTTGTGCACACCTTTGAAAGAATGCTCTTTGACAAGTCCCTGGTCCAAAATATAGCCTAAGTGCATCAGGCTACCACTTTGTTTTCAAGGCCCAGTCACATCCTTGTGGTCCTGCAAGGAATTCAATGATATCTTAATTTCCTAGAGGACACCCAGGTCTGGGAAGGGCCATCACTGTCCTCTTGTCAGTCACTTCAGCTCCTTCAACATCTGCCTTCACCACCATCCTCTCTGCTTTCCAAAGCTGAGCCCTTTGAAAGACTAACTCCAGGAGGGGGTCCACCCACAGGTATGAATACCAGTTGCTTTTAGAGCCAAGGTATGAACACCTGGCTCTCTCCTGGAATGAGGATGGGAAAAATACCAGTGGAATGAGATGAAATAAGGTCCCAGTAAAATACACTGCTACAAATGCAAAGGCAGCTTCTGTCAGGTATAATCTGATGACACGGTAAGGACTTCTTCTTGGTCTTGGGCTAACAAACAGAATCTTCTGTTGGGCTTACAAAGGTTCGCCATAGTTTAAACATGTGCCTTAAGGAGTAAACTTTGGCCAATCAGTACCGAAGCTGCTACTGCAGTGTGTTGGAAGAAAAACAGCGAGAAAGCAGAGAAAAGAGAACTCCACATGTTCTCCTTATTAACGGCGTGCATGTGTGTTTGTGTGTGTGCACACTCTTAGAGCCTTTTGAAGGTAGAGTTCCTGCTTGAGATTTGGGGTCTATTCCTCCATCGGTTTTCCCTGGCTGCCAAGGTGGGTATTTTCTCTGGGAGGTGGGGTCATTTTAAGCCTGAATCCTTAGTGCGTAATTCACTGTAAGAACACTGTGTGTGTTGAATGAGAAACACTTATGAAGTGTTTGCTGATATAACTCTTTTGCTTTTTGACCTTGATTTGATAGACAGACAGAGAGATAAGTAGACAGACAATAGACAGATACATACATAATATTTTAACTAAAAAGTCATGGGGTCACAAACTATAAACCTCTCCTTGCTAATCACCTTAAATATGTTGAAGAGAAGTTACTGTAAACTATGTAACAGGTAATGGAGGAAAGATGAGGGGTGGTTGCCAAGCGGATAACCTGGTGTGTCTCCAAAGAGAAAATTAATCTGCCTAAACTATACTTTCTCTCCTTTCCACAGCCTCTATAAGAAGCGAAGTGTTGGTTGTGCAACTGAAAACAGGGCACACCCAAAGCCTTGGAGAGAGACCAGTGAGGGAGGAGGAAGGAAGCAAGAAGTGGAAGGAGTGTCAGCTGCACTTGCTCATTGGCCCGACTCAGAGCCCTTTTTACTATGAAGAAAAGGGACATCCACTAAAGCACTGATTTTTTTACCCATTTTATTCAATTTCCATGATGTTTGTTGTCCTCTCACTATTGCATTACTTTTGTATTTTTGGACAATATTTGTAGAAAGAACAATATATTACTATAGATCTAACTAATTTATCCAAATACATTTTCATTATATCATCTGCACTACTTTTTGACTGTTTTTACCTGTAATTTGGTATAATCAGTTACTTTTTTCACTCCATTAAATCAATTTAACTAACTATAAATCCTTTTAAAAACCATGTTTCTTCTTCACTTTCCACCTACCAATGACAGAAGCATCAGCTCAGTTTCACTTCTCATACAGTGTTTCACACTTGGTACAGTTTTTTCAATTGTACCCTCGTTGGGATGGGAGACTCCAGCTTTTACATTTTAAAATGTGTTTAATGTCCTCCAGCCCCTAGCATAGTCATCTCCCATGCAGGTATTCCATACACAGTGTTTGACTTTTTTTTTTTTTTTTTTTTTTGAGACGGAGTCTCATTGTCACCAGGCTGGAGTGCAGTGGCGTGATCTCGGCTCACTGCAACCTCTGATTCCCTAGTTCAAGTGATTCTCTTGCCTCAGCCTCCTGAGTAGCTGGGATGACAGGCATGTGCCACCACGCCCAGCTAATTTTTGTATTTTTAGTAGAGATGGGGTTGCACCATGTTGGCCAGGATGGACTCGATCTCCTGACTTTGTGATCTGCCCACCTCGGCCTCCCAAAATTCTGGGATTACAGGCTTGAGCCACCGCGCCCGGCCTGTTTGACTTTTTTGTTCATCTTCTCTGGACGTATTACAGTGGTATCAGAGAAACCTACTTCTTCTTTTAAAAAATTTTCCATAAGTTATTGGGGTACAGGTAGTTTATTTGGTTACATGAATAAACTCTTTAGTGGTGATTTGTGAGATGTTGGTGCACCCATCACCCAAGCAGTAGACGCTGCACCATATTTGTTGTCTTCTATCACTCACCCCCCTCCCACTCTTCCCCCTAAGTCCCGAAAGTCCATTATATCATTCTTATGCCTTTTCGTCCTCATAGCTTAGCTCTCACATATCTGTGAGAACGTACAATGTTTGGAGAAAAGCCTACTTCTGATGCCACTTACTTCTGCCACCCCTAGTCACTGAAAATGCTGTGGTATGGTCCAGTTCCATAAAGGAAAGGTGATCACCAGTCTCTTGTGTGTGAGTAACAAGTGAACTGTGCATTTGAAAGTGCTTTGTGAGTCCTCAGGCCCCTCTAACAGTGATTGTTAATTCAGCAAGCAGGTCCATGAATGACAGCCCTGTTTGCACTCCTGTTATGAAAAAGAATCATTTGCTATCCTGTGAATAATGTGGGATCTGGGTGCCCTGGTGGCACACAGGAGAAGCGGGAACCCACCGCCAGGGGCGGCTGGGAGCACGATGCTGGGCTGGGCACCTAGGCACAGCTGCAGAGGGCACTTTCCTGCAGCAGCTTCCACATTGGGATCTTCTCAGAATGGCCTATAAGAAGCAGCTTATGCCCCTGCACAAAATGCAACGGAGTGATTTATTTAAATGGTGCCATAGGCAGAATGTTTTTGATCATATAGTTTTACTGTGGCCTGGATAGAACAATACATAACAAAGGAAAAAGAAACTGTATGATAGTCCCTGAAGGTTCTCCTCTCAGCATGGTGATATTTACCTCTCTTTAATATTGTCAGCCACAAAGTTGTATTTATTTTGTTCTATTTTATTCATTTATACTTTATAACCTGTCTATTTCCAAAAAATGACGTTAAGTGGCTTCCGATAAAATACCGACATACATATGTTTGTCCAAATAGAAATAAAATACTAAAACATTGAATGATGGACATCAATTATTTTTTCTGAAATATGTACCTCTTATGACTACTCACTCTTGTTTGTATTCAATACCTAACTTTGTAAATGGTTTAATATCTCCTTTATAAACATTTTTAAAATATCATAATTACAAAACAGTTTAAATGTTGATAACGCTTTAACACATTCAAACTTTATGGCTGACTTGTCATTTCTCCATATAAAATGTTTTTTAAAAATTCATTCTAAACTTTAGAAAGAAATAATTTCTAACTTACAGAAAAGTTGCAAGTGTAGTATAATAAAACTGAAACATCTACTATTTCTCTATAGATAGAATTAAGTCTATCTCTATATGTGTATGTATAAAATTATTTTATTCTAAATGATTTATGAGCAAGTTACAAGCATGATGACTCATTTCTCATAAAAATCCAGTGTCCACTTTTTTAAAACAAAACAGTTCTCTAAATCAAAAACGTAACACAGATACGACATGTCATCCGCTGACCTCCTTTAAATTCCATCCATCTGCCCTCAGGGCTTGGAGAGGACAGGACTCTACTGGAATCACTCAGGGCATCCTGTGTTAAACCCTCTGTTTTCTTTAGTCTGGAAGAGTATTCTGGTCTTTCCCTGTCTTTCATGAACTTAACACTTTTGAAAAAAAAAATAAGCAAGTTCTTTTGTGGGATTATTTTTGTTTTAAGTTGCGTTTGTCTGATGCTCTGTATGATTATATGAGGCCACGCATTTGGGGCGAGAATAGAAAGTGGGGTGCTGCATTCTTCCGAGGGCTTCTTACTGCTGAGCTCCTGTGGTGGGAGGGGGCTGGCCCCACGCGGGCTCACAGATGCTGATTCCAGCATCACTTCCCGATGCCGCTCAGCATGACTGTGAATTCATATCAACTGCTTGCCATCAGCTGTGGTTGGAATATGTATGCCACAGCTATTGCAATGTGACACAATAATTTGAACTGCTGCTGCTGCTCCTTCTTCCTTCTTCTTTCTTCCTCCTTCCGCCTTCCCCCTTCTCCTTCTTCTTTTTGTTTTTGAGAGTGAGTTTCTCAGTATACCAATGCATACAACAGCCCATTCCTGACGATCTTGTGTCACTTGGTGAGAGAGGTGTCTGTAAAACCCCTCCACGCTGAAGGCACCTTTTTACTCCTTGTTAGGACTTAGGATTCACAGCGGAGAGGCACGAGGATGATGAGAGTCCTGTTTCTCATCAACACTTCACCCACTAACTTGTTGTGCCCTGACATTCCAGCCTGAGCCCATTATGAAAAGGCCTGCCAGACAATGACATTCACCCTTCTCCACGTATGAGCTGGCATTCTGCAGCCACGGAAAGCTTTAATTTTCATTCATTTTATGAGTTCATTAATCTAATTTTGTCAGTATAAAGTTACAAATTTCTATGTTTGTTGTTGTTGCTGTTGTTTTAGAGACAGGTCTCCCTCTGTCACTCAGGCTGGAGTGCAGTGGTGCGTTCACAGCTCACTGCAGCCTTGAACTCTTGGGCTCAAGCCATCCTCCCACCTCAGCCTCCTGAGTAGCTGGGACTACAGATGCACACCACCTACTCAGCTCATTTTTTTTTTATTTTTGTAGAGATGAGGTCTTGCTATGTCGCCGAGACTGGTCTCAAACTTCTGGCCTCAAGTCATCCTTCCACCTTGGCTTCCCAAAGTGCTGGGATTATACGCGTGAGCCGCCATGCCAGATCATAAAGGTCTATTTCATACAAAATGGTTTGTCTCGATGTATTCCTACCACAGCTTGGTAGTCAGTATTTCTCCAAGAAATGCTGTTTCCTTTAATGGGAGAATGGTGTTTAGAAGGGTAGTTAGAAAGCAGAATTTGGGTGCTACTGGGCTGTTGTTTATACCTCTCAAAAGACAGAGGTAGAAAATAAAATATGTACATACACACATACACACTATATTTACGTCTATAGCTATATATATATACTAAAACCAAGCGTTCACCCCAATGTCCCTAATTCAAACCATGCATTCACCTCAATATCCCTAATTCAAATCCAATGCAAACAGGCCCAACCTAGCCTTCGTCATTTCCATTTTCGCATTCATTCTACCCCTGACAACATGAACAGGAACTGTGAGCAAATCCTGTTTGTGCACAAAGAGCCACTTATTCTTCACACTTCCAGATGCCTGGCCCAGAGTGAAGAAAGAAAAGATGCACAGCCAGAAGGAAAAGGAAGTTCTGCTTTCTAAATTGGAACAAATGCCATGTAGCCCTCAAAAGAAAAGGAGGCTGGGCTTTGGAAAACTTGTGTGGGGTGAACACAAGAAACCTGAGGCCGGTGTTTGCTTTGCTATTTTCTTCATTAGACCTTGGGCCTTACGACTTGTAGTACACAGGAAGGGAGCGACGTATTGAGAGAGAACAGGAGAACTATAAAGTTGATCTCCAAAACTTGCGAACCAAAAGGTTGCAGAGGCAAAAAAGGATGGAAGGCCCTCTTAGATACCTGGTTTCAGGTGAAACATAAGGAAAGAGAACAACGGGGTCTGCTTGGACTGTTATTAGGAGAACAGAGGCAAAAGAGAGACTAGAAATAATGATTTTAGGCCAGGCACAGTGGCTCATGCCTGTAATCCCAGCACTTTGGGAGGCAGAGGCAAGTGGATCACCTGAGGTCAGGAGTTTGAGACCAGCCTCACCAACATGAAGAAACCCTGTCTCTACTAAAAACACAAAATTAGCCGGGTGTGGCGGCACATGCCTGTAATACCAGCTACTTGGGAGGCTGAAGCAGGAGAATCGCTTGAACCCGGGAGGCAGAGGTTGCAGTGAGCTGAGATCATGCCATTGCACTCCAACTTGGGCAACAAGAGCGAAACTCTGTCTCATTAAAAAAATCTGAAAGATATATAATAAATAATATATAGATGTAATACATATTATATATTAATATATATTGTACATTAATATATTATATAATATATAAATAATAATATATATGTATATATGTATATATTTTTCATGTATTATATATAACCATATGACATATATGACATATATTATATGTTATTATATTATATATAGATTATATAAGTCATATATGTCATATATTATATATAATAGATAATATATATTTTATATTTTATATATACATATAATATATAATCTATATATTATAACAGATGTCATACATTATATATAATCTATATATTATATGATGTATATTATATAATATATATGTGATTGTATATGTGATTATAATGATTTACTCAGTGACTGAGTAAAGGCAATCTTTAGACACACGACTAGATGAGCCTACCATCCCTTCATTCTGGTTGGCCCTCACCAGCCACAGCACTCGTTCCTCTTCACTTGGGGAGGAGCAAATGAAAGCTAGAGGGGCCAGATGTTTCCAGACTAAAGCGCGCAGGAGAGACACAGAGCAAGAGTGTTCCCTTCTCTACTGCCCCTTCAGAATATCGACCATTATATGGTGCATCAGAGTTAAATTAGGACGTCTTCTTGATTATTCTTTCCGAGCGAACGTACAAATGGACTTGATATTCACAGTGGCCACAGCCCTAAAGAAATACATTCCTAATTTGTGAACATGGTTCTTCTCATATTTTCCCCACAATATGCATAGGGGACAAGGACAGAAAGCAGCTGAGATGAGGATGATTGGTGGTTGATGAGGCTCATTCACAAGAAAACCGTCGTCTTAAAACGTGAAAACATCTTAGAATAACTATAAACCACTCCTATATCAGACATCTCCACAGCCTCTCAAAAAATATAAATGTCTGAATGTTAAACTGTGAAAAGTGAGTGGTCTGTTTAACTTCAGAACATGTACACTTGCAATATTGTACCCAGATGTATATTCTTTAATAAAATTAATTTTAGATATAAAAAATTCAATTTAAGTAAATATGAAAACATTTTATCAGCCTGACTTTCTTAATTTATAGACTTATTATAGAAAACAATGGTATTTTATGTTGTTAGACCTAATCACATTATTTTAAACTGGCTATACATCTTCATATAATAGTTACTAAATTTTTTTATTTGATAGTAGGGTTATTGTTCATTCATATATTTTATTTATTTTATTTAACTTAGTTTTCTAAAACATTTACATCTTTGCATTTTTTACTAAGGAAATTGAAAGCAACAAGCTAAATATTTCATAATTATTTGTATGAGACAACTTTTTTTTTTTAAGATAGAGTCTCACTCCGTTGCCCACGCTGGAGTACAGGGGCAGGATCTTGGGCTCACTGCAGCCTCTGCCTCCTGGGTTCAAGCAATTCTCCCACCTCAGCCTCCTGAGTAGCTGGGACCACAGGTGCGTGCTTGGCCAACTTAAAAAACAAATCTTTTGTAGAGATGGTGTTTTGTTATGTTGCCCAATGCTGGTCTCAAACTCCTGGGCTCAAGCAATTCTCCCACCGTGGCCTCGTAAAGTGCTGGGATTACAGACATGAGCCACCACAATCATGTAAGCCAACATGTATCCTAAAATGTTGTGATGAAAATCAAATATTATGAGAAAAGATTAAAAGGTTATAAGGCTAACACCTGTATTTTAACCTGTATTTTCTCGGTATTTTATCATAAGTATTTTTATCCCTGGTATATGTTATATCTCAGAAATATGAAAAAGGCAAAAAAAAATAGTATAAATTCTGCTCACATCATTGATATATTAGTTATTATGTAACAAAGAATTGTTCTGCTCTTTATCCCTGATATCCAGGAGGTAAACTCTAAGCCCTTGGTATTTCCCAGGTGGCAGGAGTGCCTTTGTGGTCCATGGAGGAGCTTCTCACACCACACCGTTTGTGGTCATTGTGATGATGATTATGATTATGGTAACTCAGGAAGGGGGCTGGGCAAGCTGGAAAGACCAGTAATAGGATTAGAGGGTCGAGGCATTGAGCCATGTGATATCAGCGCAACCTCCCAATCTCTGGGCAGGGAAGGGAGCTGGAGGTTAAGTTCAACCCTGTAGCCAATAATTCAATCAACCTTGCCTGTGTCAGCAAAACCCTGTAAACACTCTGGCACCAAAGCTCGGGTGATGATGCACTTTGAAGTGCTGGAAGTCCTGAGGACACAGAGGCTTCCTGTTTGGGACCTTCCCAGATGTCACCCTATGAGTCTCTTCATCTGGCCAGTCCTGGTTTGTGTCCTTTGTAATATAATCTTAATCATATGTATAAGTCCATTGCTTTCTCAAGTTCTGCGAGGTACTCTAGCGAACTATCAAGAACTGAAGGGACCACGGACCCCCTAAATTGGTAGCCAGTTGATGAGAGTGCAGGTGTCCTAGGTGACCCCAGGGCTTGGAGCTGATGTCAGAGGGGAGTCCTGTGGAGAAGCATGAAGTGCACGAACTCTGTGCTAACTCCAGGAAATTAGTGTCAGAATTGCATTGCAGTGGTGTTTATTTCAAACATATCTTTTCAAATTTTCTCCTGGCCAACTCCAAAAACTGAAGTTAATAAGAAGGAGATTGTTGTTATTTTTCATGCATATAGAGGTAATGTGGTCACTTCTTTTTTCATTAGTAAGGCATTTCCCTGCTAACTTTGGCTAATCCAACATGCAGCTATTTTAATTTTGCCATCTCCTGCTTTCTGCTGGTAATGCTTGCATTTGTGTGTAAAATGTGTTCTGTCATGGATTTATGACTGAGAACATTAGGTTAAAAACTTAATTCCATATTAAATACTCTCTTTTGAAAAATTAGCCTATTTCTAATATTAATTAGGATATATGAAAATATTACACATCTGAAGCTAAGCTCACTTGTGATAGTTACTCAAGGGAAGGCTTAATATGAGGTTGCTGTACAACAGTTGATAAATCCAAATATATGTGAATGATAAGATTTGATTCTCAGATTAAAAGTGGCAAAACACGCACGTTGTAAGCAGATTTTACCAATTGAATTCATAGACTGTGCGGTAGGTGCTAGGAATTGTGGGTGACACTCAGAGATTAATATAGATTCTGAAGAAACTTAAATCTCTAGAAAATAAAAGAATACTTTACTTAAAAATGACCAACCCAATTCAATATTTGAGTGTAGAATACAGAAATGGACACAGACTGCGTGGCTCCTGTGACCTGAAGGATTATCCTCTCTCTCTTTCACTGATTTGTCTAGCTATATTTTACTCATCTGTTAAGATATTTTAATTTTTGCCAGGTAGTTTTTTTTCTCTTAAATCTTAAAAAAAGTGTGACTTTTTTTCCCTCCTATAACACCCATCACCTGCCTGTAATGCTGTCTATTTACCAAATATTATTTATATAATTACATTAAATGTTGGCATCTGTGTAGATTTTAACTTGTGTTGTTGATGGTTTTTAATGACAGAGGTCTTATCTTTTATTCCTAACAACAAACACAGTGCCTGGTATCTAGCAGGTACTTTAAGAGATCACATGCTAAGCTAAACTATTCCAAGAGCTATGTGCTCAGGGGAAGAACGAGGGGCTTCCTAGTGGAGATGGGCCTTGAGTTCTAGCTTTTAAGGACAGTAATGGGTTATTTGAAATAAAAGTTCCTAAAAGTATAAATAGTACACAGACAGACAAACATAGATTGTGAGTGACAAATAACAATAAGATGGTAGGTTGGCATTTTATTGCCCAACACCTTAAATGACCATGCCCAAATAAAAATATGGTTTTATTTGCTGAGAACCAGAGATAAGATCTTTGAACCATTTGAAGTGATAAAATGAAAGTTGTATTAGACATTGTGAATGGCCTGTACACTATCTATTTTCTTTATTTTTTTAACCTGTTGAGTAAAAGTAGAATGGAAATGTTTAGGGAAGAAATATTTAAGAAAGTTAAGAAAAATATATACATATATATTCCAGCCTCCCTTTGCAGTAGAGATAAACAACGGACAGAATTCAGACCAATGGGATAGAAGGAGTCAGCTGCTGCAAGCAAGAAGGCACTCATGGAAAATATTACTTTTTCTGTGTCATCTTGGACAATTCTCTAGTACCTAATCTTTGTTCTTCATTGGTAAAAGAGAGATAATAATCCCTTAGAACTTAGTTGGTGCTGTCATATTGGCTAGTTTTTGTAATTTTAGTAGAGACGGGGTTTTGCCATGTTGGCCAGGCTGGTCACGAACTCCTGACCTCAGGGGATCCGCCCGCCTCAGCCTCCCAAAGTGCTGGGATTACAGGCGTGAGCCACCGCGCCTGACGCTATTCAAGATAAAATTAAGCATTCATGTTAACACACATTCATAATGGGGCAAAGTAAAGGCTCAGGAACTGTGGGCGACTGTGAGGACAGTGGTGACCAGGATCAGTAATGACCAGGGTCAGTGATGACCAGGGTGACAATGGCAATATTGATCATCATCACTTCTCTTCCATTCATGAAGTTTGAGTCCTAATGCTATTACACAAAGTGAAAGAGGGAGGTGTCATGCATCTAGAGGCAGGATATACTGTTAAACAAAAGCAAAATTGAGATCCGAATGACGCACCAGGGCAACAGGAAGAGGAGACTTACTTACAGGGCATTTGGAAAGCAGAATCTTCAAGGCGGGCGCATTCATGAGAGTCGGAGGTGCAAGGAAGAGTAAGAGAGGGTGGACTTGTCGTGGACTACAATTTCATCTCTGGCTACATATGAGTAGAGTAGAATCTCAGGACTAGCTGAGCCCACATGCTCTGTGTAATAGTCCCAGACTGCCTAATGTCAGGCTGTGCATTTGAAGAGGTGAGAACTGTTTCCTAACCTCTGCCTCTTCGCTGCCTCACATTATTATTCCTGGCTTCTGCTGCTAGCCTGAGAACCTGCCACACGTCAAAGCTGTGCTGCCTGACACTTTTAGATCGATCTCCTGCTCGTGGAAAACACAGCCTTCTTTTTTCTCACCTGTTTCTTGATGGTCTTACTCTAAGACTTTCAGCACTAGAGCAACCCTTATGGAGACAGAAGAGTTGTGTAGAAAATGTCTACGTGGAGTGTTTGTTGTTATTTAGGTTGTTTTCTTGGTGTTTGCAGATTTTGAGTCACAAAGGTGAGGAAATTGATTCCATCTTACCTGAGAAGCTTCCCAGTCTGGGTGCGGTCACGTCCCCACCGTCGTGGATCTCAAGGGAGTCCCAGTTTTGTTCCGTGGCAAAACTGATCACTTGGATCTACCAAACCGTAACATTAAGTTAATATTGATTTTTGGCTTAACATAATTAGTCTAATTAGATAGGGTATTGGGGTTTTTCATGATTAAAGTGTATATATAGGTATATACCTGTACCTGTATATATACTTATATATATACCTTAATCATGCCTCCAATACCATAATATTATATATATATACACACACACACTTTAATCATGAAAATCCATCTATCTATCTATCTGGCAAAATTTAAAAAACAAACCATGAAAGAACAATTTATTTTTCTTTTCTTTTCTTTCTTTTTTTTTTTTTTTTTGAGATGTAGTCTTGCTCTGTCACTCAGGCTTGAGTACAACGGCATGATCTTGGCTCACTGCAACCTCCGCCTCCTGAGTTCAAGCAATTCCCCTGCCTCAGCCTCCCTAGTAGCTGGGATTATAGGTGTATACCACCGTGCCTGGCTAATTTTTGTATTTTTAGTAGAGATAGGGTTTCACCATGTTGGCCAGGCTAGTCTCGAACTCCTGATCTCAAGTGATCTGACTGTCTTGGCCTCCCAAAATGTGGGGATTACAGGCATGAGCCACCATACCTGGCCAAGAGAACAATTTCTACAAATGGTACTTTTGATAGTTTTTATTCTAAAAAATTTAAATTTTATTCTAAAAAATTATATTTATTCAAAATATAGAAACACGATTAGAAATATTTTGTGGAAATACTAAGAGAAGGGAAACAGAGTATAGTCTATGTATTTAAAATAACCAATATAAAAGGAAAAAAAGAGAGAGAGAGAGAGATGGAAAGAAAGAAAGAACAAAAGAACGAAAGAAAGCAGCCCACAGACCCCAGCTGAGCCCTGCTGTAGACTGTGGACTTCAAGGACTCACCTGAATTCCCGAGCCCTCCGTAACTATGATCTTCCATATACAGTTCAAGTTGTTTCCGTAGGGCTCAGGGTAGCCAGGGGACAGAATTGTACCTCTTCGCTGAGTGAAATTACCACTGCATGGTACTAAAAGACAGAATCACATGTCATGAAATAAAGTGCCACGGTACAGTGTTGATTTGGCATGCAGTTTTCTTTCACTGTGTGACCAGTGAGAGAAAATGTACGTGAACAATGATACGTTAAATGGCATTTTGAGCCAAGGTAAAATTTAGTGTTTTCTCTTTTAAATTAGCAATATAATTGATTATTACCTGTTATGCTACTGAGTTATAGATCTTGAGTCTATAAAGAAATCTATGCAAGTTCTCTAAGACGGGACGGTGTCTAATGATGGCATCTCCAAAGTGAATTCTGTTTAGAATAATTTACCTACTATAATTTAAGGACCTTGGCAGAGTCTTCTCTTCTCCATGCAGACATGCATCTCCAAATGATATTAATGGGATTTATGAGCAAAGTCAAGAGAAGAGGCGCTTAAAATATACAAATGATTCCAGTGCTAATCATGATTGTACTAGGGTTTTCCACACAAAATGAAGCAGGTAAACTACAACAAGGTCATTGTTATTCAGCCTGCATTTTATCTATTACTTTTCAAACATTCATCAGCACCAATTTATTAAAAGGACGTTACACAAGTAACATAGCAAATCAACATGATAATGATTTTTTCCCAAAACGAAATTATGCTCTATACTCATGACTTTAGAGTTGATGGCCTACTTCACAAATATGGAGAAGGGAAGCATGCTTTATCCTTACTAAGATAATGAGTTGTTTTATGAAACACAGTAATTTTTAGGGTTTGGCTACTAACTCAATTATTTCCCATGAAACAAATTGCCCTTTAAGTGGGTCATGAGCCAGATGGATTTACGTAGCCTGGATAGAAGAACGAGAAGCAACTCTTTGGCATCACCACACAGTTCTGGTGGGCAGCCCTGTGCCCGTAATTCCCGCTTAGGGACACCGCTTACCCACACAGCTGGGGATTGTGTCGTTCCACTGCGCCAAGGCATTGGGCACGGACTGGCAGTGGAGCGCCGTGGAACCCTGAAGCAGGTATCCCGGGTTGCACTCGAATCGGACGATGGAGCCTGCCGAAAACTCAGAACCGATTCTCCTTCCGTATCTGGGCTCGGGGACAGAGCTGCACTGGGTGTCGCTGGTACGAGGAACAGCTAGAAGCAAAGCACAGAACACAGCCATCTGTATCTCCATCAGCAAGCCAGGATGTTGTGTGGGAAGTGGGTTTAAGATGGGGCCAAGGAGAGCTGATGCAGACAGAGAATTTAATAACACCTCCAACAATCGCTATAGAGAGTGGTTTGAAGAGCTGGGACCACGCAGAGCTGGTGCAGATAGAGAAGTTAATAAAGCCTCCAACAATCGCTATAGAGAATGATTTGAAGGTCTGGGACCACGCAGAGCTGGTGCAGATAGAGAAGTTAATAAAGCCTCCAACAATCGCTATAGAGAATGATTTCAGGAACTGGGACCACGCAGAGCTGGCGCAGATAGAGAAGTTAATAAAGCCTCCAACAATCGCTATAGAGAATGATTTGAGGAGCACGTTCCCAACTGCACTTCGTCCTCAGGACCATCTCAGTGTCCTCACTTCAGATGAGGAAAACAGCATAAAAAGACTCAGTGCCTTATGAGGACTGATTGATATTCAGGCGATTACATTTAATCATCCTGCTGGTGATAGTGAGGTGACTAACAAGGTGCACTTGTCCTCACAGGCCTCACAGTCTAATGAGAAAATCTACCACATGAATGATTTCTTATAATATGGCCATTGTGATGCAATAAAAATATTAAGATAAACTACCATCAGATCCAGCAATCTCACTTGTGTATACTTATCTAAAGGAATTTAAATTGGGATCCCAAAGAAATATCGGTACTCTCACATTCATTGTAGCATTCTTCAAAATAGTCTAAATGTGCAAACAACTTAAATGTCTATTATCAGATGAACAGATAAAGAAACCGTGGAGCAGATACTCAATGGAATACTATACAGCCTTGAAAAAGAAGAAAATTCTGCTATCTGTAATAACACGGATGAACCTTGAGGACATCACGCTAACCGAAATAAGCAAATAAGCAGTCTCAGAGGACAAACACCTTATGATTTTACTTCTGTGGGGAGATCTAAAGTAGTGGCACTCACAGAACCAGAGAGATTTACACTGGTAGTTACTTGGGGCTGGGGAACAGGAAAACGGGAAGCTACTTTTGAATGGGTATAAAGTTTCAGTTATGTAAAATGAGTAGGTCCAGGACATCTGCTCTACAAGCACTGTGTTTACAGTTAAGAGGGTAGATTTCCTAATGAGAACACCTGTTCCACATGCAATCGTGTTGCCTTTAGTCCTCCCTAAAGTCACCTAGGATGAGCCCAAATCTGAACAGGCCCCGGCTGGGTACGGTGGCTCACGCCTGTAATCCCAGCACTTCGGGAGGCTGAGAAGGGTGGATCACTTGAGGTCGGGAGTTTGAGACCAGCCTGGCCAACATGGTGAAACCCCGTCTCTACTAAAAAATACAAAAATTAGCCAGGTGTGGTGGCACATGTCTGTAATCCCAGCTACTCGGGAGTCTGAGGCAGGAGAATCGCTTGAACCTGGGAGGCATAAGTTGCAGTGAACCAAGATCGCGCCACTGCACTCCAGCCTGGGCGACAGATTGAGACTCTGTCTCCAAAAAAATAAATAAAATAAAAAATGAAAAAATAGCAAGTCCCTCTGGTTCTCTCTTGATGAGACTTTCCTAGGTTCTGCATAATGGGTGGCCTTCGTTGTTGCAGCAAGCGAAAACCCAAGTATATGGAATGACGCGTGTGTATCTCAGGTCTTCTTTGGGTAGTAGGTACTGACAGGTGAGTATCAGTGCAATGTGGGGAGTGAGATAACTATTCAGGTTGTATGGCAGAAACTGCCACCTACAGGAGATATTCCTATTTATCAAAAGGAGCGTGGGATAAAGATTAAAAAATACTTCAATTGGCAAAGAGGTCCGTCACACCAGGCAAACTCTGAAAATAGTTATGCACTTCGAAATTTGCGTATTTTGCTTTTGTCCTCTGCAATGAAAAAGACAGTATTCAGGTACTGCCTCTGGGATTCTATCCTCCTCAGTCCTTGTGTGTCTTCACCCTAAATGCACAGTCCTTTATCAGAATGTGCTCACGTACTCATTTTCTCTTAAAATAACTCTTCTATCTTCCCACAGCTTTTTCTAACACACTAGAATCTGTTTTATTTATTTATTTTCTGTTGAATTAGAACAACAACCGACATGATTTGGGTAACTGCTGCTGGGGAAGCAGTTCCATGAAAATGAAAATTGGCAGATTATTTTGATTAAATGACATTTCAATTTGGTGTTGAGATATTTTCTATAAAAAGGAAAAATTAATAAAAGTGTCTACCTTTCTAACAGCACTGATGTGGAAAATAATTTATGGTTTATCAGAATCATTCTTCTCCAAGCTAAAAATGAAATACAGAGTAACTATAATATTCTATTACAGGTTGAGTATCCTTTATCTGAAATGTTTGGTGTTTCAGGTTTTGAATTCTTATAGATTTTGGAATATTTGCATAAACATAATAAGATATCTTAGGGATGGGACCCAAGTCTAAACATGAAATTCATTTATGTCTAATACATGCCGTATACACATAGCCTGATACACCTTCTACACATGCTTTATCCTTGTTAAGATGATGACTTGGTTTATGAAACACAGTAATTGTTAGGGTTTGGCTAATACTCAATTGTTTCCCACAAAACAAGTTGCTCTTTAAATGGGTCACGAGTCAGACGGATTTATGTAGCCTGAGAAGCGCAAGAAGCAGCTCTTTGGCACCATGGAGAAGCTCTGGTGGGCAGCCATTTTATACAATATTTTATATTTTAAATACAAATATAATATTTTTAATTATTTTGTGCATGAGACAGTGTTGACAGCATTTTCTATTGCGATTCGTCCATTACATGAGGTCAGGTGTGAAATTTTTCCTTTGTGGAGTCATGTTGGTGCTCAAAACATATCAGATTTTGGAGCATTTAGGATTTTGGATAGTCAGATTAGGGATTCTCAATTCATATAACAAAATAGTTCTTGAAATTATTTTTGTCATG
This sequence comes from Macaca nemestrina, assembly GCF_043159975.1. Taxonomy (NCBI): domain Eukaryota; kingdom Metazoa; phylum Chordata; class Mammalia; order Primates; family Cercopithecidae; genus Macaca; species Macaca nemestrina. The sequence continues at coordinate 150,929,082 of NC_092132.1, read as the reverse complement.
CCTGAGTATTTTGTTAGAGTTGAATAATGGTGTGAAGAAAAAAAAAAAAAAAAGATATCCCATAGAGGCTTCCACAATCATCTCAAAGATCTTTCACAAAATGAAGAACTATTGCCAGTGGTGGTTTTTCTACTTATGCTGGATTGCTTACAAAATACTCGCTATCGTGGCAAAGGTTCCACTTATCTAAGAGGCTTCAGGTATTGCATCGCTTACTTGTATATTTGAGAGCTATGCAAATATATTTTTATCTTTGAGAGATACAGGGTATCACTGTCATTCCAAGTTCCCAAAATGAGGAGAAATATAGCACCAAGGGCCAGGTGTACCCAGGTCACTTTCTTCATGAATTTGATAGTGGTCTATTTTCAAGGAAAATGACAATAAATGAAGAACACCTGCATCTGGATAAATTACGAAGAAAGATTTTTAGAGGAAGAAGTTTAGAAAGTGAAGAGACCAATTTTAAGTTTTTGAGACAGTAGGACAGGGAGAAGCTGTGGAATGGAGACATCACAGCTCTACGGAATGTCTGGGAAGCGGGTGGGTGGAAATCAGACCGTGCTCTGTGACTTCCTCCTCCCTGCCAGTCCTCTGGCTCTGGCCCTTCGCCTGGACATTTCAGACGGCATCCGAGAGAAATTCTATTGTCTGTCATCATCATTCTCTATCTTTTAGTAAATATTTCACACTGCCGTGAAGCCAAATTGAAATCAGCCCAGTGGAAAAGTGAGCGGGAATGAGGTCAGCCTGGAATAGAGGGTGATCAACAAAATGATTGACTTCTCAGGTCAGACAACCATGTTTCTTCGGAGGCAGGATGTCCTCCTCCGGGGCTCTGAGGTGCTGGAAGTGGGAAGCAGTGCGAATGTGTGCACACCTGTCGGGAAAAGCCGAAAACGTATTGTGACAGGTTTTATGATCACCCTTCAACACCACAAATGCTCTAAGCTACAGCTACATGCTGCTCCTTGACCGCACCTCTGTTACAGTCGATGTGAAAACCACAACAACAATAATAAAATAAATCCGAATGCATGGAGGACTCACTTGCAACACCTCAGTGGAGCAGTTTTGAGTTAGTGACTGAGGGACATTTTGTATCTCAAAATCATTCCTCTCTCATGGTTGAAAAATCAGGTTGGACAAGCCATTACTAGTCAATGAATTAAAACATGTATCACTGGATTGGAAGCAAAATTTTACATTTATTCTTCTTTGCAAAGAATATGCATTTTATAAGCTCTTGATACAAATGTGAGGTTTTAGATGGGAAAACCAACTAAGCCACATAATTCATGCCATCTAAAAAGAAGAAGACACCAAGGGAAAATCAATTAAAACATGTATTTGCCTGCCCGGAAATAACCTCAAGTAAAGAAACTCTTAATGCACATCTTTCTTACCCAAATTGAGAAAAAAATATTCCTGCGTTTATAGCTCTGTTTATTTTCAGGAGACCATTCAATTAACTATTTTATTTTATTTTATTTTTGAGGTGGAGTCTCGTTCTGTCACGTAGGCTGGAGTATAGTGGTGTGATCTAGGCTCACGGTAATCTCCGCCTCCCAGGTTCAAGCAGTTCTCCTGCTTCAGTCTCCCAAGTAGCTGAGATTACAGGCATATGCCACCACACTTGGCTATTTTTTTTTTTTTTTGTACTTTTAGTAGAGACGGGGTTTCACCATGTGGACCAGGCTAGTTTTGAACTCCTGAGCTCAGAGTCACCGTGCCTGGCCTAATTAACTATATTCCCATGAGTGCTAAAGAGACCAAGTCTTTCAGTAGAAGACCCTGGAAGAAGAAAGCCTTGAGCTCCTGAGCCTGGGATGCAGGTGCTGCTTCAGGTGAGGAGCCTGGGAGAGGAGAACCCAGGTTAGAGATGGTGACCTGGAAAACATGACTTGGAAAGAAAAAGTCCCGGCCAATGGACATTTATAAGCTGGGCACTGTGGAGGAGGTTCAATATAGAAATATGGTTTCCTTTTCCCTTTAAAATGTACAGTAAATCCTTGCAGTTTACTCATTTTGGTGTGAGTGTATTATCTGGAAGGAACTGAAGGCAGCATTGAATTCTACGTTGAAACAAATTACAGGAATAGGCTCTTTATGAAAACAGACAGGCATAAATATAAGACCATTGAAAAAAGTAGCGTTGATGAGGGACTCTCCCACATGAAGGTTTATTGAGACACAATCAATCACGCACATCAGAGGGATGGGGGAGAAGACAGGGCAGGGTGGGCAGCTGTGACCAGCCTGCCTTAAATCCTCAGGAGCCTCGGAGCAGGCAGCAAAGAGAAGGATGTGGGCTCTGCCTCCCTTGGCCTCTGTTTTCAGGAGGATTGATTCTAATGTTGAAAGACATGAATTACTGGCCAAAGCAAAGTCTCTAAATGCGATGTAATTACTTAATGGTATAGAATCAATGGCCTCTTCTAACCCTGGAAGAAGCAGACTGTGCTGGAGTTACTAAGAAACGGTTTGTGTGATGTTCTGCTTTTGCATTTTGCTAAGAATATGTTGATTTTAGGTGTGATATATTTTCTGTGAAATGTCAAAGATCCCTACACCTGTATAATCACAGCCAATCATGCAGGTTCTTCCAGTCCCTGCTTGATGGTACAAGGCCAGGGAACTTAGAGAGTACAGGGGAGGCTACAGGAGTCTCCTCCACTGTGAACACTCAGGGAATTCCCGGGAGCTCAGAAACTGGTATAAAACACTTTCTGCTTAATGCCAAAAAGCAAATGTACAAAGCTGAACATGTTCAGCATTTAAAAGCAAGAATTGTGTATCTCCCATGTCTTCAAGAAAGCTTGCTAATGCCAGGAAAAAATGTAATCATGGTTCAGACTTGGAATATTAAAACTGTCAGAGGTGTTCGATCCGGAGAGACTCCATCTTCAATAGGGGCTGTGTAAAATGAGACTGAGACCTACTGGGCTAAATTCACAGGAGGTCAAGCATTCTAAGTCACAGGATGAGATAGGAGGTCAGCACAAGGTACAGGTCACAAAGACCTTGCTGATAAAAAGATGTAGTAAAGAAGCTGGCTAAAATCCTCCAAAACCAAGATGGCTTCTAAAGTGGCCTCTGGTCATCCCCACTGCTCATTATACATGAATTAAAAAGCATTAGCATGCTAAAAAGAACACTCCCACCGGCACCATGACAGTTTACAAACGCCATGGCAATGCCAGGAAGTTACTCTACAGGGCCTAAAAAGGGGAGAGACCCTAGTTAAAGGAATTGTCTACCCCTTTCCCAGAAAACTCACAAATAATCCGCCACTCATTTAGCATATAATCAAGAAATAACAGCAAGTACAAGCAGCTGAGTGGCCCAGGCCACTGCTCTGAGGAGTAGCCATTCTTTATTCCTTAACTTTCCGAATAAACTTGCTTTCACTTTACTCTATGGACTCGCCCCAAATTCTTTTTTGCGCGAGATCCAAGAACCCTCTTTTGGGGTCTGGATCCGGACCCCTTTCTGGTAACAAAACCATTACAGAAACTCTCATACTTCAGGAGGGGAATAATTTGATTTCTTTTCATGCCAGCTTCTCACCATAGCTTTTGCTTCTCAATGCTATTTGATTATTTCACAGCTGAGGGAGTGGTTACTGATTCAGAGTGGGGTGAAAGGTTGGGTGGGCAGGACGCACACCTAAGCCACAGCTGCAAACAGTGCTCCATTATCACCGAAACCTGTTGGTCATGTAGGTCACTCATCTCAGTCTCCACACCACTCCTTCTGTCACTGGAGACCAGTGGATTGTGAGTGCTTCCTTTCTGGCAGAGTGGATCATAACCATGCCGGTTTATTCAGCGGCACCAAACTAAAGATAAGAGAAGCTCCTCGCGAGTACTGGCTCACCATGGACACATCCATGCTGAAGGGTTATCCAGTGTTTCATTCTGAAGGGTCACTCGCCACAGCCTTCTCTGGGGTGCCCTGTGATCTAACTCACACCTTCTTCTCTCATGCTTTCCAAATGTACCCTTCTGCTCTCAAACAGTGTGGAAAACAAACAAAAACCCAGCAAGTGCATAGGTTCACTAGAATACTGCATTCAAAAGCCTCTAGACTTCCACTGCCTCACAAGTTCAGAAAGATGGTAACATCATCATTAATTATGTCTTCATATCACTAAATGGGGGGTGGGGAGCAGAGGGCTAGAGACCATGATCTGTGCATGTCTGGAGTCACACACACGTTTTCTGCACACTGTCACTGTTGCAAACATTTTTCACGGCAGCCCCCAGCAGCTCTTTATAACCGAACCGTGTCTAACAAGGGTTAGGTATCCTACAACCATGGAAATCATAAAGTCTATGTGTAATTTGAAGCTGAATTTGTTTATGAGAGAATGAAGCTGTAGTGTATGAAAGTACTGGTCAGAATACTTTCATATAATAGGGTTCAAATAATTTTTAGGCTTCAGTGTAACTACTGTCTTTCAAGAAGCAATGTTCAATTTAACTTTTCATGTGTACTCAAAACTTTTACCATTGCTGTTGAGTCATTTATAAGTTGCATTTATAATTCTAGTTCTTTACCTCCAGAAAAACTTAGTTTTTGATAAAAAGACATCAATTTTTTGCATAAACACACTAGTAGGAGCAAAGCAAGAGAAGGAGGTATTCAGAAATTTATAAAATATTAAGGATGTTAGAGTCATTATATACTCTTGAGGACAAGAAAAATAAATGTCCTCTATAAATGATGTTCTTTTCTTTCTACTTTTCTGTATCTTTGACATTTTGATGAAAATGTATTACTTTAAGCAAAATTTTAAAAATACATGCCTTCCAAGGACAACATTTGAATATTAGACACCAGCTGCAAGCAATATGTTATCTGATGATCTGATAGATTTTATAATCTTTATCAAAAACCAAAGAAAGCCCCTTATAAAGGCAGACAAGGTCAGTCACTTGAGCACTGCCAGGAGAGAAAATGTTCAGGCAGCCCAGTTTCTTTACACATCTCACTTTGGTCTAAACATGATTCTGCTTTTGCAAAGTCAGATAGAATTTATCTGAAAAAATTAGAAGTAGTAAGAGACGGGTTGTTTCAACAGGCCACACTCTAATAAAGTCCGTTTTTAAAAACTACTGGGTAATTATTTACATTTTAATAAAAGATGTAACTTATAACAATGTAACTCTTTTTAATGCATTCGCATCTCCATTCACTCAATGGCTACTTACACAGGAGCAGAGAGACCTTTGTCTCCCGATTAACTGTGAGGCATCATCCTCATTCTCTTCTCATTACTCTTTAAATTACCTAATTGCTGAAAACTGAAGGGTTTTTACACTGAACTGTTTTGAAGTCATGAAATTCCGAATTTGAGATGATTAGAAATGATTGATAAATAATATAACATTGCTATACTCCATCTTTTTTAAAAAAAACATAATAGTATCAATAATGTTTTCTGGAGGAACCTTTATTAAAGGAAACATTGCTAAGAAAAGATGTTTCTCCAGATCTGAAGAAAATACTTAACAGTGGCCATTTGTATCTGTAGCCTCCAGCAAAATTAAGACCTAGAAAGACTAAGTATTGCTTCTTATTTTTGAACACACAGTTTTTCTCTGAGCATGATCATTTCTTCCAGATCTCAGCCTTTACAGTCACGACAAGCTCCATCCAAAGACTTACTCCAAGCTTCCGAAAGTATATGAACAGTTTATATGGTCATTTTTTCAAGTTCATATAATGAATATGCAAAACAAAAGTGAAACATATGCGGAGAAAATTCTTAGCTTTTCAGAATCTTTGAGCAATCTCAAATATCTTTTAAAAGGTTTAAATTAAAAAATAAGTATAAAGGTGTAAAAGTACCCAAAGTAAATAAAACGCAAACAAAATAAATAGGTATTTAGTTAGGATAAGAGATGCATGTGTGATATTTTGTTTTTTGTTTTGTTAACTTTCCTTTTAAGCTTAGTTTTTATAATAAAATGTAAAATTGTAGAATGCATTTTAAATATATTTCATATATCGTTACTAAGATCTAAACTATTACAAAATACTTAATTAGATAAAATATTGTATTTGAAATCATCTTACAAGATGTGAAGAGCTACAGAAAGGTAATATGATCAATATTTATTCCCTTCTAGTGCCTGATAAATGAGATATTATCGTGTTTTGTAGTAGAAATATGAGTTTCAACTGTCAAAAAATTGTAACATTTTTATTAAATAACTTCGTTATGAACATACGAACACCTCCAGCTCCTTAAATATGACAAAAATGCCACTGAGATGTTCTGAGTGCTCTGTCTGAGACTGGCAGCGTGTGCAGCATCAGGAAGGACCACAGTGACATGTGGAGACATGGGGAGTGACCCTCACCTTGATACACGAAGTGGAAGCCCCTGGCAGAGGCACCGCTCTTCGCACTGAATCGGAGCAGAATTTGATTTGACGTAGCCAAGGGCAATGTTTCCCCTAGAAATGAAAACCGAGATAATACATGGGATTCAGAAAACACACAGCACCGTGGAGGACAGTTGTATTTTGGAAAATGGTGATAAAGCTGAAATTTCACATTTATTTTTGAACTTTTTAAACATTTTCACTTTGTGGTTTAAAACTCAAATATGTTGTTTCTATAAAGTTTTAAAAACTCTGTCCTAGGCAAGAATAGGCAGTGAATTTGATTAAAATATACTGTAATCATTATTTCACTGATGACTTTTTTTTGAAGAAAGCACCAATGGTAGGTAGGTCTATATAATAAAGGAGACAGAAGTAAAGGGTGAATCGTTTGCTCAGAATCACCTTAATTTGATTTTAGCTAAAATTAAAAGAATTTTACTTAAAATTTTTTAAAAAGTAACTGAATCCAAAGATGATTTTTTAAAAATTAGAGAGTTCAGAAAAGACCTTCTGAAGTATATTTTTAACCTTTAGAAGCACATATAGGCCAGGCGCAGAGGCTCACACCTGTAATCCTAACACTTTGGGAGGCTGAAGCTGGTGGATCACTTGAGGCCAGGAGTTTGAGACCAGCCTGGCCAACATGGGGAAACCACGTCTCTACTAAAAATGCAAAAATTAGCCAGCTATGGTGGCACATGCCTGTAATCCCAGTCACTCAGGAGGCTGAGGCAGGAGAATTGCTTGAACCTGGGAGATGGAGGTTGCAGTGAGCCAAGATGGTGCCACTGCTCTCTAGCCTGTGCAACAGAGTGAGTGAGACTTTGTCTCAAAAAGTAATAATAATAAAATAAAATAAAAAATATATAAAAGCACATATAAAATGTGGAAGAGTCTGTCTCAAGCAGTGGTGGGAGGTGTGTGAATTGGCATAAGCTTTTCAGAGGACAGTGTGTTACTAATAATCAACATATTTAACATGTATCCTCTAATGCATTCTTAGATACGTCACTGAACCCTGGTAGAAAATAACAAAACATAGGTCTTAAGACTTTTAGTTAATAATGAAATAGTGAAAATCTGGAAATAACCAAATCTTAACCTTAATTGGTCAAAGCTTGTGATGCATATAGTTTACTAGGCAAATTAGTGAATGTACTCAGTACCAAACTGATTTCGTAAATGATGAAAACGTGTCAGTACAAATAAGGGGTAGGTCATCAATTAAAAGTGGGGTTAAATTGTGCTACGTTAAACCCACAGAATACCATTCAGAACTCAGAGTAAGGACACTGGGTGTATACAGTGTTTGTTAGAGACAGATTTCTGTATGTGATTTTAAGGGTAAGAATGGGATAAAAATAAGTTGTGAAATAACTCCATGTTTTATGGGGGTTCCTGTGTGTTTGCGTGCATGTGTGGATAAATGTATGCATGTGTACATGTGAACACAGGTAGATGTGCGGTTACTAATGGGTCTCTCTATGTAGGACTTACAGGCTTAGAATGATTTGGACTGAAATGTTAATCATTTTTACATCCAGAAGGGAGGTGAAGATACATGGGATACAAAATTAAATGTGGATGATAGTTGATTATCCCACCCTCTTTTTCAGATCTTTGCCCCTTTTACTGAGATAAATATTATATTTTCTGTAATCTTAGTAAGATGATAAGAGCAGGTGATTTTATGTCTGAGATAAAAACACTTTAGAGAGCTTGCATCTAAAATAAGATTTTTCGAAGCACACACGCAGATTCAAAAATGATTACATTTCTCATTCATCAAAACAAAGCAAAAGAAATAGACAAGTTAAAAATCAATCCCCCTAGCTGTCTAAACTAAATTAAGCACAAAATGCTTTAAGACTTACCTGAGTGAGACCCAGAGAGCGAGCTGAGAAGTCTGGCCTGTGCATGGGTTCCATCGAATAATTCGGCCAAATCATTCAGGGCCGTCTGAAAATAGGCAAACTGTCCAAAGACCACTAAAAAATAAGAGGGGGGATGTTGGCACAAGATGCTCTAAGAAAACAAAATGGAGATTTTTGATTTCACTGAATACTTATTAATTGCCCCAAAGGATCATTATCCTAAGAATCTGGTAAAAAATAAATATTAACTTATTTTCTCTGCTTTCTAAGTTTTCAGTTGACGAAACTATTTTACTTTGCTTCTTGACTTTTGGCATTTAATAAAAGAAAAAAATACTGTTTTATTTCAAATTTGAACATTAAATGAAGAATGTTTTTGTTTTAATAAACACAGCATTAAGAATATCTGGGCTGGATGTGGTGGCTCACGCCTGTAATCCCAGTACTTTGGGAGGCGGAGGCAGGTGGATCATCTTGAGGTCAGGAGTTCACGACCAGCCTGGCCAACATGGTGAAACCCTGTCTCTATTAAAAATACAAAAATTAGCAAGGCTTGGTGGTGGCTGCCTGTAATCCCAGGTACTCAGGAGGCTGAGGCAGGAGAATCGCTTGAACCTGGAAGGCAGAGGTTGCAATGAGCTGAGATTGTGCCACTGCACTCCAGCCTGGGCGACAGAGTAAGACGCTATCTCAAAAAAAAAAAAAAAAAAAAAATCTGTAAAGACTTCCTATATTTTCAAATATTTAGCAACATTTTATTCAATGAAAAATAAGCAAAGGATCAAGCCCCATGATGATTTGATGAGGAATTTAAATTCCTCACAAAAGGTTATTATAATGCCAAATTCATATTAATACATTACCATATTCATACAAACTGATTTACACACGTGATTCTGTGGAATATAATAGGAATGACTTGCTGTTTTCCACTCTACAATTTCATTTACCCTACAGGTTATGAAAGTTGTGTGAACACACATCCTTCAAGTAAAACAACTATATACTTTGTGACTTCAAATTTAACTGATACTGTGTATTCAGATTGATGATATAGAGGGCCTTTATATATGCAGGAAAACCTGTGATTTAGTATATATTTACAAGCAATGAACAACTAATCCTTTTCTTATTTATTGTAAGATTTGCACTACAATCATTCTAAACCATTATGAACAAGAAATGGAGGTGTGTGCACTAGTTGCGTGTGTCAGAATTCCAACAGGAAGAATTACTGTTAATATTTGTTAGTATGATGGAAGTAATCTGACTGTAACAGTGTGTGTGACCATATGTGTACAGACACATATACATACATTTATGTAACTGAATCCATACACACATATCTAATATTGTCTTTGAAGATTTTATAATTTCCCAGAGAAAAACACAAAGAAGTCATATAGACTAGGTGAATTTTCCCAATAGATGAAATGCACTAAAAACTTTTTTCAGAAATTAGAGAGGGAGAGGACTTAATACTTTCTCTACAGATCTTGCTCATACCATCCTAACCCAGCCACCACCTCCCCAAGTTCATTAGATTTTTATCATATTGGATGCCAAATACTTGGGTCACAAAAATGAATCATTTATAGATAATTTCTACTCTTTTTCAAGAAATATTTAGCTGACATTCACTTCATATTAGAAACTAAGAAAAAAGGAGGGAAGGCGATATTAACATTGTCCCAGGACTATCATGCTCGAACCTGTTTGGTAATTTCCACGACAAATATGGATTTTGAGTGCAGGATGTCAGGAGCCAGGAGGAATGCCCAGCTCATTCTAGAGATGGCCATGACATCTTCCTTGAGGCGCCTCCTTCACCTGGGTTCTAACCCGTCACTCACAGTCAGCCCCAGTGAGCAAATTCAGTTTCCAACTGAGAAAAGCTACTCAGTGCTATCCACTCTGCTGCTGGAAATCATAAGAATGTGATGAGAAGAACAAACAAAGGGTTGTGGGGCTTCAGCCGCGGGAACCGTCAATGCTTCACAGTGAGGATAGCACTATCACTAATTCTTCAAGAAGGATTCATAGAAGAATGGAATATAAGAAATTATATCAGGAAATGGAATACAAAAAGCAAAATGGTAGAGGGGACAAATGCAGCAAACAGTCAACTTCAGCTAACACTCCGTGGATAAAAAACAAACAGGGGAATTGGAATGCAAAGGGCTGTGGCAAGGACCTCAAAGGCCACCCTGAAACACAAACACTTTGTTCTGTAGGTAATAGGAGTGAGTAAGAATGTTTATCACGATACTAAAATGCTTACATTTGTGTTTTAGAAAGCATTCTTGGCTATGGTTTTGGATGAGAATAAAGGAAACTGGGTTATCTGAAGACCTGTCTTATTAATAATATTGCTTCCCATTTTCAGCCTGTGTTGACAGACAGGAAGCAGCCCCTTCCTACCTGGTAAGGATCACGTCACCCCGTAATGTCTGGATTGCACGTCTGCCTCACCCCCACACCATAAGCCTGCCAGGTGCATAGACCAGATTCCATTCATCTTTGCATCCATGGACTCACAAATACTGTGAGATTAATTGTTTAGTTAATTAGTTTATTTCGTAGGAAAGAGCAAGGCATGGGGGAAGAAAGTAAAAGACAGAATGCATTTTCATTAAAGATTCGCTATAACTATGTTATTCCACACTGAGACTTTCTGCCAGATAGGATGTGATGTGTTTGTGTGATTAAACCTTTCAGATTGGGAAATTATAATCAATATTGAGGATATGAGTATGACTTTTTTTTACACAATTTTAATTGTGTAGTGATGAAAATAATATTTTATATTTAACTAAAATAATAGGATATGACTGCTAAACTCCATTGTAATAAGTATATTTTGTCATGTATTCATAAAAAAGACTTTTTTGTGATAATCTGGGGAATATTGCTGAGCATTTAGGTGAGAAAAATGTATTTTGTTCAAATTCAGAATTAAGGTTGAAGTTAAATGAGAGACTTTAAAGAATTTGGGCCAACTTAAAAAGTTGGAATCTAGAACCCGTTTAGGTATTATTGTCCATTTATCATAACAAAGGGAACAGCAAGGCTCAGGGAGGGTGTGTATTAAATTCGTAAGAAGCCTGGGAATCATAACATAATAGAAGTTTATAAAAATAATGTCTCCCACACACAAGTTTCTTACCCATCAAATAACTTTCTTGTCATATGTTAAAAATGCTTTACCTCAAATACAGTCTAACATTAGAATTTTTATCTGCTTTATGTGCTGAGTGAGTGATTGCTGTCTCAGACATATATAAAAACCTTGACTATGTAGCGTTTTCAATTTTCCTATCGGAAAGAGGGAAATAGTCTTTAAGATGACGATAGCTACTATCTGGTTTACTCCAGAAAAGAATCTGATCCAAGATAAATTGTCCTGATCAAGAGTGAGAGTGAGCATTACATAAATGAAGTGCAAAGCGACCAGGGAAGGTCCTTCTGGAAATGAAGTCATCTTGGAAAATTCGCTCGAATTGGACACAATAGGTAGGAGGGAAATAGAAAGTCAGGGTTCAGCAGGTGAAACAGTCAGGACTGTGCCTGCTTCTCCATTCCTGAGCACTTACAGGTTGACTCAAGGATGCAGTGATTTCGATCATGATCTGGTTACTGAATTCACTGAATGTACGTGCCATTCCTGCACAGACATGCACACAGTGCTCTGACCCACCCTCTACTTTATGAGAAATCCTCCCTCGCTCATAAAAACAACCAATTGAAAGAACGATGTGTGAGAAACCTAAGAAAAAAGCCAAATTAATTCTCTCTAATTATTCTGAATCATAACCCTAGAAGGGACTGTAAGCATTTAATATTACATTGGTAAAAGGATTGCAATGGACATTGTGTGGGATACGTTTGGAAAGCCTGCTACTAAAATGCAACTCATTTGCTTTTATATGAACTATTTCACTAAGCTCTAGAATACCTGTTTATCGAATGACAGAAAAATTAACCCTGAAAGGAAACATGACAATGAATTAAAAATAAAAGGACATCCTTACCGAATTCCTTTGGTACCGTTATGGAATAGAGGCATATTTGACCAGCTGTGTAATTATGGGGGTAGTTTGGTGATAAAACTACTCCTTCTGATCCCATGTACTGGCCTCCGCAGGGAGCTGAAAATAAAACCAACCGAGAATGAGGTGCTGTGCAATAATAATAGTGCACGTGATAGATGAGCCAAAGCTGAAACACATCAAATACGTGAGCACGTTTACTGAACACTTAACAAAATAATACATTAAAATCTTGTTTTGCATTGCTATCAATGTAATAGAAAAACAAAGATTTACCAGGTAAGAAGTAATGCAACTTAGGAGAAAAACCTAATATTATTTTCAAGGCCATGTCTCAGATGTATTAAAATAATAAGAGAAATAGCTATAATAATAATAGAACAGGTTCTATAAAGACAAATGATTAAATTATTTTAGAAAGTCTCACCAGAGTTGTCTGTTCAAAGTCAATCCTCATATTAACTGAAGAGATACAAAGATTATATCAGTTTTCTATCACTTTTATATTAATATGGGACTAAAAGGAAAAATGTTTTGCTTTTTAGGGGGTTTTGTTTGTCTTAATGTTTTATCTTACAGTTTCAGTAAAAAAGCAACATGTATAATTACTAACGCTTTTGGGGTCTCTTCCTATGAGTCCAATTTAAAACTAAAGGAATCCATTATTAGAAAGTTAGGGCTTATAAAATATAGAGAGGTGTGCGTGTGGCGGGGCGGGGGCGTATGTCTGTGTGTATGTGTATGTGTGAGTATGTCTTAATTTTTCCCCAGTTATCTTATTTACTTTGGCTTCACTTTTGCTGAGAAAACGAAACACACTGTACACAGATGTTCAAAGCACTTTTTAAAGCATCATGGAACAGACCTTCAATTAAATCCCAGCCATTTGATATCCAGTCTTTACATTGCCAGTACTCTATTTCCTTATATTTTTACATAAGGAGGGGTCAAGTCCGCTCTGCTCATCTATTTAGCACAGAGCACTGACCAGCGCAGGAGCCACTCAGTACAGCCTATTGCACCCTTGCCATGCTGGCTGTGGCCTGACTGCACTTCCTATCTTAGATATACCCTCACTGATTTGAATTCAGAATTATCTTCAGTATTTCAGAAAGGTTATATTTCTACAGCTCATTTCTTCTTGATATGGCAATTTTCTTTTTCTTTTCTTTTGTTTTCTTTTTTTTTTTTTTTTTGAGATGGAGTCTTGCCCTGTCACCCAGGCTGGAGTGCAATGGTGTGATCTCGGCTCAGTGCAACCTCCGCCTCCCTCCCGGGTTCAAACAATTCTCCTGCCTCAGCCTCCCGAGTAGCTGGGATTACAGGCATGCGCCACCACACTCGGCTAATGCTTTTGGGTTTTTTTTTTTTTGTATCTTTAGTAGAGACGGGGTTTCACCATGTTGGGCAGGCTGGTCTCGAACTCCTGACCTCGTGATCCGCCTGCCTTGGCCTCCCAAAGTGCTGGGATTACAGGGGATTACAGGCGTGAGCCACTGTGCCCGGCCACAATGGCAATTTTCAAGCCTCAAAGGAAAAAAAAGTTAGAGATAACATGTTTAATCCTTTGAACGTTAATTAGCATTATGTTAAATCTTAATTGATGGACAGAACATTTTCCATGATGAATAAAACTCCTTAGAATATGGCAATGTTACGGTTAAGGCACCTTGTTAATGATGATTAGTTAAGAAATTTCCTGAAGCCCTGCATTACAACGGCTTGAAAAACTTGAGTTGTATTCTAAAAGTCAAAGGAAAACAGCTCAGACATCTGACAGCTTTGATCTGTTTATGATCAGCTAGCAGAGATTTTTACTTAACTAAGCTCAGCCTTCATGCTAGTGTCTTAATTCAAAATCACGTTATCACTCTAAAACACTTCTATTTAGTTTTTTACAGTTTTAAATAGAAACACTTTATTTTCACTTTTAGATGGAGGATATTTCTGTAAGCTCCAAAACTGAAGGTTTCTGGTAGAATCCTGGCGTCACTCACTCTACCAAGGCAGATACATCCCTCAGATATTTTCCTCCACCATAACCATATGAGGTCAACCAGGTTATGTCAGAACTATCTTTTCTTTTTCCTCAAAAGCTTCAAGTTCAAGTTAAAAAAAAATAAACACAAAGAATGAAAATGTATTTTATTTCCACTCAGTCACATAAAATTCAAACATATCACTTTGCAAATGATCTTTTTTCCATTAAAAAATTAGTTTAAAATTTTAAATAAGAAGTATAAGTAAAAAGTGGAAAAACGTCATCACTGGGCCAAAATTTTGATTCCCAAATTATTAGCGATGGTAAGCTAATTCTTATCAAGAACATCTTCTGATAGCTCTGTCACGAGGCTGGAGTGCAATGGCACGATCTTGGCTCACTGCAACCTCCACCTATCGAGTTCAAGAGATTCTCCTGCCTCAGCCTCCCGAGTAGCTGGGACTACAGGCACACACCACCAAGCACAGCTAATTTTTGTATTTTTGGTAGAGACGGTTTTACCATGTTGGCCAGGATGGTCTCGATCTCTTGACCTCGTGATCCACCTGCCTCGGCTTCCCAAAGTGCTGGGATTACAGGTGTGAGCCATTACGCCCGGCCATATGTTTTGTGATGGTTAATACTGAGTTTCAACTTTTTGATTGAAGGATACAAAGTATTGATCCTGGATGTGTCTGTGGGGGTGCTGTCAAAGGAGACTAACATTTGAGTCCGTGGGATGGGAAAGCCAGACCCACCCTTAATTTGGGTGGGCACCATCTAATAAACTGCCAGCATGGCTAGAATATAAGCAGGCAGAAAAATGTGAAATGAGAGACTGGCCTAGCCTACATCTTTCTCCTGGGTTGGATGCTTCTTGCCCCTGAACATTGAACTCCAAGCTCTTCAGTTTTGGAACTCAGAATGGCCCTCCTTGTTCCTCAGCCTGCAGACAGTGTATTGTGGGAGTTGTGATCATGTGAGTTAATGCTTAATAAATTCCCCTTTATGTATGTAGCTATTCCATTCGTTCTGTCCTTCTAGAGAACCCTGACTAATACATGTTTTAAAGTATAACTACAAAGAAACACTTTGTCCAAGGACAGAATAAAAGAGGACTGCCTTATGATACTAGAGGACACTTTAAAAAAGCCAAAGATGAAATTAAGGAAAACTGACTAAAAACTTCTGTCTTTTACTACCTTGATAAATGGTGCTTGTGCCTGTCCATTCTTCCTCAGATCAGAAGGCTAAGCACCAGAAGAACTACAACAATTATATGTTTCATACATGACCAAACATTTGTGTTAGAAAAAATATGGACAGAATTTTTATTTAATTCTTTTTTTTTTTTTTTTTTTTTTTTTTTGAGACAGAGTTTCGCTCTGTCACCCAGGCTGGAGTGCAGTGGCCAGATCTCAGCTCACTGCAAGCTCCGCCTCCTGGGTTCATGCCATTCTCCTGCCTCAGCCTCCCGAGTAGCTGGGACTACAGGCACCTGCCACCGCACCCCGCTAGATTTTTGTATAGAGACGGGGTTTCACCGTGTTAGCCAGGATGGTCTCGATCTCCTGACCTCGTGATCTGCCCCTCTCGGCCTCCCAAAGTGCTGGGGTTACAGGCGTGAGCCACCGTGCCCGGCCTAATTCTTAATAATTGTTATGTCTGTGCTAATCTAAGAAACAGCCATGGTGCTTCTCACCTTAGGAATTTTATTTTAATACAACAGAGGAAAAATAAATAAATGTTTGTTATTTGGTAATTAACATATTAAACAGATTATTGCCTAAATGAATAAAGACATACAAGAGCATTCATTGCTAATGTTAACAAGAAGCTTGCTTATCCATCTGGCTAACTAGAATATATACATCTCATACATAAAGGCAACTACATAGAACCAAACTGAATACACAAAACTAGCAAACAGAGTCATTCTGACCCATGAAAGGGGCTCTATCTTGTTTCAATTTCAGTTACAATTCTACAAAAAACTTCCAATAAGCAAAATTTGTAGGTAACAGATGAATAACCAGGAAAAACATGACACCATGCATCTAAAACAAACTGGTCCAAAATGCACCAACTGCATCCCATGATGTAGGAACTATCAAAATATTTAAAGTGGAGCAAAAGGCCCCAAGGTTAACTGGCGATCTGAATAAATCACAGACACGGATTCATGCATAAAACATGCTGCTCTCCATGAGAGATCCAAGATGCACTACAGGAGAAGCCATCTCTGCTTTCCAGATTTCGAATACAAATTTTTATTTACAGGTAAATAGAATATTCCATATGGGGAAATGAGTGTTCCATGCGTTATGCTCTTTGATGACTGGTAAAATAAATTGTGCCTCACTCTGCAGATCTTCAGACATGGAAAGTGAAACAATCTCTAATTAAAAATTTGGTTTCATATATATAACCTATATATATAGGAATATATATATAAGAATATGTCTATATCCTATATATAGGAATATGTGAATATATATACATATATGTGTGTATATATGTATAATTCCTATATATGTGTGTATAAATTAATATACATGTCTGTATAGCGAGAGAATATATATAAAGTGTAGAAAAAGTATTTTTCCTATGGCTAATACTTTAGTCATGCTTTTTCTATGGCTAAAGTTTTATCACTTCCCATACATCCAACTGTAATTGAATTTAATATAAATTAAACGCCTTTTGTATTATTAGTTAACAAAAGTACAGGATTCATCATCTTTCCTCAATTTCGCTACCTACTTTTATCTCCCTCACACTAGACTCTATATAATTGCTAAAGATATCTGAAGTGGGGGAAAAAATACACCAAGGGATGCAAAAATCATTTTCTGGGATATAAGAAAGAAAATTAGAATTTTTACCCAAAATTATTATTATTTTTTCTTGAGATAGGGTCTTGCTCTGCTGCCCAGGCTGGAGTGCAGTGATCCAATCACAGCTCACAGTAACATCAACCTTCTGAGCTTAAGGGGTCCTCCCGCTACAGCCTCCCGAGTAGCTGGAACTCCACAGGTGCACCACCCTACCCAGCTCATTTTATTTTATTTTTATATTTTATTTTTTTGTAGAGATGGGGTCTATGTTGCCCTGAGTAGTCTTGAACTCCTGGCCTCAAGCGATCCTCCTGCCTTAGTCTCTCAAAGTGCTGAGATTACAGGCATGAGCAGCTTTGTCTGGTCTCAAATTCCATCTTTTTAAATGTCTGCATTCATGTAGTAATTATGTGGTCTATAATACAACTGCCGAGAAGGTCAGTACCTGTAATGTGTTGCAGACATCGAGGTTGCATGCTCAATAGTTATATTGATTGGATGTCAAATCAAAAAGGTTTGAAGTCATTGCCCTTTGCTACGTCAAAATGGTTTTGGAAACCAGTTACATTCAGAATTAAGATTTACTAGTTTTGGGGAGCCTTATGCCTGTGGAATTTATCCTCCTAACATTTGTGACCTAGAGACTGGCATCGCTCTCAGCCTTGTGTATCTTGTCTGGAGTGACACAGACGGGAGGAGGTGAGGCGAGATCTGGTCACTCTGCAGGGCCCTCCTTTCAGTGCTGCCGTTGGCTCACAAGCCCGGCCTTGCCGGCACGGGCTACGCCTCGCCCAGAAGGGAGGATCCTCAGGACCTTGGACAGCAAGTCACCACCGGCCCCTGGCCAACTGCAAGAGCACATGGCAGGCACCCAGAACCACCGGCATGCACTGCCCAGGCCGCTCAGGATATAAGGGGCACCCAGGCTGGCGGCAAGAGAGGAGGGGGTGGAGGCGTGGCCCCTCCTGGGCCAGGACAGGGAAGGGTGGGTGCTGGGCGGAGACTTCCAGCTCCCTCGTGCCCACCTTCTCACCAAGTCACACCCACTTCTTAGCTTGGCTCCGTCCTGTTTTGGGGGCTGTGCAGGCATCAGGGAGACCTTAGTCCTGACTTGTAATGCTAGGTCAAAGGCTCTCTTTACCTCAAAGCCACTCTGGCTCACTGCCTCCCTCACCTATGAGCACGCTGAGTTCTATTTTAAGCTCCCAAGTGCTTCTTATTTTAGTTTTTAATAAACTTAGAAAAGAGGGACTGTATAACTTTCCATTTAGAAAAGTCTCCCAAAGCAAGTAACACAATGACTAAACTATCAGAATTTTTAATTAAACAGATGACTAGAAAGGACTGATGCATAACCTGGCCTCTAATCATGATTTTAAAACACAAAAATTAACTTTCTCCATCTGTCGATCTATCACCCAGGCTAGAGAGCAGTGGCGGGATCTCAGTTCGCTGCAACCTTCACCTCCTGGGCTCCAGTGATCCTCCTACCTCACCCTCCCAAGCAGCTGGGACTACAGGCATGAGCCACCACACCCAGCTAAGTTTTGTACTGCATTTTTGGGAGAGATGGGGTTTTGTCACGTTGCTCAGGCTGGTCTCAAACTCCTGAGTTCAAGAGATCCACTAGCCTTGGCCTCCCACAGTGCTGGGATTACAGGTGTGAGCCACCACACCTGGCTTAAGTTCTTACTCTGTGCCAGTTACTACTACTGCTGGGTCCAGACAAATACACTTCTTTAACTTAAAAGCTTGCAGGGTCATAAGAGAATAGACTTAGAAACATAGAAATAGCAGAGCATGTCAGGGAAGTAGGTTTTGTTTTATTTTGTTTTGTTTGTTTGATTTCAGTTTCTTATATACTTTTTTCTTTTCTTTTTTTTTTTTTCCTTTTTTTTTTTGAGATGGAGTTTCGCTCTTGTTGCCCAAGCTGGAGTGCAATGGCACAGTCTTGGCTTACCACAACCTCTGTCTCCTGGGTTCAAACGATACTCCTGCCTCAGCCTCCCAAGTAGCTGGGATTACAGGCACGCGCCACCAGGCCCGGCTAAATTTTTGTATTTTTAGTAGAAAGGGGGTTTCTCCATGTTAGCCAGGATGGTCTCGAACTCATGACCTCAGGTGATCTACCTGCCTCAGCCTCCCAAAGCGCTGGGATTACAGGCATGAGCCACTGCGCCCAGCCTCTTGTATGGTAATATTTAAAATGCTTATTTGGCCTGAAGGTGCCAGTAGTATTGTTAGGCCATCTTGAGGAAAACATGTTTGTTTCATAGTTTATCAAACTAAACTGGTCTTTGAGTTCATCTTAAAATAACCCTAGAAATGAATGTCTCTGCAAAAATCATGAAGTTCTACCTTCTTCTTCTTCTTCTTTAAATACATACCATGCAAAATGTAAAGGGTACAAGTCATGGGTCCACAGCCTGAGGAGTGTTTGCCTGTGGAGACCCCCCTGAAACCACCACCTAGGTTAAGATACGTACCGTGGCCAGCAGCCAGGAAGTCTATCATCCCACTCTCCCCAGTTCACACCCACAGGGCAGCTGCTGTCTGACTTTATCACTGTAGGTTAGTTTTGTCTGTCCTTGAATGCTGATTCAATGATTTTACTAACTTAATTCCTAAGGAATTACAAACTATTGCTGTTTTGGGGGGAAATGACATATCCATTCAAATGTATGCATATTTGTTTTTTCTCTCTGTATATACAGATAGATAAATAGACATGTGTGTGTGTGTGTGTGTGTGTATTTTTTTGAAATGGAGTCTTGCTCTGTCACCCAGGCTGGAGTGCAGTGATGCAATCTCAGCTCACTGCAACCTCCACCTCCCGGGTTCAAGTGATTCTCCTGCCTCAGCCTACTGAGTAGCTGAGATCACAGGTGCGCACCACCACGCCCAGTTAATTTTTGTATTTTTAGTAGAGACAGGGTTTCACCATGTTGGTTAGGCTGGTCTCAAACTCCTGACCTCATGATCCACTCGCCTCAGCCTCTCAAAGTGCTGGGATTACAGGCGTGAGCTATCGTGCCCGACCAGATGTCAGTATTTTATATATGGGGGAAGAGAGAGAGAGAGAGGGAGAGACAGAGAGAGAGACAAAAGTAACTAGGGAAGGCTAATTAGCACCTCTTATAAAGAACAGGTCTAGAACACACAAAAACAGAAGTGAAAAATGTCAAACTGTATGAGTGAAGGAAAAACATTGCTCCTCCCAGAAACCTATGAGAATGGCTAACACACTAGCTGCATTAAATGATCAATGAATGCCTGATATTCATTCCACACTAGCTCTCTAAGCAATCCTCACCACTGATTAGAGGAATACATGCTGAAATGTGAAACCATTTCTTCAATGAGATGCTGCATTTGAAAGGAAAGGTGTATTTCTAGAAAATACCCAAGCGTGCACTCACCATTACAGGAGGGCAGCACTTGGTCCCAGGAGGGTTTCCCATCAGCCCCAATCACACAGGTGATGGATGAGGGGTCAACAATCTTGTAGCCAGAGTCACACTGGTAAGTGATGGTGGAGCCAAGCTTGAAGTCTGTTCCAATTCTTGTCCCATTCATTATATTTCCTGGGTCAAAACAAGCTTCCCGTGGTTTCTCTGCAGAAGAAATGAATGTAATCTGCATGAGAACAGGAATTTTATTCTTGTTTGTGTATTTGTTTGTTGGGTTGGTTCTTTAGTTGTGTTATTTAGGGCCCAGAACAGTGCCCTAAATAAGTAAGAAATGCTCAAAGAATATTGATTGATTGGCTAATGACCAAGTGAAACTATTAATTAAATAATAAATTCCTTTTAAATAAAATTATATTTCCATTTTAAAAACCACATTTTACCACAGCATTGACATAAAATTACCTTCATCTACATAAAAAATGTAGTTCTACATTTTTATATGTTTATGCTTTTTTGGCTATAGATTTTAGGGCTGAATCAAAGAAAAATTGACTAAAAAAATTGAGGTTCATTTTCTAACTCTTGTACATCAAACATATTAACATAAAATCATTCCACACCTTTCAGAAAAGGCTGGAGAATTTGGCTTCTCAAAATGAAACAGTTTAATTCCTGAAAGTTAAGAGCACTTTCTTATACGAATAACAATAGACAAACTTAGAAGATGAAGATGGATGGTCGTTCTCATTCTTTTACTACCGTATTTCTGTTGTTAGTCTTAATAGAGTAAACATCAAACTTAGCAGAAAAAAATATACTGACTGATAGATGATGGTCAAACATTGTGCCCTGGATGTACTAACAGCCAATAGTTCTACCTTAGTTATAATAATTGCTGAAATGTATTGAGGGCTTATTATGTACCAGACACTGAACTAGGTGTATTTCTGGTTTAATTCTAATCTCCACAACACCTCTGCCAGGAAAGGATGTTAAGAAAGTAAAACTCAAGGAAAGTTAAGTCACTTCCACAGACACCCTGCAGAGACCTGCCCAATTCTGGGGCCCCTCAATTAGGCATTCACTTTTGGCTGCATTAAGTATTTCTTCTTCCCAAGTAAAAATACAAAACCTTTTCTCTTCAGAGTCATGTTGCTCTGCAGTCAATTTCAGTCATCTTCTGGTAGTCTTAATAGTTTTAATTTTCTATTTCAATAGACCATCTAAAGTATCTCTAAATGAAAAAATGTATAACCCTATACTCTACCATCCTGCTAGAAACAGATAATATATAATGGAAGAGAAAAAGCAAAAACAAAAATGCTAAACTTTGGGAAGCTGGAGGAAGAAAAAGAGAACTGATTAACTGTATTGATTCAATATTTTCAATCATATTTTTAATAACCCATGTATCATCATCAACCAAACAGAGACGTCTTTGGTGATCACTGACTTAATCATTATATGCATTAGATAAATAATCTATTATAATAATGTGTTATATTTAATGAACTATATTTCTTATATATAATTTACATACTTTGATTAAATCTATATATAATATAGATTATATAACTTTGTTCATTTGATTAAGAATTCGAGATTAAATGACACATATATATTTTATGTATATTTCTTGTTTTGTGCCTTCGAACCAGTGCTCTCTAATTGCTTTACTGAAAAGCCACTTGGAGACTGAAAATGGTAGTGGACATGTTGATAATTCTTTGTAACTGCATTAAATCCCATATAGAACACAGAACATTAGCTTAAGGAAATACAGATCAAATAAGTAAACCTGTAGGTACTATAAAAGTTGCTCAATTTTTCTGATTTTTTATTCAATCATTCAACACAATGTACTGAGCATCTAGTGAATAGAAGCATTGGCCTTGTTCATAGTATGTTCCCCTATTGAAAATAAAAAATTTCCCAGTACACACCTATTAATATATGTCTGTTGCCCTTTTGTCCTTTTTGATCATTTTTTTGTTATAAATCTCTTTTAGTCTAGTTTCCCGTTTAATTAAATATCACCTACACAACTTTCTTCTTTAAGCCACTAATTTTGATTTCTGATGGCAGGATTTTTTCCCAATGAACTGCATCTAATCTTTTAGTTCCATTACTTAGTTGTCACTTCAGGATGTTCAGTGATAAATCACTGGCACTTTTCTTGCTTACAATTTGCCAGGCTTTCTAAATAGATGACTTCATAGCAGGCTGTGTTTTGTGTTGTCCTTGTCCATTCCACTTAAGCATACCTTTGAGCTTTCCTGCATCAGAAGCCTGGTAGATTGCCTTAGCCAGCACTTGCGAATTGTTGCACAGCCTTGCGAATTGTTGCACAGCACGACTCCCTGGTGCCCCTTCTATTTCCCATCACGCCTAAGAACTGGATCTGTCACCTGCTTTACTATCCACACCAGCACTTGCTCTGGGCTGGATGCAATGACATCAGTGCCCTAGGCTGGATACAATGGCATCACTGCTTGAGGCTGGATGGAATGGCATCACTGCTCCAGGCTGGAAGCAATGGCATCATTTCTCCAGGCTAGATGCAATGACATCAGTGTTGTAGGCTAAATGCAATGACATCACTGCTCTGGGCTGCATGCAATGGCATCATTCCTATTCTCTTTCCTGTGATTTTTATTTTTCACAGACTCCACTGGAGAACTTTTAAAACCTCAAGAGCTATAGCTCCCAGTTAGATGGCCATACTGGTTACCCAAACAAAAATTAAGGAAGTTCTTTCTTCGTGTTATTTGCAAGGCCCTTCATACTTCATTCATTCATTGGCCCATTTATTCATGTGCCTTAGGATGCTGGGGAGAATGGAGTTGTTGCAGTGGGCAATGATCAAGTACATTCTCACATTTATATGAGGATTTGTTTTGTTTATTTACTTGCCTGTGTGATTTTTTTTTTTTTTTTTTTTTTTGAGACGGAGTCTCGCTCTGTCATTCAGGCTGGAGTGCAGTGGCCGGATCTCGGCTTACTGCAAGCTCCGCCTCCTGGGTTTACGCCATTCTCCTGCCTCAGCCTCCCCAGTAAGCTGGGACTACAGGCGCCCGCCACCGCGCCCGGCTAGTTTTTCTGTATTTTTTTTAGTAGAGACGGGGTTTCACCGTGTGAGCCAGGATGGTCTCGATCTCCTGACCTCGTGATCCGCCCGCCTGGGCCTCCCAAAGCGCTGGGATTACAGGCGTGAGCCACCGCGCCCGACCAAGTTTGCAGATTTTGATGTTTGGGAGCAGAGAGACCAATCGCCTACTTAAAACTATATGAACAGGTCTATTAATGAGGTAAGGAACATAAAATATATTCTTTTTAAAAATATTTTTCATACGAACTGAACTCAAAGGTATAAATAAATAAAAATATTTTCATTTTTTTAAAGAAAACCCTCGTTACTGTGAAGTGATATTTTGTTAAGTCCGCTTCCCTAATTCTTTGTAATACACCTTGTATTTTATTTTGTTCACATGAGAAATAAACTTGAAAAAATACACATTTATTTTGATGGACCCAATAGCAAAATGCTGAATTGAGGGTGGTTTTTTAGGTCAGTCTGTTTTCCTTGGATGTTAATGGCAGAGAATGGTTTATAGCAAATCAACGGTGAATCACTGATCTGAGGATCAAAGGAAAGAGCTCTGAGCAGCGTCAGAAACCTTGCCAAACCAGCCATGGGTGACCGAGGCAGGGAAGGGCACAGACATATTGACATGGAAAATGTTGAGATAAAATGAAATTATTTTTGGCTGGGCGCAGTGGCTCATGCCTATAATCCCAGCACTTTGGGAGGCCAAGGCAGGTGGATCACCTGAGGTCAGGAGATCGAGACCAGCCTGACCAATATGATGAAACCCTGTCTCTACTAAAAATTCAAAAATTAGCCGGGCGTGGTGGTGGGTGCCTGTAATCCCAGTTACTCAGGAGGCTGAGGCAGAATCTCTTGAATCCGGCAGGTGGAGCTTGCAATGAGCTGAGATCAAGCCATTGCACTTCAGCCTGGGCAACAGGAGCAAAACTCTGTTTCCAAAAAAAAAAAAAAAAAAAGTGATTTTCATGTACTTACATTTAATCATCTTGAAGAAACAAATTATAAGATGTTAAAACCCATCTCAAAATAATTACTAAATGTCATCAAACTCTTTATTTTACAAACCACAATTTATTTTTATATGGTCATGAATTTGGACAGTTTGTCCCCCTCTCTTTCTTCCTCCAGTTAAGGTAGAAATGCACCTCGGGAATATCTTCACTGGGGAGGGAGGAGACATGTATCTTCCCAGACGGAGGAGACACAGGTCAGCATTTGGGTATTAAACAGATAAGCAAGATGTTACAAAGCAACGCTTACAATAAAAACAGTCCTGATACAAGTCAGTTCCCACCCCAATTCAGGCAGTCACAGTACCTTTAAATTCAATGGCGAACCCCGACAAGCCCACAGAGGCATCACTCCGAAACGCCAGAAAGAGGCTGTTTCCACTACTCTCTATTCTTTCTGGGGCTTGAGCGCCCTGGTAACTCCCAATGAGAGGGCTGTTGGAATCCTCCCCTTCATAGATGTGTAGGAAGTCATAGCTGGGCTCCATGTTGAAACTAAAGAAAAGAATAGTAATTACGTCATAGGGCGAATAGAGATTTACCTTATCTTCCAGAGTGGTAAGCCTTTGAGTGCACAAAGTGATTTTATTTGCTTTTGTCTAATAATTTTTCAATTAGGGCAATCCAAAAGTTAAATGTAATATGAATCAAAATATTAATAAAATAGCAATAAGTATAAAATATATCAATTATGACAAATCATATTTTGCCTAATTACCATCATGTTCAATACAATATTATTTTGACCATAGCCAAAAGGAAATAAGTCATAATAGCAGAGTTATGCTATCCTTTCCCTGTACCCATTAATTTGCTAAATCAGATGCAGTTTAAAAGAACAGAGCTCAAAAGAGATATATTTCCACTGACCTTTTATCTTTATTTGAATATTTTTAGTTTTGAGAATATTGGAACTTTGAAAATATTGGAATTTGAAATTATTGGAATAGTCAGTAGAATTACTATTCTTAAAGGTTTTTTTTTTTTTTTTAAACAAACAAACAACCTGTACATTATTTTTACTTAAAAAATGCAGTTGTTCCAGCCTGGGCAACATAATGAGATCCTGTTTGTACAAAAATACAAAAATTAGTGGAGTGTGGTGGTGAACACTCGTAGTCCTAGCTACTCAGGAAGCTGAGGCTGAAGGATCACCTGAGGCCAGGAGTTTGAGACTGCAGTGAGCTGTGACCACACCACTGCACCCATGTACTCCAGTCTGAGACAGAACAAGACCTTGTCCAAAAAAAAAAAAAAAAAAAAAGCCTCTACTTGCTTGGATGAATCAGCCAATATTAATGGTCCCTACAATGCACAGCGTAACCTTTCTCACATCATGTTTCACCATCACTGAATATCCCAGTTTCTTTCTCTCTCCCTTCCTTTCTTTTTCTCTCACTTTCTCCATTTTTCTCTATTTCTCTCTCCTCTAACATTAACATACAGTCAGTCCCCAAAGAGTGTAACAATTTAAACCCAAAGCTCTCAAGGGCTAGGCTGTATTTGCCATTGGTGATGTGTAGGCTGATAGTCTATGAGCTTTAAAAGTATGCATACTCTAAGGGAAAGGCTGAACTTGGTTAAGATGTCTACGATCTTGATGTGAACAGAATAAATTGATAAAGTAGAAGTATTAAAACCATCCGTTGTGGCCGAGCGCGGTGGCTCACGCCTGTAATCTCAGCACTTTGGGAGGCTGAAGTGGGCGATCATGAGGTCGGGAGTTCGAGACCAGCCTGGCCAATGCAGTGAAACCCTGTCTCTACTAAAAATACAAAAATTAGCTGAGCATGGTGTTGCGCGCCTCTAGTCCCAGCTGCTCAGGAGGCTGAGGCAGAAGAATCGCTTGAACCCAGGAGGCAGAGGTTCCAGTGAGTTGAGATCACGTGCCCCTGTACTTCAGCCTGGGCGACAGAGCAAGGCTCCATCTCAAAAACAAACAAACAAGCAAGCAAACCAACGAACCCATCCCTTGCAGCCACCCCTTCCCTCTTCTCTTCTCTATAGCAGGTTTTTCGTATGTGTCTTTAAAAAGCACTCAATTTATGAAGCTCCCACTTCCTTTCCTTTCCATTTGCAGAAATTTAGGACAACTGAGTCAGAGAAGGTCAGGGTTTTTGCCTGTTGGTTTGTTTGTTTTTGTAATCATTAAAATGTTCTAAGTGGCTCCATTTGATCTGGAGATTTGAATGATAAAACAGCAACAGAAGGTCCCTCCTGGAGGGGTCCACTGCACCATGAAGGGGACCAGAGGACGTGGGACCACCAGCATCAGTGCAACGCCCAGCCTGCATCACGCCGTCCTGTTTCGGGTCAAGGATACCCTCACTCCACATTCTGAATATATTTATTAAAGGAAATTTAGGAAGGTTTCATAGTCTGTTTATTTGACAAGCTCACTGACGTCAGGAATGAAGAAGGAATAAAAGGTTGGAGTTACTAGGTATAGGGGCTAGCAGGAATGGTGTGGGTTAAGTAGAATTTTATTGGAATAATTACTGTATTTAGAGTGTTTGCAAGGATGTTATTAAAATCTGGTCATGCCATATCCCCAATATTTGGCTTAGTTAATTATCATTATTGGTAATTTATTCAACACTGCAAATACTACCAGACACAGGAAAACAATAAAACACTATATATCCCATCTGCTCTCCTTTTTTGCCTGTATCAAAATTCATGTGTAGAAGTCTGGAGTGAAATTTATAATTAATTATGGTTCCTTTGGTGAACTCCTTATTGCTACCTCTGCCAGCTGCACGTGTCTCTAAGCTCTAATAGCATGCCAAAGCCTGACTCAGTGTTTCAACCACATTTGATTTGAACCCCAATGTGTGAGCCCCACAGTCCACAGGGAAATTTGATGGAACATCCTCTTTCTAAAGACCCACAGCCCTGAATGAGCCTGGAAGCGCATATGTCCTTCAGGTCATTTGATTCTTTGCCTTTATCATTAGTAATGACAGACTCCCACTCTCCCACAAAAAGCACACCTGAATTTGCCATCATCCTGACAGTACATCTTGGCCAGCCCTCATCAGCACCAGCCTCCTGTTTGGGAAGCTGGACATCCTCGTCCCTAAACAGGATTCTGGCCTCTCCCTCCTCACTACTTCCCAGGAAGATGTTCACTTGATCACATGCAAACTCCAGATCAGAGAAGTCACTGGTTTTCACTGATTTCTGAAGTTTCTGAGACATTGGGTCAGGTAATGAGTCATACAATCTATAGGTTGGGAGAGGCTTCAAGATTATCTGTTTCAAACTTCCAGAGGGGTGTATAAAACACAGTGAAAAAGTCCTTGCACAAAAATGCCTTAAATATGCATATCATCAAAAGAGTTGCACTTTACGGGAAGGAGGAAACTCTTACTAACAAGGTTCTGTGTTCACTTTCAATTATTTCTTTTTCCTTTCCTTTCCTTTCCTTTCCTTTCCTTTCCTTTCCTTTCCTTTCCTTTCCTTTCCTTTCCTTTCCTTTCCTTTCCTTTCCTTTCCTTTCCTTTCCTTTCCTTTCCTTTCCTTTCCTTTCCTTTCCTTTCCTTTCCTTTCCTTTCCTTTCCTTTCCTTTCCTTTCCTTTCCTTTCCTTTCCTTTCCTTTCCTTTCCTTTCCTTTCCCCTTCCTTCCTTCCTTCCTTCCTTCCTTCCTTCCTTCCTTCCTTCCTTCCTTCCTTCCTTCCTTCCTTCCTTCCTTCCTTCCTTCCTTCCTTCCTTCCTTCCTTCCTTCCTTCCTTCCTTCCTTCCTTCCTTCCTCTCTCTCTTTTCTTTTCTTTTCTTTCTCTTCTTTCAGTCTTCCTGTCTTCCTTTCCTTTCCTTTTCTTTCCTTTTCTTTTCCTTTTTTTTTTTTTAAGATAAGGTCTTGCTCTGTTGCCCAGACTAGACACTATCATAGCTCATTGCAGCCTCCACCTCCTGGGCTCCAGCAGTCCTCCTGTCTCAGCCTCTTGAGTAGCCAGAACCACAGGCATACACAAGGACACCAGGACAATGTTTAAAATATTTTTGTAGTGACAGTCTTACTATGTTGCACAGGCTGGTCTCAAACTTCTGAACTCAAGTGCTCCCCATCTTGGCCTACTGAAGTGCTGAGATTACAGGCATGAACCACCACACCTGGCTTCAATTGTTAATCCACTTATAATATCTTGAAACCAGAGGTGCCTCCTAATTTTAAGGAGGATGCTGCTAGAATTTAACATTAACAAAACCCACAAAGATATCTAAAAAATATAGCCAGTGAGTGTTCACTGGTTTTCTGTAATAGCTAAGAAACATTTGGTAAATTTGTGGCAGTTTAGTAAATTCAGGAAAAGATGATTATCAACCTACTTAAGATTTGGAATCACAGAAACATAAAATTCTACTGACTCAGATCTCATCAGGGGGAGAAAGTGAGGGAACGTAAACACATTCAGGCCTTGAATATTGACATAAAGATTTCTAGAAAAGGAAACTGGCTCCATTGACAGATTAAAAACTCTAATCCCAGGTACTTGCCCTGGATAGCTGAAAGGTCAATAGGAAAGTCTACAGAATGACTCACCTTTGCAAATATCACATTCATTTAGTTCAAAAGTCAAAGTCTAAGTTAGAAAAGATCTTTGGATTCAATAAAAAGTAATTATCATATACTATATCCTAATAATATAATTATTTAAAGAGTTAATTGTCATAAAATGGCCACGGTATTTGACCTTCCACCCTCTAGTTTAGTAAGAATAAGTTAGCATATTTTTAGGACTGAAATCTAGTAACTCAGACTTTACAGCAACCACATTTGGGGAAAGTTTCATTTTCAAGGCCCTATTAAGTCTTAATTATTGTAATGATATTAGCAGTGCTACCCTCAGGAAAGTCAGGATGTGCTGTGGAAAGGAATTCACTATCATGCATTGAGCACGACAGGAGGCATTGATGAGAAATTACACCAAGTGTCTCCATACCATATTTTTATTATTTTTATTGAACATTCTGTAAGTTAAGCCTTCTCGTAGGGAGCACATTGTCTGCAAGATAAACAGTATTTAAAGATAATTCATGTGCATCTTCACATAAGTAGAACACTCCAAAGCAAAATGATATATTCCCATTTATGTCATTTTGCAGCCTGGTGTAGTCTCCATTAGACACAAAATCTAGTGCTTACCTAGATATAACACTGGAGACTCTGAGGTCATAAAAGAAGTAATTTTTAGGTATGGCATTAAAAATCCTACTAAAAAGAGGAGTTCTGGAAGAGACAGTACCTTTTGAATATCAAAGCAATGACAAAGTCCGGGTTCACTTTTACTCTCCAGTCACATTCCTTCCCGGGAGGATATGGTTGTGGGTAGTTGGGTGATAAAATAACACCTGCTGGGCCCGTCAGATTCCCTCCACAAGCAGCTGTCACAGAAAGAAAGTTACAGAGACAAAGTTAGGAGAGAGAAGAATGCCTGCCAGTCAGTGTAGAATGAGACATCACAGAATTCTTTAAGAAAAAGAGCTTGTTCATCAGCATTTTTTCCCCATCAAAGAGATTGTGTGTTGGTTATCAATTATCCAGATAAAACTGTAAGACCCAGGAACCCTGTACATTTTTCATGTAATTGTTAATGAATTTTACATAACATTCCACCCCATTTTCAAAGAGAATTCTGGCACATACAATTTCTTTCCTATAACTTAAAATTTTCTCAATTAAATGAAAGATGACTTAATCCCTACACCTGCCAACGTGCACACATAGGAACAAACAGGAAAACACTTGAATAAAAAAATCCCATGGTCATCATTTTATGGCCGTGCTAATTCTTTTGCTATTTCTCATAGTTTATAAAATCATTGCCTATTTCTTCCTGAGTGCCTGCTTCATGTGGTACAGTGATCGTCTGGCTCCCGTTCACTGTTTTATCCCTGATGTCTAGGCAGTTTCTGGATCAGAATAAGTGTGCAGGAAATGGTTACTGGGTACATGAAAACATGGCCTTTCACATCTTCCCAGTCCTTTAGTGTATGGAAGGCTTGAATTCCTTTCGCATGTTTCAAAGTGGCAAAGCAGACCCCAAAAGTTTAAGTGACCTCTAAGTATACGTATCAGTGAGGAGCTGAGTTGGAACATTACTGTCTGGAAATACCATTTGATCACAATGCTTGGTATATTATTAGAAAGAACCACTTTATAGGATAATAACAAATTTAGTTGGTGTTTGAAGTCATCAATTTTGAATTAAATGTGTTTACATTTATATTAGCAAGGCAGTAATTATGTAGCTCAATGTGGTTAATAGGGAAGCCAATTTTTATTCTTGAATTGGAAAGCTTTTAGGATTGTTTTATAAGGTTTCTCCTAAACCTCTCATCTGAGGGAAGGTGTGAAAATACTGCAGAATTTATAAGTATACACATTTTAGATACATAATATGCTGCGTTTAAAAGTTGTTTATATCAAATATTGTGGTTTGTCACCAAGTTGTTTAAAGCGTGACTACAATTAAATCATAGTCTTCCCCTTAAGTTATATGTCTTATTTCATTCCCATTATTGCTCATATATGCATTTAAAAATATGTAGAAAAGAAAATGTCTTAATTGCTGATTTTTTCCCCTTCACAAAAGAGATTTTGTTTTGTAAATAAGATGAAGGAAGATGAAGACCCATGCTTCACAATTTTCAGTAATGAGGGTGTCTTTAAATACTGACTTAACATTTCTGAAAACTTAATTTTTATAATAAGAAATACAACTAACTCCAGTAGTTTTTGTTATACTCTCACAGCCTAATTGAATGCAAACTCTGAATGCCACTGCAGAAAATATTTATAATAATAAACTCTACAGATATACGTTCCAGAGTAATATAATTTTTACAGAAAAAGATTAAAACTTGATTTTCCCCAGTACGCTTTAAAAAAAAAAAAAAAAGAATCGTGCAGAAGAAACTGTCCCCTCAGCTCTCACAGGGCAGGTCCTCATCAGAATCACCCTCAGCTCTCACAGGGCAGGGCCTCCTCAGAATCACCCTCAGCTCTCACAGGGCAGTGTCTCCTCAGAATCACCCTCAGCTCTCACAGGACAGTGTCTCCTCAGAATCACCCTCAGCTCCCACAGGGCAGTGTCTCCTCGGAATCACCCTCAGCTCCCACAGGGCAGTTCCTCTCAGAATCACCCTCAGCTCCCACAGGGCAGTTCCTCTCAGAATCACCCTCAGCTCTCACAGGGCAGTGTCTCCTCAGAATCACCCTCAGCTCTCACAGGGCAGTGTCTCCTCAGAATCACCCTCAGCTCTCACAGGACAGTGTCTCCTCAGAATCACCCTCAGCTCCCACAGGGCAGTGTCTCCTCGGAATCACCCTCAGCTCCCACAGGACAGTTCCTCTCAGAATCACCCTCAGCTCCCACAGGGCAGTTCCTCTCAGAATCACCCTCAGCTCTCACAGGGCAGTAACTCCAAAGAATCACCCTCAGCTCCCACAGGGCAGTGTCTCCTCAGAATCACCCTCAGCTCCCACAGGGCAGTTCCTCCTCAGAATCACCCTCAGCTCTCACAGGACAGTTCCTCTCAGAATCACCCTCAGCTCCCACAGGGCAGTTCCTCCTCAGAATCACCCTCAGCTCTCACAGGGCAGTGTCTCCTCAGAATCACCCTCAGCTCTCACAGGACAGTTCCTCTCAGAATCACCCTCAGCTCCCACAGGGCAGTTCCTCCTCAGAATCACCCTCAGCTCTCACAGGGCAGTGTCTCCTCGGAATCACCCTCAGCTCCCACAGGGCAGTTCCTCTCAGAATCACCCTCAGCTCCCACAGGGCAGTTCCTCCTCAGAATCACCCTCAGCTCCCACAGGGCAGTGTCTCCTCAGAATCACCCTCAGCTCTCACAGGGCAGTGTCTCCTCAGAATCACCCTCAGCTCTCACAGGGCAGTTCCTCCTCAGAATCACCCTCAGCTCTCACAGGGCAGTTCCTCCTCAGAATCACTCTCAGCTCCCACAGGGCAGTTCCTCTCAGAATCACCCTCAGCTCCCACAGGGCAGTGTCTCCTCAGAATCACCCTCAGCTCTCACAGGGCAGTGTCTCCTCGGAATCACCCTCAGCTCTCACAGGGCAGTTCCTCTCAGAATCACCCTCAGCTCTCACAGGGCAG
Source organism: Macaca nemestrina (assembly GCF_043159975.1). Classification (NCBI taxonomy): domain Eukaryota; kingdom Metazoa; phylum Chordata; class Mammalia; order Primates; family Cercopithecidae; genus Macaca; species Macaca nemestrina. Next base: position 150,896,294 of record NC_092132.1, on the reverse strand, counting down.
TTCCTCTCAGAATCACCCTCAGCTCTCACAGGGCAGGGCCTCCTGGGAATCACCCTCAGCTCCCACAGGGCAGTTCCTCCTCAGAATCACCCTCAGCTCCCACAGGGCAGTGTCTCTATATCACCCTGAGCTCTCACAGGGCAGTTCCTCCTCAGAATCACCCTCAGCTCCCACAAGGCAGTTCCTCCTCAGAATCACCCTCAGCTCTCACAGGGCAGTGCCTCCTCCGAATCATGCTGCTGACAGCGTGGAGAAGTGCTTGCGTGGACCGATGAGGGAGGAGAGCTGATGCAGAGAAAGAAGGTACCTGAAAGTCTAGAAGATTCTGCTCCACGCAGGTTTTGAAAGATGAAAAATGACAGATTCAGGGCACTGTCTACAGGGTGCTACCAGCAGGAATAGTTCAGGGATATGATTCAAATATTGATTTAAAAGACACACAGGGGAAACCCTGTCTTAGTCACATAGGTCCCAGGAGGCACTTTCAAACGAGGTGATTTAAAAGCTGAAAGTGGAATTAAGGAGCGCTGCCTGGCCTTGTTTGTTCTCTCTTTGGTCTGGTATTCTTCATGTTCGTTTTCTTAGGTTTTAATTATCTTGCAAAATATTTTGGAAAGGATTAGAATAGTAAAAAATGCAACTCAGAGATGCTAGGAAATTCTCCAGAAGGAATAAATGTAGAGATAAAATCCACCTATTCTTTTCAACCCACCAACCCTTATTCAAAACCTTTAGCCACTATGCTAAATAGCAAACATACATATGTAGCAGCTCCTTCACCATCAGGGTTTGAAGCTACGGTCTTTAATGAGACCCATCTACATTTCTGCATTAAAACATGTGAATGTTCACACCATTGGGTGCGATACATATTTTCTAAATAGACACCTTTATGTCAGGACAGTCTGTTGTCCCTAAATGAATTTCTGCAAACCTAGGGTACATTTTGGCTTTTCAGATTGTTTTGCAATTTGGACTTGGGGAAAAGCAATTGCAGGCTATATAAGAAAATGAAGACTTTTTAGGGATACTTTACTCAGAATAAGGAAGTTGAAGCCGAACACGGTGGCTCATGCTTGTAATCCCAGCACTTTGGGAGGCCTAGGTGGGTGGATCATCTGAGGGCAGGAGTTCGAGACCAGCCTGGCTAACATGGCAAAACCTCACCTCTACTAAAAATACAAAAAATAGCTGGGCTTAGTGGCGCACACCTATAATCCCAGCTACTCAGGAGGTTGAGGCAGGAGAATCGCTTGAACCTGGGAGTGGAGGCTGCAGTGAGCCAAGATCCCACCACTGCACTCCAGGCCTAGGTGACAGAGCAAGGCCCTGTCTCAAAAAAAAAAAAAAAAAAAAAAAAAAAAAAAAGTCATTAATGTCCTTTGGTCTACAGAATTCTCCTTCTAGACTAAGTCAAAAAGCTAAACAGAAGAGCCTTTATGGTAGGAGTCATTTCGAATGTAACAATAACAGCAAAAAAAAGTGAGGCATCCACGCAACACTCAAGAAAAAGCAACCGCAAATGGCAGGTGTTGAAAATAAATGTTGTCACACACAACAGGTGAGAGGTTAAGATATTTCATGAAAGAGAAAGAAAGAGAGATAGCCAGTAATGAGTAAATATACACTGATAATGAAAAGGAAAAAAGTAAGTTAGCTGATCAATCAGGAAAGAACAAATTCAAACAGCCAACAAGCATATGAAAAAAAAAGTTCGACCTTATTATTAATTTAAAATGCCAATTAAAACAAGACATCATCACTCTTTGCCTTAAGATCTATCATGTGTGGTGTGTTCTCTGAGTCAGAGAAAATATTAATAAATATTTATGGCTGATGGCAAGGTAAATCTGTGTGACTGCTCTGAAAGTGATTTTAAAAATGGGCCGGGCGCGATGGGTCACACCTGCAATCCCAGCACTTTGGAAGTCCGAGGCAGGCAGATCACGAGGTCAGGAGTTTGAGACCAGCCTGGCCAACATAGTGAAAACCCATCTCTACTAAAAATATTTAAAACATTAGCCGGGCGTGGTAGTGGGTGCCTGTAATCCCACCTACGTGGGAGGCTGAGGCAGGAGAATTGCTCAAACCTGGAAGGTGGAGGTTGCAATGAGCTGAAATCATGCCACTGCACTCCAGCCTCAGTGACAGAGAGAGACTCCACCTCAAAAACCAAATGAAACAAAAACATGTTTAAAAAGTCCTAGAAATATGCAAGTTTGTAGAAATATGTCATTTGTCAATAATCATGATTTATTTTGCAACATGGGTGCTCATTGCAGCTATCTTTAAAATAGGGAAAAGGTTAAAACAACTTAATTATACAATAATAAGGGACCTGAAAAGTCAATATTGGTAGATTCAAACAAATAGACACTAGAGAGTGGCATTGGTGGTATAGTGGTGCCTTCTAAACAGATATGATTTAGTCATTAAAAATTAGTAGAAAATACATAGTAACATAAAATATACACACCACTTACTGGTAAGTAAAAAGTGCAATTTACAAAATAGTCATGCAGGATGCTGTCATTTTAAAACTTTTTTATTTTTGAGACAGAGTCTCACTCTGTTGCACAGGCTGGAGTGCAGTGGCGTGATCCTGGCTCACTGCAACTTCTGCCTTCCAGGTTCAAGCAATTCTCATGTTTCAGCCTCCCAAGTAGCTGGGATCACAGGCGTGCACCACCACACCTGGCTAATGTTTGTATTTTTAGTAGAGATAGGGTTTGACCATATTGCCCAGGCTGGTCTCAAATTTCTGACCTCAAGTGATCTGCCTGCCTTGGCCTCCTAAAGTGCTGGGATTACAGGCGTGAGCCACCGCGCCCAGCCTAAAACATTTTAAAATAGATTACATATACATAATTATGAAATCATTTATAAATGTCTATATTAATTTGTAATTGTCTCCAGGTAAAAAGATGACAATGTTTTTCTCCTCTTTAATATACTTTATAAAATGTCTTCAGTAAAATGTATTACCCTTTAATATGAAAACGGTAAAAAAATTAAAAAGTGTTTTGAATCTTTGAAACATAATTTACATAAGTGCTAATTATGATTAACTCATGCCCTAATGGGCAAGCTTGTCACAAAGGACGTAAACCTCATTCCTAAAAAACAGAAAATTACAATGTAATAAAAATATAATGTTAATTTATTTCCAATTATGTATTTTCCATTTTTCTGTTACATAATACCTATGCATGTAGGCGGGTCTGTTTGCCAAAATAATTGATTATTCATTTGCCTGCAAGTGATTTCAGCTTGTCCTTGAAACTGACATTCAAGGTAGAGACAGAGTTACTTATTTAGCTTTTGGTGCGTTTTGGATTACCTAGTTGCTGGTCAAAATAAAATAACTAAGAGATGATCTAACAAAAGATCGATTTGTTTGTAGATGAATTAGGAGATGGCCAAATTTTATATTTGCATGTTCAAATTAATATAAATTAATGAATTACTTTTAAGGGATTAACTCATAGTTATATCGCTTTTTAATGTATTCCTCCATGAGCCTAAAAATATGCAAAATGGAAGGAAAAAAAACCACTTTCCTAATGTAAAAATAGACCATTGGTTTAAAATGATTGCCACATTTATAGGCAATCACTCCACTTTAAAAAAGAAACACGCCGAAATCTCTCCAGTCTTCTGATGACTCAGCGTGAGTAAAAATGCGTGACTGTGTTCACAGACGTTATGAAAAGTAAATGCAGCATCAAACATTAAACAAACATAGATTGCTCCCCGACAAGGCTGAGAATGCTAACAAGCACAGCTATCCAACTTCATGTGTCTTCACAACTGGGATAAGTGGTTTGTCATAAGCAAGAACGCTGTATCATAGCTCCCCAAGACCACTGAGAATTTTACCACCGCTGTGTACACAACAATCAAAACCATTTCAAACCACAAATCCCCTCCAAGGTCATCCTCTGCAAAATGGTTTACCCATTTCATGATCACTTTCTCTCTTCACACATCAATTAAATTTTACATTTTTCAGACAGATTATAAAGAAGTACTAAACTGTGATAGTTCCTTAAAATAATAAAGTTCAGTAGAGTTTCTTTTCAAAACTAAGATGATATACTCTAAGTAGGAATTTCATGGTAAAATATTTTATTGAATGAAGAGGCCATCTACCTGAAATTACTATTTTACATAAAATATATATTAGCCTAAAACCATATTTATGATAAATTGTCTCAGGTGGCTATTCAAGCCAAAGTCTGCAAAATCATTTATCCTTTTAATAAGGTCAGACTATAAAACGTTAATAAATTGCAGAAACAAACCTTCTTTTATCGTCATTTTAATACAAACAGTATAATTTCTAGTTTTCAGAATTCTGTTTTAAATGTACTAGTATTATAGGGGAAAAACATCTAAAAAGAGAAAGTACTTTTAGTGAGTAGGTTTTGCCTCAGGGCATGTTTCTATATTAAAAATCAGAATAGCAATGGTAGGGTTATAAATTTTGAGCCGCCTAGAATTTTAAATTACAGTAATTTGATTGATCCATGTTTATATAACATTTGTTAAGGGTAGGAAATGTATGGTAAATGTCAATTACTGTACATTAAGGGGATGACTTCCTTTATCCCACCTAATTAAATAAAGTTTAAAGGTTTACAATAACATTTCAGGAGTCTCAGAGAGCCAGCGAACATGAAAGAAACTCTTGAGAAATATTTCTGAAGGAATAATACATTTATGGAGCAATTTAAATGACAACATGCATCCATTCCTGAATATAAAATTTCTAAGTTCTGTTGGCTGATACCTATGCATGTAGGAGGGTCTGGTTGCCAAAAGAACCGGTTATTGAGCTGCACACAGGTGATTTTGGCTTGTCCTTGGAGCTGATAGCCAGGGTCACACTGGAATGTGATGGTGTCTCCAGCCTCTCTGCTGTCTCCATAGCGGGTGCCATTTTGAGGCATACCTGGATCGTTGCAGGTGGCTGCAATTGACGCTGCAAACAGAAGAGAAGGCCAGGTCACAGGCTGGAAAACATGGTTTCCACATTCCTGTAGGTGTGGTTGTTCTTGTGGGTTGAAGCATTCTTCATTGGCATAATAAGTCATTTGTCTACACATGAACATACAAAAACAGTTTCTTTTCCCAGAGATACATTCAATGACATACATCTTCATTGTGCTTACATTGAATAAATTCTAGCAAAATTCTACTGAAAATGAAACCAATGATGAAACATATCAAGGGTTTTTTTTAAATAAAAATTACATTATCCTGAGAATAAATACATATACACAGACTGATTTTCTCTTTAGCAATATTTTAATGAAACCCCATACTGCAAGTTATATAAACTAGTTAAAGTACACCAACCTCAAGGAAAACAAAATAGGAAGAATTTCCTTAAGGTCTGTGCCTTCAAAGGTGATCCAATAACCTTGGTTGAGATGCCAAGGGTAGAAGGTCCAGAGGAGATGACCAGTGAGTTTTACCCAGGATCCCATAGGTGCCATTGTCTTGGCAAAATTATTAATAACCCCCTTTCACTCACCCAAAAAATTCCAAGTTGGACAATATATTATATGGCTACCCTAATGTTAACAAAAGCTCTGAAAATAATATTCTGTCTTTTTGCATATATATAAAGAATCTCAAATCTGTTGAGTAGAGGCCAGAATCTGCAAAGCAGGGTGGTGCATGTGCTTTCAGGGGCCACTGGAGCCTTGTCATGTCAGTCTCTGGTAATCACGTGTAAAGTGCATTGCAAACGATGAGCCTAAAATCACATCCCATAGGCAGCCATCAACTCTGCCTGCACCCAATCAGGAAAGAATCCCTCAAGCCCAGAGCTTTCACCAGAGTTCCCCCCATCACACTAAAATGCAGCAGCCTCAAGAAATAGGAATTGTTTTCTCCAGTTTCTATAACTGCTGTGTATTATGTGTTGTACTGAAAATTAGAAAGATACTCCTGAAAAATTCAAAGCTTAGATTTTTTTTATTTTTACTTTCAATTAGAATAATGAGCTCTTTCTTCCACTCCACCGCATAAGAGATGACGATTAAAAGCTGACTTTCTCTCTGCAAAGTGCTTCAGTGTTTTCAACACAATGTTTTATGAAAGAGCAAAAAAAAAAAAAAAAAAAAAAAAAAGAGATTAGTGTATTATTCTATATACATACCATCACACTGTCCATTTTAATATTTGAAGCCTTAAAGTAATGAGTAGGCTTTGCTTTTTGTTTTGTAAATTCTGAAGCATTTGTTTGTGTTTGTGTGTTTGCATAAACATATGTCTACATATGGATAGATAAATGGAATAATAAAATCCATTTAAATAAAAAGTTAGAAGATATATAAAAAAGAATAAGACCTGCTCTGTGCTATTCAGACATTTTTAACCTAATGGGGAGGCAATGAACAAATAATTCAGAACAAGAGAAAATGTTAAACTGTGCAGATTAAAAGATCAAAGCTCTATCCAATAGTGTCATATCATGCAGACATCAAGGATCCTATGGTTGGTCAGACCTGCTTCAAATCCCATCAGGACTTAATTAGTACCTAATTAGTACTTAATGATCACTTAAGCACACTTATCATCAGCTAACAAATCAGTAAAAATTAGGCTACTACCTAAGTTATTAAGTCTGCTGTGAAGATGAAGTGTAAAAACTTGCTAACTTGCCTTTCTGCTTACTATTCTCCAAGCTAATTGAGGCCAGAAGCTGTCTTCACCACCTTCTATTTCTCTCATATTGATTTTTATTACATTGAAATGTATATGTGTGTATATATAACACAGTGAGAACAATGACATGAACATCTGTTCTACCAACTCTAAGAAACAGAATATTTACCAATACATCAATATGATCAATGCACAGAATATACCCTTCCCCATGTCACCTTCTTCCTCCACTTCACGGGAAGTCACTTTCTGAATTTTATGTTTATCATTCCCTTGCTTTTCTTCATAGTTACCATAAATGTATGCATTCCAGTTTTAGCCACATATATCAGTTTCCTGAAATCAAGTGCTTAACTGGAATTATATGTTGCAAGTTCTGTATCTCTCTCTCTCCTTTTTTTGCTTGTATTATGTTTTTGGAAGTCATCTACGTTTAGGCATGATGCTCTGGTCTACTCATTTTCATTGCTGTATAGTTTTCCATTGCATGAATGTACCATGATTTTTCCATCCTCCTCTTGATGGATCTTTATTTTTCTTTTTGCCCTTATATAAAATGCTGCTATGAAAATTATTGTACATGCTGCTGGTACACACTTGCTCTTTCAAATGACTTGGACTCCTATGTTTTAGATTTTCACTTCCAAACAGCATGCAGTTAGACTGTTCTTTAAATTCAGTCTCAGAATTTGTCCTTTAATTGGGTAATTTAGTCTACTCATAGTCCCTGAAGTTTCTTCTCTATTTGGATTTCTCTCGACCATCTTAGCTTGTGTTTTCTATGTGCACCCCCATTTGCTCTACCTTTTTGCTTGCTTTCATACTAATTAATTTTTTCTCATGCTTTTATTTTAGTAGACTTTCTAGAAATTTTAGTATGTATTTAGTTGTAATAGTCTTACCTTCTTCTTTAATATTTATTATTCTCTCTCTAATTACATGAATTGCTAGGTATTTTAGTTATTTTTTTAAAAAATCTTAAATTAGACATAGTCATTATCCGTTTGTTTTTATAAACTTCATAAATTAAATATTATTGTTTTACATAGTTGACTGATGATTGTTTAAATTTTCATACATATTTACCAATTTGTTTGCTTATTTTTTCTTTTCATTTTTTTCATCTCAGAGCTTTTACTTGGCCTAATTTTTCTACTTCATAAATACTATGGTTTGACTATTTGTCCCCTCAAAAACTTATGTTGAAATGTAATCAGTATGGTCATATTGGGAGGTGAGGCCTTTAAGAGGTGATTGTATTAATCATTTGTAAATTAATGGATTAATGGGCTATCACAGGAGGGGAACTGGTGACTTTATAGGAAGAGTGACCTGAGCTGGCATGCTCAGCCCCTCGCCAGGCGATGCCTGCACACATCAGGACTCCAGAATCCCCACCAGCAAGAGGGCCAGATGTGGTCCGTTGACCTTGGATTTCTCAGCCGGCATATTTGTGAGAAGTATATTTATTTTCTTTATAAACTACCCAGTTTCAGAGAGTCTGTTATAAGCAGCAGAAAACAGACTAATACACTAAAATAATCTGTTCGTTTTGTTTTGTTTGTCTTTTTGCAAATTACGTTTAGTAAGGATATGTGATGGCTGGGATTATTTTCACATTTATTTGGCCATTCATGTAGTATTTGGTTTCCTACTCATATTTTTATTCTTTTTTTTCATTATTACAGTCTGAATCTGATAAGAATTCCAATTTCTCATGTAAACTAAGCTGTTTGTAAGTTTTCATATTTGCACTTCTGTTCTGGGGAACTTTACTTATGGTAATTCTTTGTATGCAGGTTTGAAGGTACACCTATCCAGAGGAGATACACATTAGATTAGAGGATCTGCCTGGAACAACAGAAAACTTCCTCTTTTCAAAAATAAATTATCAGCTTGAGGTATTTTGGACCCCAAAGATGGTAGAAATTCACCTACAGACTAGTGTGAAACCCTCTGGCTGTTGTGAGTTGCATGCAACTATGTCTCCGTCAACATCTATGTCTGTCTATTCTCCCAACACTGAGAGTAGAACACCCTTTGGTCTCCCAGCTATACCTGAGAGTCTCCTATTATATTTTCAACATCAGAAAGACTTAGATTTGTTTTCTATCCCCTGAGCCAAGGGACTCTCAGAGTGGAAGCTCCACATCACAGGGAATCAGCAGAGTCAATCAGGGCAGAGCTGGCTCCCGAGTTTCACAACCTCTCTCCATTTCTGCATTTCATGTCATCCAGGAGTCCTTATTTTCTTGCAGGTTCAATGACACAGTTTGAAAATCCAAAACCATTTGTAACCAGCACTTGTACTATATTTTCAGCATATAAGTTTTAAGAGTCCTTACTGTAATATTGCAAATGGAAGCCCCTCAATCACACTTATTTCATAACACTGGCCATGATTTCTGACACACCATTCTTCACGTCATTATCAATATCATTATCATTACTCGTGTTTTGAACAGGGGAATCTCACTTGAAAACAGCATTCTCAGTGGAGATCAAGAGAGAGTGCTTGGGTTTCAGAGTGGGGTTTTCAATGGAAAGAGAGAGGGAATGACAATCAGAGTCACCTGAAGGCCATTTCTGTACTTTCCCACTTTCCTCCCATCAGCTGCAAAGACTGGAACACAGGGAAATCCAAGCCTATGACTCCAAGAGAAGCCTGGGAGAGCAGAGGAAGGCAGGATAGATGTGAAGATGCAACACTTACAGTTAGAAAGTCATGAAGGTCTCACCCATAAGCCACACATTTTTCTAACATAGAACACTAATCATAGAATACAATCACCAGAATCACAAAGCAATTGGCCACTGTCTTGGTACCAAAGTGGTACCTTTCCTGAGCCAGCATTTTACATGAATTCTGGAATTTACTCTTTGAGTGATGTTCCTATAGAATCTATGATCAACTGTTGCTGAGATTTCTCTGGGTTTCAGAAAATAATCATAAGCAAATCCTACTGTATATGTACAATCTTTTTCATCTGACTGAATTTCCCATCTTCAAAGGAAAATTCTTCCTTTCCTCAAGCAAGTGGTCACATGTATAATTAAGTATTCATTTCCAAGTGATAGTTTCTGTCACAGTTTATATAGGTTAAAAAATTAACAATAAGTGTATAGTATTAAAATAATTGTCATAGAGTGATAGCCATTGTAAATATAGCAACATTTATATAATGAAATGAATGTTATATAACAGTACAAGAATTTAAAAACAAAAGTCCCCTGATGCCAAGGACATCAGGGATGACAGTTTCATTATAATTTTTAAAACCAAGATGTCCTTATTTAATAAAAAAATTAAATTTTTATTTAATATTTATCAAAAGAAAAGATATATAATACCCACTACTAAGAAAGTTTTACACAAAGGTGCACAGATTTTATACACAAATAAGAATTTTAACAGATATATCAGCCTTTCAAAAAATAAGTGCTCTGTTGAACACTTTTCTGGGAGTTAATAGGATCTGGTCAAATAAGATTGGCAAATACTGTACACCCCAGTTTCCCCTTAGAGATTTCCATTGCACATTAGGGATTAAAGGTTCAGAGCTGTACTACAGTAAAAAAAAAAAGCTTTTAAAAATCATTGTTTAATCCAGCGTATCCCACATTGTCATCATAGAGCACAGTTTTCCTAGAAAATCTCTTAAAATCCTTCCAAATAGAATTCCACAGAGTATCAGTAGAAACACTGGCTTGCACTAGTGGTTACATGTCCATTAATGGCATAATATTCTGTTCATTTTTGAAAGTACCTTTTGTAGTTCTCAACCCCATTTTTATTTGGAATATGTATAACAATAATAATGCAGCATGCAATTAAAAGTTTTAAACTTGTGAAGTTCATGTTGTCTAATAAACAGAACTACTGCATCTACAACATTATTCTAATTATTCTAATTATGCATCTACATAATTAGCTAAAGTTTATGCCAGTTATATGAAAATGTAAGTTTTAATAAAACAGTTATATATGCACTTAGAGCTCATGTATATATCTGCTTGTATATTTTCAAAGGTTATTTAAAATTGCCATAAACAAACTACTAAGGCTTACTTAAATTTAAGCAAACCCCCGACCCTCACACTTTGTATTTAGAATGGTGAAATAAAGATGAAAAGTTCCTAGAGTTAGCCAGATTGGAGTAAAAAACCTATAAGAAGGCTTGAGGAAGGAGAAAGAGAACAATTTTAAGCAATGTAGTGCAAAATACATCATTTGGGTCTTTTAAACAAATTTCATTTTATTTTCCTCTAGTTATGAATGATGGAAAGATGTTTTCTGGTAAAAGCAAGAAAGCTTATTCTAGACTAATACAGAAGCCCCCACCCAAGGACACTCCATTAGGGGCAGAAACTGCTTTTCCACTTCAGGCTTATCACAAAGCGATTGGCAGAGCACGTTGTCACTCCTCTTCCGTGGCTGTATTCTTTTATATGCCACATCATACACTTTACTCATTTTTCTCTTACATATCTTTTCTGCAAATTGGATTTGTTGGTGACTCTGAAGGTTTCTAGTTTCTTGCCATAAAAAAGAAGACAACATTTTCAGGTGCATCAGTCTTATCCCTCAATGACCCTAGAAAAAGGCAGCACCTGTTCCTGAGAAGAGGCGTGTCCTGTTTTTCAGTTTCCCACAGGCGTTCCCTGGAAAATCTCAAGTCACAGAGGCACTTTCCACAGGCCCATTGGCCTCTGAGGGGACATCTCTGCCACCTGTGAGGCTGCGTCCAGAACCATCCCAGTCAGCTTGCGCAACACAGAACCTGTGCTGCCCTTCACAAAACAGCAGTGGGTCTGACTCTGTTTCCAACAGCAGGATTGACAGTGTGTGGTACTGCACTGCAGAACCAGACGCTGCAATAACGTCAATCTCTTTGCAACTAGATAAGATATGTATATATATATCACAACTTTGCGGGCTGGGTGCGGTGGCTCACACCTGTAATCCCAGCATTTTGGGAGGCCGAGGCGAGTGGATCACAAGGTCAGGAGTTCAAGACCAGCCTGGCCAATATGGTGAAACCCCGTCTCTACTAAAGACACAAAAAATTAGCTGGGCGTGGTGGCGCATGCCTGTAATCCCAGCTACTCGAGAGGCTAAGGCAGGAGAATTGCTTGAACCCAGGAGGTGGAGGTTGCAGTGAGCTGAGATGGCACCATTGTACTCTAGCCTGGGCAACAGGGTGAGACTCCATCTCAAAACAAAAAACCAAAAAACCACAAGTTTGCATATAAATAAAAATATATAATATTTTATATTAAATATTATATAGTATATTTATATATTATATAAATAGCACAATTTTGAATATAAATATAATTTTTATAATTCTATTTATAATATAAATATAGTAATTTTAATAATTCTATTTATAATATAAATATCTATTTTTGTACATTTATTTTATGATACATATTATATATTTATTTTATAATATATAATACAAATATAAGTGTAATAATTTATGAAAATTATAAATATCATTTATGTATTTATATAATATTTATTATCATTTATATATAATAATTATATTTATTATTGTCATTTATACATAATAATTATATTTACTTATTATGAATATTAATTATATTTATATGTATATGCAAAGTTGTATTATTTTCCTATTTTGCTAAAACAAAGTTGGGACCACATTCTATTAAATGCATAAACTCCTACTTACATGTTTTTTAAACATCATGTAAAACTGTATTTGTTGACTGAGGTATTAGTTCATAGAAGTACGTTTGCTTAGCGTACCGATATCATTTAAAACATCCCTGCGTACCTCCATAGATAAAATACTTCTCATATCTGTAGAGAAATACATAAAGTAACACCAATATACAGAAGTAGTCGCATCTAATACTCAGATTACAGCCTGTGCATTACATGGAACCTCTGTTGTTCAACACATGAAGGAAAGCTATTGGGTTTGAAATCAGGTTTATAAAGTAGAATTGGCTACTTGCTGGGCAGTGATGCTATTGCCGGGCTGGTGAAACACTTTTTATTCTTTCTATTCCTTTAATGTGGAGGGTCAATAGCCTGTGAAGCTCCTTGCTTCTGTGCACTGGCGTCAGGCTGATGCAAATTAGGAATCAGGCTGTCACTCTCGAGGTCCTTTTAGTTATGCAAACGTAGGGCGTGTCCTCCCCCAATACCCTGGGGAGCAATCCGCTTTTGCTTAACAGAGACCATCCCTTTTTAATGGCCAGGTGGAGCAGGGTTAGTTTGCATAAGCAGTCTTTTGAGGAAGAAGGGAATAAGGTCCCAGTCAAGTGCACCTGATTTTACACTGGAAATACATCTGGGTTGCCTCTAAGCTAGGTTGTTGCAGACATCAGCTCTTCAAAGGGGAAATGATAGACACAGGTTGAACTCGAGGCAGGACAGTTAGGGCTGAAACATTCGGGGGCAGCTTTGATTCAGCCCTGAATGTGGCTGAGAATCTGAGCCCTTTAGGACCCTGGAGGGTGAATGGAGGATTGAATGCTATTTAGGAAACAAGGGTTGAATGGGAGGGATATAAAGTAATAAGTGGAAATCCAGTTCCTGCACACCCTCCAAGCATCATAGTCACAGATGGGTGCAGGACCCGTCTTCAGCAGGGACACTACTTGGCAGCAAGCAGCCACAGATTTTCAGGACCTGACTCTCAGCCCAGTCCCCTACCCCAAGGGTGCTGAGAAGTAAAACTGATTCCCTTTGGGAGCATGTGATCCCAAAGTTATTTCTTGGCTATTTCCAAGGAGAACTGGGATTCCTCAAGAGGGAGATTCTGAATTTGATGCTCGAAGAGGCAGGAGGGTGTTTTAGAAGGTCAACTATGGAGGAAAGTGGACGTGTTAGCATTGTGAGTTTGTAAAGCAGATCATGAATTTCATAATTGATTTCTGCCCCATTAATTGAGTTCATATTTACTATTTTTCCCTCTCTGTAAATGGCACCCCCGCCTTCCGAGTTGCTCAAATCAAAACCTTAGTAGTTGTCCTTGAGTCCTCCCTGTCCACAGCAAACTCCAGGGCACATCTTGTCACCCTGAGAAGCACCTCCAGTTCCTTCTGGTACCTGGGTCCCAGTCACTAGGAGCGTAAGGGCATTTGCAAAACAAAAGTGAAAGACTGAATTCTCCCTGCAGCAGATAAAGGACCAGACTTCTCCCCCTCCCTTTCTTAGAGCATTCTCTTTAGAAAACCTTCAACTTCAAAGGTACTTTCTCAGTTCCTTTGAAATGGATGTGGATATTTACAAAAGCTAAATAAGCCTCCTTGCAGCTTTAAGACCTAGGAATGTCTTTCCTTAGGACCTGAGGCCATCTCTTTGAAATGGATCATCAAGGAAGGTAATGCCCGTGCCTACTCCTTCCACAAAAGGACAGGAGCCTAACTCTTCTGCAGGCACCTGACTCCAAGTTGCAAAACTACCTCCTTTCATAAGGATGCACACAGTTTATTTTTTCTTTATATAAAACCACAGCTACCACAGATGATCACCCCAATTTCTGGGTGGATCTAGGATGAACTACGTGTTGACCAAGAGTACTGTTAAGCCCTCTTGCTAGAGGGCTAGTTACTGTTCATCTTGAAGAACAAGTCTGTAATGAGTTTTATCTGCTTGATAATGAAAGGGTGAGATTTTTTTCTTTCTTTGCAATTTCTTAGCAGAATGCCGGTGACAGGAATCGCATTCTGATTGAAAGCTTATTCAACAATAACAGCGTTTCTATTTTTTTCTCTTTTACTTTTGTGGATAGGGAGGCTTTTCTGGGTAGGGAGAAGTTTTGGTTTTAATTATTTATTTCCCCCAATGCACTTGCCCGAACTCCCTTCTTGTCTACCCCCAGTGCAATCCATTCTCTAAATCTAGGACGATCTGCTAAGAAGGTACATCGGTTCACATCACTTCTTTATTTAAAAACCCTTCAGTGGGTTCCTGTCACTCTAGCTCCACACCTGGATCTGGTGGTCCTGTGGGATCAGGGCCCTGCCTGACCCACATCCACTGTGCCGCACCCACACCAGCCCCTCATTCTTCCTTGGAATCCGTAATCTTGTTCCTCACAGGGGGACTTCTCACTGGCTACACGGTTCTCTGAAATGCTAATGTATCTGGTCTTTGCAAAACTCCTTATTTGGGTCACCCTCAAATGCCAGCTTCTCCCCCAGGAAGCCAGTTCCTCAGTCACACTCTCACATATTAAACTCTTCTATTCTCTGTTCACTCCCATTCTCTTCTTTTAGATTCATTCATTCATTCATTCATTCATTCATTCATTTTTGTGACAGTCTCACTCTATCACTCAGGCTCGTGTGCAGTGATTCAATCTTGGCTCACTGCAACCTCCACCTCCCGGGTTCAAATGATTCTCCTGCCTCAGCATCCTGAATAGCTGGGATTACAGGCATGTGCTGCCATGCCCAGCTCATTTTTGAATTTTTAATAGAGACGGGGTTTTGCCATGTTGGCCATGCTGGCCTCGAACTCCTGACCTCAGGTGATCTGCCCACCTCGGCCTCCCAAAGTGCTGGGATTACAGGCGTGAGTCACCGTGCCCGGTCTCTTTATTTTCTTAATCATCAATATTTACATGGATTTCTGTTTCCCCGACACACTCAGAGCTCTGTCTTTTTCATGGTGCCATTTTAGAGGTTGACTAAAAATTTGTGGAATTAGAGTTCCAATTCTTTTTTGCTGTAAAAATAGTGTTTTAGAAAGCTTACAATTTCTTGTTTCTAGAACTTTTTTTTTATACTTTATGTTCTAGGGTACATGTGCCCAAAGGGCAGGTATGTTACATATGTATACATGTGCCATGTTGGCATGCTGCACTCATTAACTCGTCATTTACTTTAGGTATATCTCCCAATGCTATCCCTCCCCCCCACCCCATGACAGGCCCCGGTGTGTGGGTGTGTGCTGTTCCCCTTCCTGTGTCTCAGTGTTCTCATTGTTCAATTGTAAGTGAATTATGTTACAAGGCAAGAGTTATTACCTTTGTGGATGTGAGTGAACCATGTATTCATTTTTGTATTGGTGTAAGTGAATATCTAAGGGCAGAAGGAACCTCAAAACAGCACAAATATGGTGAGAAGCTACCTGGGTGAGGTGGGTGTGATGTCTCACATGCCCCTAAATGTTTGTGGGATGCAGGGCAGGAGTAGAAGGGGGGGCTCACAGACCACGCGATTTGATATGCAAAAATCCTCATGCCTTCCTTGATGAATGTACATTCACAGCTATGTGGGTGGTAGCTATGTTTTGTAGTCCTCAGGCTCCCTGGAGGGCATATCTGAAATTTGGCCACCTGGATGCAGACTCCTCCTGCCCCTGCCCCCCTCCCAACCTGCTTGCTCCTGAACCTCTAAGAGTGAGCCCATGACAATGGGACCCCTCTGCTGAAGGTTCCATGCTCCTTGCATCTCTGACAAACCATTTCAGATACCAGCCAAGCTGTCTGCCCTCAGGAGGAGAGGGCCAAGGAAAAGGCCCATCCAACCCTAAGAGACAAGCTCAGGTCCATCTGGGCCAGGATTGCAGGGTCTTGAATACCCAAAGAATGGCCCAGGACATTCCCCCTTCCCCGTGGGCAGAAGATCAGCCAGAGGGGGCCTCTGAGCCTGGGTCAGCAGGCAAGGCCCCCGCCCCCAGTTCCAAAATAGAACAGTGGAAAACATTTAAACCACATCTCCCACCAGTTGAGATTAACATGCTCAGACACAGAATGAAATCTTACACTAAAAAAACAAAAACTACAACAACAACAAAAAACCAACTTACACATCGATTCACTAAGAATCACAATGAAACCTCCAATGTGCTGTACAAAATTAGGCAAGGTCAAAAACTCGCAAGGGGGGCCCAGGATCTCCGTGGAATGCATGCATTTTCATAATTCCAGAAGGAAAGCATGTGCTGACGACTTAGGAATTCTCAAACCCATTACAACCACCTCCCGAAATCTGCAGGTCGCCAACTGTTTACTTTCTACATCAACATCATCAAACCACACATACAACACTCAAGCATGAACAACACTGGCTGTGCATTGTGGCTCCTGTCTGTAATCCCAGTGCTTTGGGAGCTCGAGGCAGGAGGATGACTTGAGGCCAGGAGCTTGAGACCAGCCTGGGCAAAATAGTGAGATGTAGGAGTGTGACAAACAGAAATTAAAGAATGAAATATGAAAAAAAGAGAAGATTTTCATTAAAACCTTTACTGTGATAGGAGGAATGAAATATTAACTTGTAATTAGGGTGATGACCTGTTCAACCTTATCCAGGACAGTACTGGCTTGCACCTGTTGTCTCAGCATAATGATGAACAGCATCCGTGTTTACTCTTAAAATATCCCAATTTGAATAAAAATGACATAATTTTCCCACCTGTGAAGTCCTTTAAAACTGGAGTTTAGGAAGAATACGGGAAATGGCTGGAAGTGTGAGACAGACAGCAGGGAAAATTCAGTGACATTATTGAAGCCCCTCTGCCAGGTATGCCTGCAATCAATTCCCTCACTCTTCTTTCTTTCTTTCTTTCTTTCTTTCTTTCTTTCTTTCTTTCTTTCTTTCTTTCTTTCTTTCTTTCTTTCTTCTTTCTTTCTTTCTTTCTTTCTTTCTTTCTTTCTTTCTTTCTTTCTTTCTTTCTTTCTTTCTTTCTTTCTTTCTTTCTTTCTTTTCTTTTCTTTCTTTCTTTCTTTCTTTCTTTCTTTCTTTCTTTTCTTTTCTTTTCTTTCCTTTCTTTCTCTCTCTCTCTCTTTCTTTCTTTTCTCTCTCTCTCTCTCTTTCTCTCTTTCTCTCTTTCTTTCTTGAGTTGGAGTCTCGCTCTGTCGCCCAGGCTGGAGTGCAGCGGCGCGATCTCAGCTCCCTGCAAGCTCCGCCTCCCGGGTTCAGGCTCCCTCACTCTTTTTACTCATGTCAGCAATACTTGATTTTTCTTTCTTAAGATAATTTTGGTAAATTTCTATTATTTACTGCCAAACAGCCTTGACTAACCATTCTCTCCCATCTCTGGGTCTTTTGCAAACATGTGTCCATTGCTAGGGACAATTTTACCCTCTTCTCTTGTTCACTTGGCTAAATTCTACTTATTCTATTAATCTTAGCTTAAATACCATATTTTCAAGATTGTGTTCCTTGATTCCTGCAGCTCTAGGATAAATGCTTTTTAGAGGCTCCCTGTCCTTGTCTAGTCAGAGAAATTGTTCCCTGGCACTCCACCTCGGTCTGCTTTTACCTTCTCTGGAAGGTGCACTTGCTGAGCTCAGACGCTGTAACTGTCCTGCTCGTTGGAAAACCAAGCAACATCACAGTGTACAGCGTACAGTGAGTTCTCAAAAAATCTTTGTTGAATGAAGTGGCTTTGGCCCAAGAACTGGCCCCTAATAGGCATTAAATAAATAGTAACTATTATAAGCTTTATCATGATGTAACAAAGGATATGAAGAATAAAGACGAACTGTGAGTTCCTTTTATTTATTGTTGTTGTTGTCGAGACAGAGACTCGCTCTGTTGCCTAGTGTGGAGTGCAATGGCGCGATCTCAGCTCACTGCAACCTCCACCTCCCGGGTTCAAGCGATTCTCATGCCTCAGCCTCCTGAGTAGCTGCGACTACAGGCACCCACTACCATGCCCGGTTATTTTTTGTATTTTTAGTAGTGATGGGGTTTCACCATGTTGGCCAGGCTGGCCTTGAACTCCTGACCTCAGGTGATCCACCCATCTTGGCCTCCCAAAGTGCTGGGATTACAGGCACGAGCCATGGCACCTGGCCTGTGAGATTTAAAAAAAAAAAAAAAAAGTAACTCAAATAATCAAGTCTCAAGAAAATAAGTTTATAATCGTATAAATACACACATACATACATACGCATATATGAGATAATGTAAACATGTAATTAAAGCATTGATGTATTAACTTCAAACATGTAAGGTAAACTTTGATTGAAATAGAAATAATAGACGTTTACAATGAGCTCCAAGAAGCAAGAAGAGAATGTGGTGTTTATTTCTGTTTTTTTTAAATCTAATCAATTTCCATATCTAGACTTCATTACAGAAAACTCTGTTTGCAATTTAGTGATGCTTATTTTGTAAATGGCTAATGGCACTGTATTTCTATGAAATGTTTAGAAGTGGATCGAAAATGCTATTGCAGAGCCAACTAAATTATAGACATGGAATAAATGTCAAGTACAAAATTATTATATTTTGCATGTCAGGTTAAAAACTAATGAATAGTATATCAAAAATGTAGGTCATTATAAAAGGTAGCATGTTATAAAGCAGGCTCCATGTGACCAAGTACACATTTTTATAGAAACCACGACTGGTTCGGGTGCAGTGGCTCACACTTACAATCCCAGGACTTTGGGAGGCCGAGGCAGACAGATCACCTGAGGTCAGGGGTTCCAGACCAGCCCGGCCAACATGGTGAAACCTCGTCTCTACTAAAAATACAAAAATTAGCTGGGCGTGGTGGCGGCACTTGTAATCCCAACTACTCAGGAGGCTGAGGCAGGAGAATTGCTTGAACCTGGGAGGCAGAGGTTGCAGTGAGCCGAGATTGCTCCACAGAGAAAGATTCCGTCTCAAAAAAAAGAAAAGAAAAGAAAACCACAACTGTTGGAGCGATGGCAATAGGCAGATATTGTGCCCCAATGGTATATGTTGCAGCCATCCCGAAATAAGTTCATTGTCCCCCTCTCCTAACTTTTTATTGCTGCTTCCAGTTCTAGCGACCATATTTGTAGACATATAAAAGATATCTCCTTTAGGATTTATTGCATCCACTAAAAAAGCTATAATCTTGCCCCTTTTGCTTTATGTCTACTGACAAATGAACCAACAACACTGGTTCTTTCTTGCTTTTGACTCTGAATCCCACCTCCAACATATGTGTCTTGCAAGAACACCTACACTTCCAGAACTGGATCCTGCAACCACCCATATGCCTGTCAACACCCAGAGAATCCGCCTTAGATGTCTGCATGTTTAAATTCCTAACTCAGAAAAGGGACACCTTGTGTATGTTATTTAACCAAAGGCATCTTTTCTTGTAAGAACATTCTGAGTCACAGGATTCTTATTTTAATTTTTCCTTTCCAAGGTGGCTATGTTAGGAGGAGATTTTTCAATTCTTGTCCAAAAACATTTACAAATGCAAAAATAGAATGTTAACTAGCAAAATGTTACATTACCTAAAACTCAGTAAATTGATAAGAGAAAATAAAATATTTGTAGGAGAACTTTCATTATTATTCCTTCATTTATTCCTTCATTCAAAAGTACTTCTGAGGGCCAGGCATGGTAGCTCATGCCTGTAATCCCAGCACTTTGGGAGGCCAAGGTGGGTGGATCACTTGAGGTCAGGAGTTTGAGACTAGCCTGGCAAACATGGTGAAACCCCATTTCTGCTAAAAATACAAAAATTCGCTGGGTTTGGTGGTGCATGCCTGTAATCCCAGCTACTCAGGAAGCTGAGGCAGAAGAATTGCTTCAACCTGAGAGGCAGAGTTTGCAGTGAGCCAAGATGGTGCCATTACACTCCAGCTTGGGCTATAAGAGCAAAACTCCATCTCAAAACAAACAAACAAAAACTTCTGAGTGCCTACTGCATGTCAGTTCTAGGCACTTGGGACATACCAATCAACAAATTAGGATCCCTGCCCTTGTGGAGTTTAGATTCTCAAGGGAGGAGATAGCAATACAAAATAAAACCAAGTAATAAGTGAAATATTATAGATAGTAGCAGTGCCTTGGGATAAAGAAGACAGAGCAGTGTCGATGGCATTGAGAGTGTTGGAGGGGAGTTGGTGGTGATTTTAGGTGGGTGGGTCATGGAAGTTCCCCTGAGATGATGACACATATTTTAAGATAGAGACAGAATCAGCCATGTGGGTACCTGGGGCCAAGGCTACTGAGAAGAACTGAAACTGCTATCAAAGATCCTAAATGGTGGGCCTAGTGCCTTGTTGGAGAAGCATGGACATTCCTGGGGCTGGAGCTGAGAAGTGGGTGGGTGACGAGGCTTACAAGGGAGGTGCGAGGGCACTAAGTGGGCCAGGTAAGGGGAGAATTGCATGCTGCTGCAAGGGGCTTGGGGCTTGACTCAGTGATCCAGGAGCCATTGCTGGGTTCTGAACATGTTACAAGGGCAGGGAGTTTATATTTTAAAGAATTAATGTAGCTGCTGTGTTCAGGACAGACCATGGAGGGACCATGTGAAGGCTGTGAGACCAGCTGGAAGGCTATTGCAGGGGCAAGGAAGAAGACTGGAAGAAACTCAGACATGGGAGGTGGTGTGGAGTGGAGAGACAGGGCCTCATGCTCGTATATTTTAAAGGTATGTCCAATAAGGTTTCTGGATGGGCTGCATGTGGAATACGAAAGACAGGATATGAGAATGAACAGGGTAAACAGACAACCTACAGAAAGGGAGAACATTTTTCCAAAATATGCATCTGAAAAGGGTCTAATATCCAGCATCTATAAGGAACTTAGACACATTTACAAGACAAAAACAACCCTATAAAAACATGGGCAAAGAACATGAACAGACACTTTTTAAAAGAAGACATACATGTTGCCAACAATCATGTGAAAAAAAATTCAACATCACCGATCATTAGAGAAATGCAAATTAAAACCAAAATGAGATACCATCTCACAGCAGTCAGAATGGCTATTATTAAAAAACCAAGACATGAAAGATGCTGGTGAGGTTGTAGAGAGAAAGGAACACTTATATACTGTTGGTGGAAGTGTAAATTAGTTCAACCATTATGGAAGACAGTGTGGTGATTCCTCAAAGACCTAAAGACAGAAATATCATTAGACCCAGCAATCCCATTATTGGGTATATGCCCAAAGGAATATAATCATTCTAATATAAAGACACATGCATGCATATGTTCACTGCAGCTCTATTCACCATAGCAAAGTCATGGAATCAACCTAAATGTTCATCAATGATACACTGGATAAAGAAAATGTGGTATATATAATACCATGGAATACTATGCAGCTATAAAAAGCATGAGATCATGTCCTTTACAGGAACATGGATGGAGCTGGAGGCCATTATTCTTAGCAAATGAATGCAGGAAGAGAAAACCAAATACTGCACGCTTTCATTTATAACTGGGAGCTAAACGATGAGAACACATGGACACATAAAGGAGAATAATAGACACTGCAGTCTCCCAGAGGGTGGAAAGTGAGAAAAGGGAGAGGATCAGGAAAAATAACGAATGGGTACTAGACTTAATAGCTGAGTGATGAATCTAGGTTAGGCACAAAGGCACTCTGAGCTCTAAGGAAGCAACAGGCACCTGACACTTATATACAAAGTAGGTATCTTAACCACTGCTTTTATGACAAGACAAATTGTTATTACAAGGGCTAGTGTCATATTGAGCTGAAAACATTCTTATTAGTATGGACTCATATTCCAGGTATTAACAAAGACACCTAAATATTCTAAAAGATTTTTTTCTAAAATTAATAACCTGATTACAGAATGGAAGACATAGGCATTTATGAGTTTCTTTGAAAGCTCATGGATTTCCAGTTAGCATGCGAGCTCTGCAAAGCAGGAATCTTGACTTCATTCACTCAGTCCTGCTTAGCTCTCAGCAAGGAGGCTGGCAGGTTTACAGACACTCAGTAATCCCGATGGCCTGAATGAATTAGTGAATGAATGAAAGAATGAGAACACACGATGCACACCATTCTTAAGTATTCAAAAGAATTGGACTTTTCAATTTGATATTAGCTTTTCTTTGTCTGTAAGCGGTAGGTTATTTGATTTAAAATGACATTACAACTCCATTACAATGATTAGTTAAGTTAAACACGATTCATCTTTTCTCATTTGACATCACAAATTCCTACTTGAGATTTTAATATGTATACAGGTGAAATACTGGAGTTTCTACCCCATCCTGAGATTTACTAAATTGATGAGTCTAATGCAAATATTAAAGCACTCGCTGATTGAGTTTGTGTTTAACGCTCTAAAACAGGAGTTGGCAAACTATATACTGGAAATCAAATCTGGCCCACCAGCTAGTATTGTAGCTTGAAAACTAAGAATGGTTTTACATTTCTTAAATAGTTAAAAAATATCAAAATAAAAATATTAGTTTATGACACACGAAATTCAAACACAGCCCTGACCACTCACACATGCGTTGTCTGTAGCTGCCCTTGGGCTACACAGCCACAGAGCTGAGGACCTGCCTTGGAGACCACAGGACCTGCGAAGCCTAAAATAGCTACTCTCTGGTTCTTCAAGGAAAAGGTTGGCTCCTCCCCGGTACAGAACTGTAATTATAAAATAATTTCTTTGCATTTATATGGCATTTTCCTTAGCTTGCTCTTTCCCATTAATTCTCATGGTTTTGAGTTAAGAAAATTGAAAAAGTGCTTTATTATCTGCTTCCTCACCGTGAATTGAACTCTTTATGCATATAACTAGGTTACCATTTTCCCAAAGCTGCTCTTCAGGGTGAGATCCTAGCCCAGAATAGAAACGCCGCCTCTGTAAGTCTCCCCGGCTTTGGGTCTTGCAGCATCTGGAGTTTTGTGACATGTGTCTCCGTGCTTCAGTGGCTGAACAGGTTTGGAAAGCACGCAGAAGGAGTATACCCTCCGCCGCCATCGAGGTGCATCAACTCAGCCCAGACTCCAGAGGAACGACAGTGGCCTGGACACAAGAACGTTCCACCTAATTAAGGGTAAACATTCCTCACTTCATTTCTGAAAATGTCAAAGTGCTCAATAACTACAGACAGGGTCCACCGAGAACAAATCCCACCTTGAAGAACAGAGGCTGAGGATGGTTGCAGTGCTTAGGGAAATAAATACTTTTGACAATCCCTTTCTTTATATTTCCCAAAGTAACACATGGTTCTTGAGTATTACACAAAACAAAACAAAAAACAGAAACCTCGACCTAACTCAAACCATGACTTTATATATAGAAAATAAACCTGTAACCTCTAAGAAAAAAAAAATACATAGAAGAAAATCTTCCAGATTTAGGGTTAGGCAAGGAGCTCTTCGACATGACAACAGAAGCACAATCCATAAAAGCCAAAATGGATAAATGAGACTTCATCAACACAGAAAAGCTTTTGCTCTAAAAAAGACCCTGTGAAGAGGAAGGAAAGACAAGCTACAGACTGGGAGGAAATGCTTGAAAGCCACATATCTGACAACGGACTGGTGCCTTAAAAATATAAAGAATGCTCAAGACTCAAGAGTAAGGAAAAATAAAATCCCATCAGAAAATGCACAAAGGATTGAAAAAAAGAAAAAAAGAAAAAAAACCATTTCACTGTAGAGGAAATACAGATGAGAAATATAAAACATGAAAAGATGCTCAAAATTAGTAGCCATTAGGCAAATAAATGCAGAGATATCACCACATCATTATAAGCACATCTAAAACTAAAATTTATACTATATATGTTTTCTAAATGGTGTAAATACTATGGACAATTCTATATCATCTATAAAGCAATATCAAATGTTTCATAGGAGGCAGAAAAACAGATTCACATATGCATTGCTGGTGAGAATGTAAAATGGTACAGCCATTCTGGAAAATTATTTGGCAGTTAAAAGGGAAACATTCAATTCTGCAATTGCATTCTTGGGCATTTATCTCAGAGAAGTAGAAACTTATGTTCCCATGAAAAAGATAACAAATATGATGCAGTATATACGGCTTGGGTGATGGGTCCACCAAAATCCTACAAATCACCACTGAAGAACTTACTCATGGAACCAGATACCATCTGTACCCCAAAAACTTACGGAAAAATAAAATATAATAATAATAATGTTAAAAAGAAAACCTGCGCGTGAATGTTCACCACAGCTCTACTCATAGGAGTCTCAACCTGGAAATTACCCAGGTGTCTTTCGGCAGTGAGTGATTAAACCAGCCGCTGCCTCCATTCCCTGGAGTTCTCTGCAGGAATCTAAAGGAATATGCCCTGGATGCATACCACAAGCTGGTGCCATTGGCACTCACAGAAAGGTACTGAATGAAGAGGCCAATCCGAGAGACGACACACTTCCTGATTCCCTCCACAGAACATTTGTGAAATGATCAAGAGTCCGGAAGTGCAGAACACATGAGTGGCTGCCAGGATTAAGAAGGGATGGAGACTGAGGGAAATGGGTACGGCTATCAGTGAGCAGTCCGTGGGATCCTATTGCTGGGGGGAAATGTCCTGCTTGTTGATGGTATCAACGTCAACTGTGACAGTGAACTCTAGTTCTAGAGAATGTTACCCTTGGGGGAACTGGGTAAAGCGTGCGCAGGGTCTGTTTTGTTTCTTGCCACTCTAAGTGGATCTATGATTACCCCAAAGTACAAAAAGTTCAATTACAAAAGTGAAAGTTATGTATGTTTGAATTGCAGTATTCACTTGAATTATGCACAGTGAATGCAAACCATTTTATTTCTAAAATTATGCTCATGTGAAAAAATATATATATACACACAGTTAATTTCAAAATTCCGAGAGATTAAAACATTGCCAAGAAGTGGCACAGAAATCATGTATTTCTGAATGTACCTTCATGACAGATGCGGTATGAATTTCATGATTGTGAAATTCCTGACAAATATTGGTAAATCTGAAGATGACAATATCCATTTCCAGCATCACCCATTGCTGGGGATAATGACCATTCTCTTTGAATAATAATAAATACTAAACCAAACAAAGTGTCCTTTCCAGTTAACATAATTATTATTTAACCAAGAGGCTCTATAAATGCTATTACTTTGGGCCAGAAGAAAAAAAAATGCAAATAAAATCAAAGGACAAGGATTCCCTAGACAGACATGTTAAAGCCTCTGAAAATGTGAAAGATTGTAGTCTGTCAGTGGAAGCACAGGTATTAAAGCAGAAGTATAGACAAAAATAATGAGATTATTCAAGCAAACATGGAATACCCGGTGTGATCTGCCCCTCAAGAGTTCGTTGCAATGTTTCAAAGTGGAAAATGTGCTTTAATAAGCTTAGTGTTTAACAAGTACTTAAGAGCTATACAAATATGGTATAAAGTATACTTATCAAACATAAGTCTAAATGAATTCTACAATCTACAAAAATGTATGTAACAGAAATAAGTAAATTGCTTTCGTTTTGTGCAAGAGGGAATGTGAACTTCGTTGCAAGCAAAAACTCAGTGGGAGTTCCATGAAAAAGTTTTTGTTAATTAAATAAAAAGACATAATATTCAAGTATTATGGACATTACATTTATTAAATTAGGTAATAAATCTCCTTGACCCACAAATCCTCATTTTTAATTCAGATGTCACCTATTTTGTGTAATAATAGTACTTAAATGTTTTCTCTTGCATCATCAACTGTTACTTATTTTGTTTTAGAGAGAGTTTCACTTTGTCACCCAGGCTGGAGTGCAGTGGCGCGATCTCAGCTCACTGCAACCCCAGCCTCCTGGGTTCAAGTGATTCTCCTGCCTCAGCTTCCCGATCACCTGGGATTACAGGTGTGTGCCACCACGCCTGGCTAATTTTTGTGTTTTTAGACAAAACAGGGTTTCACCATGTTGGCCAGGCTGGTCTCGAATTCCTGACCTCAAATGATCTGCCCGCCTTGGCCTGCCAAAGTGCTGGAATTACAGGCGTGAGCCACCATGCCCAGCCTTGCTTCATCCATTTTTATAGTTGTATTCTATTTCCCCTATTTATATATCGATACATTGGGTCGTGGTTTATCTCAAATTAAATCAAAGAACCTTATAATCAATTATTGGAAAGAGAATATTACTGGTCTATAGTAAATGTTCATTTTTGGTAATAGGTACAAGTCATTTTTTAAATTTCTTACAAATAAATGTTTTAATATTTTAGTGTGAAATTATATTTTTCAGATAGCATATAGTTACCCAAATTAGAAAATGTAAAACATAAAAATATGATAGGTTAATACTGTTCACAACAGTACTTGAATCACTTTTCTCAATTAAGTTATTAAGACTGCATTGTAAAGTCAACTAACTTTCTTTAATAAATGAATTGTGACTTCTCTGATACAAAAACATGAACAGTTTTGCTTTCATCATGTGAAGATTAGACACCTGTGGGAAAACCAAGTATGTTTCTTCTTTGGTGTTTAAAAATAGTACACTATTTAAAGTTATTTTAAAAACACTTTTTATCTAATAGTAACACTAATATTTAAACTTTGCAGCATAAAATTCTATTTTTTGCATCCTCATAAAACTAAAAGATCCTTCATTCATTTATTCAGAGACTTTAGTTTTTTTTTCATAGCAACAACAATGAAAACAAAATTTGAAACTTCAACCCTTATTTCCCAAAGATCCTTTAACTAAACATTTATTCATCTCCATAATATGATTAAACTGATTCCCACCTCTCCAGCAGGTGTGAACAATAAAATCTGTATATTGACACAAGGCAGACTTGAGGTGAGGAAATAATTATTAGATTTCTTACGGAACGTTCTCTGCGAATTCACCGGTTCTTTATTAACAATAACTGCCTGGTTTAGAATTTCAATATGTTATGGAAACCTCAGGTGGTGTAGTAATGTGAAGATCTGGTATTATAACGTTAGCATGATAAAGTGATATTTACTTGTGTTCTATCTTTTCCTGTTTCTAAGTGAAAATTCCACTCGCTATATGCCTTTTTGCCACACAAGTGTCAGGAGAATCTTACTTCTGTCAGTTTGAATTGAGTGAGCCGATCAGGAGGCCAAAGAGAGGGAAAAAATCTCATTTGAGAACTGTACACTGAATCATTTATCACATAATGCTCCCCTGGAGTCGAGATGCCTCTAGAACAGAGAATAAATATTAACAATCATTTAAATTTGGAGAAAACGTACAAATCAAACGGTTTTTTCGTTTCTTTCTTTTGAGGGAAGTACTCATCAAAACTGTGGGGTCGTAAAGAGTATTATGCCCTAATTTAACCTAAATAACTAGGAAATGATTGCTAACAGAATTTAATCTACATGATTAAGGTTACATAGCTGGTAAAGATGGAACTAAACCCCAGCCCAGAAACAGTGCCTCTGTTTTGCCTACTCTAAAAATTATACTGATATTATGTGTGTGTGTGTATGTGTGTGTTGGTATACATTTTTCTTGTACTCAGTGTCAGAATTGCTAACATCAGTACAGCTTATATGTTCTTTAATAATGAGGAATGCTGCCAAATATATTACCGGGATCCACACCCCAGCTCTATTTTAACCACCTCCGTGAGAATGTAAATTATATGGGAAAAGCATCTTTAGGAGACACTTTAGAATGCAATTCAACACGTATCTGTTGAATAGCTGCTCTTGTAGCTGGAACCATTTTAAGGATTGTCACTGTTAGAACAGAGATATTAAAAATAATAGTTAATTCATTTAAGAAATTTACACTCTCACTAGAACCAATAACTAAAAAATAAGAAACAATCAGAAAATAAGCACAGACACATACACCAGAAATAATGAAAAAACAAGGAAAGACAAAATGCTACTAGGTGTCAAATGTGAGGCAGAAATGGTAAATGCAGGAATCAGTGCAAAGTATCTATGACCTGTGTATGCGAGGATATTCAGCAACAACCAAGCGTGATACAGATAATTGGGATGAATCTTGTGAAGGGGGGAGTGTAAGAATCATATAAAATGGGTCGTTATTTACTCTCAGGGATCAGAGATGTTTCCCAAATGGAGTGGTTCTTAACGGCAATTTGTCATGTGAACAGAGGGGGCTGGAGAAGGGACTGAGTCTTAGAGGGAGCAGCACACTCCTGTTACCTGGGAATGTGAAGGCTCAAAAAGAACAAATAAATAATCTGTCAGGAACCAAGAGTGAAGGAGAGGAGTGAAGGTTGAGAAACCTGACGTTGGCCAATGTGAGGCTGTGCTAGGATTTTATTCTAATGTAAGTGAGAAGCTGAAGAGGTTTTTTTCTCAAAGCAGGGCCCTAGCTTTTACATTTCCTTCTGCCAGCATGGCCTTTCTTTAGCCCAACTTGGATGCAGTCGCACCCTCTGCACAGTCCTTTAGACTAGGGTCTTGCTTGGTGGAGACCCGGGTGACGCAGTAGCTCGGCGGGGTAAGAGAAACGCCGACTGAGATCAGCCTCTCCATCTCCTCGGAGGCCACAGCAGGTAATTCAGCACTTGGCCATGGAGATGGGTCCAGTTTTGATGTGTTATTTTTAGATGTCTGCAAGATGTTCAAACGAACTTATCTACTTGGCATCTTAGAGGTTCATGAGGCAGATGTGAGCTGGAAATAGAGAGCTTTGAAGTTATTGCCTTATGAATCCACATCCATGCCTGGAGGAGAAATTAATTTGCAAAGAGAGAGTATGCGCAGAAAGCAGACCTGATATCCTGAGACCAACCCCCCAGGACACCTGCCTCTCAAGGGCAAGCAGAAGACAAGAGGCAAAATCGCAGCCAGGGAGTCAGGAGGCTCCCAGGGATGATCACGAAAACCTAGAGGAAAGAGGGCTGTAAGGCAGAAAGGCAGCAGCACCACAGTTCTCCAAGGGGCCGTTTAAGAGGATCACCTGGCCAGGCCCAGTGGCTCACGCTTGTAATCCCAGCACTATGGGAGACCGAGACGGGCAGATCACCTGAGACCAGGAGATTGAGACCAGCCTGGCCAACACGGCGAAACCCCATCTCTACTAAAAATACAAAAATTAGCCAGGCGTGGTGGTGGGTGCCTATAATCCCAGCTACTTGGGAGGCTGAGGCAGGAGAATTGCTTGAACCCGGCAGGCAGAGGTTGCAGTGAGCCAAGATCATCCATTGTATTCCAGCCTGGTGACGGACACTCCATCTCAATTAAAAAAAAAAAAAAAAAAAAAAAGCTAGGCATGGTGGCGGGCATCTGTACTCCCAGCTACTCAGGAGGCTGAGGCAGGCGAATTGCTCGAACCCAGGAGGCAGAGGTTGCAGTGAGCTGAGATTACACCACTGCACTCCAGCCTGGGTGATAGAGTGAGACCCTGTCAAAACAAACAAACAAAACAAAACAAAACAAAAAAACAGGACCACCCTCAGGTGAATTGGTTGAGGTGCATGGTATTTATGACAGCGACAAGTGCAGTAATTACAGAGTGATGAGTGTAGAAATACAAGACCAGGTGGGTTGTGGAATAATTTAGAGGTCAAGAAATGCAGACAGCAAGCACAGACTAAGGTATAAAATTTTGTTATAAAAGGAGAAGACAAACAAGCTGACACTCAAATGTGAACGATGGTAGTTTTATGTATTACTTTTAAATGTCAGAGACTTGAGCATATTCAAATTCTAGAAGTAAGGAGCCAGAGAGAGCGAAGGGTGAAAATCAGGAGGGAAAGAGGCTCCCACTGAGAGGTCACCCCCGCGGCAGCCAGCAGGAACGTCTGTGGGAGGACCACCACTGCCTGGGAAAGCGGGCGAAATTCTCAGGTAACAGGACTGAGAAAGAGTGGCTCGCTGCTAGCTTGCATGACTCTTGGAAGGAAATGAAGGGAAATACCCTGATATCTTTGCCTCTCACGAGGCGTGACATCCCACTGGGTCATATCCCACAAGATCATCTGTATGTAAGAGGTCTTGATGCATTGGATGATTTGAGGAAAGAGGGGAGGATTTGAAATACGAAGCTGCATTGGAGCAAGGGTTTGCTAGAAAAATAAATGGTGGCAGTTGAGCAATTGCGTGGTTGGTAGCCATGCAGGTACAGTGGTAAACAAGCTGCCACGTATAAGGTTTCCTCAGGAGCTCTCCAGAGTCCAGAGGAGAGAATCCGGGCAGATGCTGGGCCAGCGAGCTCCCAGGACAAGGGCACACAACACATTGGTCAGAGACTGGATTTTGAGGATGGAACTGCCGCTGATAGGGAAGAAATGTGTTCCAGCAAAAGCAAAGCGCCCATGTAAAGTGAGGAGGCAGGGATGGAAAGAGAAGCAGCAGTATAGAATAATGGGCTGACGTCTGATGTTTTGGGTTTCCCGGTGGGGCGGAGCACACTGCATGCTTCCCACAGCAGCTCATGGGAGTGGAGCTGGGAGACCAAAGGGTACAGAGGCAGGGGCTGAGGTCACCCAGCTGGGCCAAGCATCGATGGGATGTGCAGGGCCCTGGCAGGGGCCATAGGGTCCTGCACAGAGTCCTAACTCACTGGGGTGGGAGATCAAAGAGCAGCAGACGGCACAGCCTCAGAGATAAGGATTATACCAGAGGGGAACAGGATTCCGTGAAGCCAGGGTCATTGCCCTGTGTGGGCTCAGTTGCCTCTGTCTGCCCTTCCTGGAAGTTTTATGAGGGACGGGCCAATCTTTGCCTCCCACAGCATTGATCTCCAACGCCCACGGGGTACTCAGGGCATAATAGGAAGAGACAGGATATTTGTGGGTGGATGAGTGAATTGATACGTGAATGAATGAATGAATGAATGAGTGAATAATGGATGGTAAGTTTTTACTTCAAAACGATTACACCAGCGCCGTCATGCACACAATGAGGCCAGGGCGACTTTGTCCCATCAAGGTGTGGTCAGATGGTTCCTCTCAATGTTTGTCTGGGTGAGCGGCATTTTCTACGTTCTCATTACTGAAGCAATTTGTTTCCGAATAACATGTGTGTAAAGACATCATGATAATCCAGTGAATTAAATGTGGACCATTTCTTTCTCCATGAGGTAATGTTGTCCACCTCTGCCTACCTACTCCTGTGTTGACTGGGGGTTTGAGACTTATCAGAAAATTTTATGCCCAAGGTCCTGGGGAACAGTGAGGCCTGAAATGACTGTTGCCTGAGGTATGAACAAACACCCTCCCAATGTGAGCTGGATTCATGACAGCAGAAAGGTGGCCATAAGTGATATTCTAGCTAGTATTTTTGTATAGAAAGAAGCTGAAATTCTATTGAGTAATAAGTATTAAAGCTCCATCCTCAAGAATAGGAGAAGTGCCATTTTACATGTCTTGATTCTCTCCTTCGATTCATAATCAGTCTTGCTAATATTAGAGAAAATGCATCACAGCTAAAATCCTGTCATACCCCAGAATACAAGACTTAGAACTTCAGCTAAACCAGCGTCTTAGTTTCAATCAATTCAACACGTGTTCTTCACATCTGTGTCATGGACCAGGTGTCCACGGTTTGGAAAGCTGGATGCAGCTCTCTTTGGGCCTACGCTGTTCACAATCTATGATCTTAAGTGGTCAACCATAAAAACGTATGGCCACTTCTCTACCAGTCCCATGAGGAAGATGCTGAGAGCAGAGGGGAGCGATGGCTCCAGCTACACTTGTCTTGTGCTGCCCTTGCATAGAAACTCAGGCCGTCAACCACATAGGTTTACAGCTTGTTCTCTCCCACAAAACAGTCCCAGCCTGTTCTGCCACGGGCAGCACCAAAGGCCTCTCCTATAATAAACAGCAAATGATGTTTTAAAATGAAAATGTACCTATTATCTTTCAATAAAGTAAATTAGGGAGAGGTGTCATGTAGCTGTTACGTTACTACCATTATTTACGGAGCAATCAATCTCGCAAAACCTGAGAATGCAACATGGTTGCAGAGCCATTTTTCCCTGGGACTGGGGGGGCTGACAGTGCCACGCTGAGCGTTTGTTTAACCCCCAGGGTAAAGGTCAGCTTTGTGTGCTGAACTCCATTTTCGTGAGTTTTATGCATGATTAAACGGTAATTAAGCTTTAATGAAAAGTGTTAGGCTGATTACAATTAACATAATTGCAGTAGTCAGTTCATGTCCTTCTGTTTTACACGCTGTGCAGCGCTGGCAGGACAGTGGCCCTTTAATGGGGTTTGGATATCTCATGAGCCTCCAAAGCTCATTTTTCTAGTGGAGAAAATTTAGTCTTCCAGTAAAGTGAAGGTAAATGCACATACAGGGAATTTTGGGACACAACCCTACTTCATGGATGACCGTCAAATGCACATAGATGACATGAAGCATGGAAGATGAGCAAGGACTTTCTCTATCCTCTTTTTTTTTTGAGATGGAGTCTCGCTCTGTTGTCCAGGTTGAAGTGCAGTAGTGCCGTCTCAGCTCACTGAAACCTCTGACTCCCGGGTTCAAGCGATTCTCCCGCCTCAGCCTCCCAAGTAGCTAGGATTAGAGGCACATGCCACCACGCCTGGCTAATTTCTTAATTTTTTTATTTTTAGTAGAGACGGGGTATCACCATGTTGGCCAGGCTGGACTCGAACTCCTGACCTCGTGATCCGCCTGCCTTGGCCTCCCAAAGTCCTGGGATTACAGGTGTGAGCCACCGTGCCTGGCCTTTCCATCCTCCTACTAGACAGTTGTTCCTGCCCCAAGATTATTTTAAAGCCATGAAAAAAAAAAAAAAAGATCAGTTTTAACGAAGAAAATTCACCAGGTGATAGATTAAAAACTGTGGTTACTTAAAAAATGATCGTTGAACTTTATAAAACTATTCTGCCCGATTTCAAACTGGTATCAAAATTTTAAGTAATCTCGAGTAAAATAACTTTATCAAGAATTATAACACTTAACAGGTCAACACAGATGCAGCCATTTTATCAAATAGGTATAATGTATTGTTTACTAACCAAAGCAAGTCTACAGTATCAAGTACTTCTGGTAATAAACATTATACAAAAACCATTTACTTTAAACTATTTATCAACACTGGATATAAAATAATCCAGAGGGGAAAGAATTTTTTGCTATTTGTATTAGTCTGTTTTCATGCTGCTGGTAAAGACATACCCGAGACTGGGTAATTTATAAAGAAAAGAGTTTTAATTGACTCACAGTTCCACATGGCTGGGGAGGACTCACGATTATGGCAGAAGGCAAGAAAGGGCAAGTCACATCTTACATGGTAGCAGGGAAGAGAGAGCTTGTGTAGGGAAACTCCCATTTATAAAACCGTCAGATCTCATGAGACTTATTCACTATCATGAGAACAGTACAAGAAAGACCTGCTCCCATGATTCGATTACCTCCCACTGGGTCCCTCCCATGACACGTGGGAATTGTGGGAGCTACAATTCAAGATGAGATTTGGGTGGGGACATAGCCACACCATATCATTATTGAAACTGCAGTTACACATTTATCATTAAAGTCCTCACTATGAAAAATTTTGAATTAAGTTAAACTCAGTTACAATTTGCAGTTGTAACTCAGTTACATTTTGTTTACAGTAGATGAAGAGGTATTCGTTATGCAATCAAAGTCATATTAACATTTTCAATATTTATGCACGTGGAAAATTTTCAAGCATATCTAATTAGCAAACACTTGTTGAGTATTGATTATATATCATGTTCTAGGAAAACAAAGACCGTCTGCCCTCAAGTAACTTAATCTACTCTTTTAATAAAATGGTAACCCACAATGGGCTAAGCACTATTATAGAAGTATAAACATTGTGTTTGGGAACTGGAAGTGACAACGTGATTGGCTTTGCTAAAGAAACCTTCAAACGTGAGAAGCGCACACTGGAGTTTCTTGTACAACAAGGTGGGGAAGGCCAGTCCAGTGTGTAACAGGAACACACACCCAAGCTGAGAGAGGCTAGCATCTGAGTACAGGTTTCTATAGGCTTTGCCAGAGTGGAGGATGGTGATTGAGGACGATGTTGAAAACTGCTTGGGGGAAGTTTTCAAAGAGGGTTTTGTGGCCTTTATTTTTGGCAGTGGGGAGAATGAGAAATCACTCTGGCTGAGATGAGAGGACAGTGGAGAGTTCTGAGCAGAAGTGAGGTGTTGCCAGAGTTGCCACTGAAAAGGTTCACCTGGGTGCCTGTGCTCAGCTGGGCCAGAAAGTACGCAGGTGCAGGAAGAAGAAAGCCCGTGAGCAAGGCAGGCGGCTCAGACCCCCAGCCACATAGACCAAGGCGGCAGGGCAAGGTTGGGAGAATTTGATTTTGGATCTATTTTGAATAGGGACCCCGCTGAATGCATTGTTGGATTCTCTGTGTGTTGTGAGATCTAGAGAGGTCTAAAAATGGCTCCAAATGTTTCATCCTGAGCCACTGGCAGGATGGAGTCAACTTTACCGAAACAGGGAAGACGACAAGGGGACCAGGACTGGGAAAGGCATGAAGAAGGGCCGTGGTTGAGTTTCAGGTGTTGAGTTGCATCTCTGCAGCAAAGCAGAGATGTCAAGAAGGCAGGTGGATGCTCAGGGGAGAAGGCTGGGAGGCTGACTGGTGTTTCCTAAGGAGTACCAGAATTGGGTATTGATTAACTAGTAATGGGATTGGGGGGATGGATTATATCCAAAGGTTACATTAAACCACACGGAATTGCCAACATTTCCATCACTTCTTACCTACAAAAATGACAATTGTATACAGTTCAAATTGGTACACATGGAAAACTGAGTAAAAGAAAAGTAAGGAAGTGTCATTTCTGTAGAAACTTTCACGGGTATCTTAATGTTTGTTGCTTCTTAAAAAATATATGGATAGAAAAGAAAGGAGACCCAAGGACAAGCCCTCCTGGTGTCTGATCTTTAGAGTTTCAAGGGAAGAAAGATGTGAATCAGCAAAGAGCCAATGACAGAGTGGCCCTTGGAATAAGGAGGAACAAGAGAGAATGATAAGATGAAAAACAATTGAAGACAGTGTTTCAAGAAGAAAGAGTCAAATAAGTGTTTAAAAAGCTCCAACGTAACATGGAATTACAAGATAGAGAGGTAGTGCAACCCTGATGTTAAATTCTTGTTTAAAATGTACTTTCAAACTGTGCTTGGGAAAAATATGCTAATTCAAATGTCTTCAAGAAAACAAATATTCAGATGACTGTTTTCTCTCCAATAATTTAATCACACCTCTAATGCTTATTTCACATGTTATTGACATAGAATCAAGTAAAAATAGCCTACCAAGAAATCTAATTTAATACAATTGAATAAATGTCATTTTTGCTTGGCAACAATGGCCACGCTTAAAACATCAATCATATAAGGAAAACATTTCTTTTTGAGTTCTATTTATGAATGTTTAAAATCATAACTAATTCCAATGTTTTAGATTATAAAATTAGCATGGTTTATGAATCACAACACAATCTAATTTATAGGTAAAGTTCCTCATTGTTTTTGGTACCAGGTTCATAAAGACAAATAAATGAGAGATTTCCATCCTCCCACCTACAAAAGAGCAGTGACGGCCTCTTGGGTATGATGGACAGGCTCTTTTGCACTTCGTGAAGAGTTTCCCACCTTTGGCTTGGAAAGACACCAGCTTGATGTAGTTTCATAGCTGGATTCCCCAGTGAGGGGAGGAAGGTGGGTGGAGCGAAGGGGACAAAACAGCCCCATTTCTCCTGCAATGAAGCAGGGTTCCTGGGTCGGTTTCTTAATTATGACTGAGGGGTTATAGGAATCTTCTTTTCTAAAACTAGAAAACCAGGATATGCGATTTACACTCCAGGTGTAGGAGTCAAATGTTTATCAGGTGTAGGAGTCAAATGTTTATCAGGTTCTCAGGGAGATGGAGACTGGTGCCCCATTCTCAATGGTTCCCAGAAGTGGCAAGCTACCTTTTGTGGAGAGTGGCTGAATGACTGGCTTTGGGGTGGTCAGACCAGGGTCTTCGTGTTCTAGCCCAACATCCTTAGAGAGAACCACATGAGATGAATTACTGTGACTGTCCAGACCAGTGGCCCCCAAATGAGAGCAAGAGGGAATATAACGACTAGGGCAGAGGTAGAACCAAGTCCCTCTCTGTACTCACCTCACTGAATCATCCTGCAATTCCCTGGCCATCCAACACTGGCAGCAGGTTTTAAAAATGAGTGGTATTTGACTTCCTGTCAACTCAAATGCATGGGAGCTAGAACTGGATACGATTTGTCTTAGGAAAATGACTTATTTTACAGCCATGATTGTAGCACACTCATGGCCATTTCATACGCTTGCCAAGGTCCTTTACAGAACTGTATTATTTAAAATCCCATATGACACATATGACACACTCCCAGTGGGATAATTTGAGAGTTTCTTGCCTAAGGTTGGGTTTGGAAATTCTAGGAAGAAGGGATTGTGTTAGTCTCCTCTCATGCAGCTAATAAAGACATCCCTGAGACTGGGTGATTTATAAAGGAAAGAGGTTTAATTAACTCACAGTTCAGCACAGCTGGGGAGGCCTCAGGAAACTTACAGTCATGGAGGAAGGTGAAAGGGAAGCAAAGCGCCTTCCTCACAGGGTGGCAGAAAGGAGAAGCGCAAGCAGGAGAAATGCCAGACACTTATAAAACCAACGGATCTCATGAGACTCTCTTATTGTCATGAGGACAGCATGGGGGCAACTGCCCTCATGATCCAACCACCTCCACCCGGTCCCACCCTTGACACATAGGCATTATGGGCATTACAATTCAAGGTGAGATTTGGGTGGGGACACAGAACCAAACCGTATCAGGAAGGTTACTTGGAATTAGTACAGAAATCTGGAAAGAGGTGGTAAATGCGGCAGCTTGAGCAAAGCAGTCCGTGTGGATCATGGGGTACAGCGGACTCCGGGGTACCTGAAGAGAGGGATACGAGGCCTCTGTGCCCTGACATGCCCTCCTACCCCAGCTCTTCACCCTTGCTGGAGCTCCTTATTGGAAGAACCCAATACAGGTTTGCCTTGAGAGCCACAGAGTAGTTAAAGGAGGAGAAAATAGTAGATTTGGGGGCCAAAGGGAAAATAAATGACATCCAGGGTGGAATTCTGGAAGACAGATGTGTCCTTAGAAATTGATACTCTATCCTCATTTCATAAATAAAGTAAAAAGAACTGAGACAAAAGGTCAGTCTCAAAGCATTAGAGGTCAAGATAGAAACTCACATTTCCAGAGTTATAGTCTAGACTATGCTTTTTAAATGTTGTACCACTCTAAGTTTTTATATCTTGTTTTTCCTTTCAATAAACTTCTAAAGACAATCTTGCAGAAACTCCTTCATTTAAATGCCTCAGAGTCAAAGTTATATTCTAGCTCCTAAGTGAGTATTTCTCAAAATTTATACCAGAATTGGGATTAATTAACTAATGACAGGGCTGGAGGGATGGATCCTATCCAAGTGTTACGTTAAACCATGTGAAATAGCCAGCATTCAATCATTTTTTGCACACAAAAATGACAATTTCATATGATTCAAATTAGTACACATGGAAAACTGAGTAAAATAAAAGTAAGCAAATATCACTTCTGTAGAAACTTTTATGGTGTCTTCATGTTTATTTCTTCCTAAACAT
The DNA here is from genome assembly GCF_043159975.1 of Macaca nemestrina. Lineage (NCBI taxonomy): Eukaryota > Metazoa > Chordata > Mammalia > Primates > Cercopithecidae > Macaca > Macaca nemestrina. Next base: position 150,858,330 of record NC_092132.1, on the reverse strand, counting down.
TCATATATTAATTAATTATATGAGAAGAAACATGTCCATGATCCTCAAATAATTATAATAAAGGGTCTTTTTTTTTTTTAACCCAAGTTAGAAAGATGTTCTCTGAAGAGAGAATCATGAAGAACATATAGAAAAAAAGAAGTGATGACCAGGTTTCAACAGTCATTGTTAAAACAGGAAGATTTTAAAAGGCCAGGAATATGGCCGGGCGCGGTGGCTCAAGCCTGTAATCCCAGCACTTTGGGAGGCCGAGACGGGCGGATCACGAGGTCAGGAGATCGAGACCATCCTGGCTAACACAATGAAACCCCGTCTCTACTAAAAATACAAAAAAATTAGCCGGGCGAGGTGGCGGGCGCCTGTAGTCCCAGCTACTCGGGAGGCTGAGGCAGGAGAATGGCGTAAACCCGGAGGCGGAGCTTGCAGTGAGCCGAGATAGCGCCACTGCACTCCAGCCTGGGCGACAGAGCGAGACTCCGTCTCAAAAAAAAAAAAACAAAAAACAAAACAAAACAAAAAAACCGCCAGGAATAAAACGAAGTGCATTCTTTCCACACAATCCAGGAACCCTCTTCTCAGATATCTAGTCAGGTGAACTGAAAACGTATGTCCATACAAAAACCTGCACACAGATTGTTTATAGTTAGCTTTAGGCATAATTGCCAAAATTTTAAAGCAACCCAGATGTCCTTCAATAAGAAGATGGGTAAACAGGCTGGGCAAGGTGGCTCACGCCTGTAATCCCAGCACTTGGGAGCAGGTGGATCACCTGAGGTAAGGAGTTTGACACCAGCCTGGCCAACATGATGAAACTCTGTCTCTGCTAAAAATATAAAAATTAGCCAGGTGTGGTGGTGCATGCTTGTAATCCCAGTTGCTCGGGAGGCTGAGGAAGGAGAATCCCTGGAACCCAGGAGGTAGAGGCTTCAGTGAGTCAAGATTTTGCCACTGCACTCCAGCCTGGGTGACAAAGCAAGACTCCATCTCAAGGAAAAAAATAAAAAGGGTAAATAAACTGTGGTATAACCAGTCAACAGAATATTATTCGGTGATAAAAAGAAATGGTCCACAGAGCCATGAAAAGACCTAGAGCTTGAAAGTATCTTACTAAGTGAAAGAAGACAACGTGAAAGACCACACGCTGCATGATTCTAACTCTATGACTTTCTGGAAAAGACAAAACTGTGGAGACAGTGAAAAGAGTGATTGCCAGGAATTAGGAGGAAGGGAGAGATGAATAGGCAGAACACAGGGGATTGTTAGGGCAGGGAAATGACTCTATGTGAGGCTATGACTACAGACGCATTTTTCCAAACTTATTGATGTGGTTTGGATCTGTGTCCCCACCCATGTTGAACTGTAATCCCCAGTGTTGGAGGTGGCGCCTGGAGGGGGTGACTGGATCATGGGGGTGGTTTCTAATGGTTTAGCACCATCCCCCAGTGCTGTCTCGTGATAGAGTTCTCACGAGATCTGGTTGTTTAAAAGCATGTAGCACCTCCCGCTTCACTCTCTCTTCCCCCTTCTCCAGTCATGGAAGATGTGTCTGTTTCCCCCTCCCCTTCCGCCAGGATTGTAAATTTCCTGAGACCTTCCCAGCCGTGCCTTCTGTACAGCCTGCTGAGCTGTGACTCAATTAAACCTCTTTTTTTGATAAATTACCCAGTCTCAGATAGTTCTTTACAGCAATATGAAAATGGACTAATATACCCATGGAATGCAGAATACCAAAAGTGAGCCCAGAGAAAACTGTGGCTATCGGCTGATAATGATGGGCCAGGGCAGGTTCATTGATTGCAACAAATGGACCGCTCTGTGGGGATGCTGACAGTGGAGGAGGCTGTGTGCTGTGGACAGAGAGCACGTGAGAACTCTGTGCCTTCCACTCCATCTTACTGCGAGCCCAAAACTACTCTAAAAAAATAAAACCTGTTGAAAAAAATGCCTGGAAAATACAGAATGGAAAGAAGAGGAGAAAGAACATAATCTCATACCTTTCTCAACTTTTTTGTTTTGCCAAATAAGGCCAATGAATCACAAATCTACCATCTGCTCTTGCCACCATTTCAAAAGATTAAGAAAATTTTATATCACAACGAAAAGCAAGAGTGACATAATTTTGGAGTAAAGGACTTTTTTTTTTCCTCCAAGGCAGGAGAGCTGGAACACTCTTAATTTCATATTTTTGTGAAGGACCAGTGAAAATTTTACCGTGTACAAGTACTATTCCACAGGCACATGTTTGCAAGTTACCGCTTCGGAGCACAGTGAAACCAGAGGTAAAAAATTGTGCAGACTATAACCTCGATTTTATTAGCAACCTTTTAAAGCATTAAATTGACCGAAGTCAATTTTTTTTTTTTTTTTTTTTTTTTTTGGAGACGGAGTCTCGCTGTGTCTCCCAGGCTGGAGTGCAGTGGCGTGATCTCGGCTCACTGCAAGCTCCGCCTCCCGGGTTCATGCCATTCTCCTGCCTCAGCCTCCCGAGTAGCTGAGACTACAGGCGCCCGCCACCACGCCCGGCTAGTTTTTTGTATTTTTAGTAGAGACGGGGTTTCACCGTGTTAGCCAGGATAGTCTCGATCTCCTGACCTCGTGATCCACCCACCTCGGCCTCCCAAAGTGCTGGGATTACAGGCTTGAGCCACCGCGCCCGGCCCCGAAGTCAATTTTCTTATATAAATCCTAAATATGACTTGCCAGTGATCTGCCAAGAAATAAATTGAATCTGAACGTGTTTGTGTGCAAATTCTACTTGTTTTATGATGACGGCTGACCTTGTGTGCCACCCAATTATATAGCATCTCTCCACGGTGCCATCCGGAGGGCAATAAAAGGCTGAACTGCCACAGAATATCTCCATTCCTTCCTTCTTCGGAAACCTTTCATCAAAAATGGGCTAGACAGCAAAGATGGGAATTATCATTAGGAGATAATAGTCCATGTGTGCAAATATGGTTTCACACTAGTAATTCAGCAGAGGTTCCTCTGTCATATTAGCTTCTTGAAACTTTATCCCTAAGGTGGAAAAAAATTCAAGGACCGTCCTGCACCGGGAAGTTGCGAGTAGAGAATCAAAGCATGTTTGATTAGCAGGTTGTTTGCACACAGACTTCATTACATAAACAAGGAGTCAGACTGAGGCATACAGAGAACCTGGAATCGGGGCTGGGTTAGGGGAACCCTGAAGACAGGCTTTACATTTATGTAGAGACCCACATCTGTCTTGTATCCAAGTCTAGACATTTACTGACTAATTGAAACCTTTAAAGTTATACATTTTTTTTTCATATAACTAAGTAGGTCCGTTGCCTGTCCTGACCTTATAATGAACAGATTTCCCTAAAACAAATTATTCCTTTGATATTGACAGTGTTCAGAACACACTACTCCAAAGTATGCAGTTTTGAGGAAACTACAGAAGCAGCAAAGCCACTCCAGCCTCCGCTTGCCCTTCTGCCCCGAAGCAGACTATAGAATAATTATCTGGCCTTCCTCGGAAGCAGGTCATGAAACCTTCATTCCAGAAGGGCACCCCTAGGATGCAGAGGACAGGAATGAAGACATAGACACACAGGGAAGAAGCGGAGAAAAGAAGCCTTGTTAAGTTCCTCCCAGTTTATCACCACTAAATCCTATCTTTTCATCCTCTAATCATACTTCTGCACGACTGTCCATTAAAATACACAATTTTCTCTCTTTCTTTGGGTCTTCATTTCTGAAGGTTCCAGTGTCATGCAAAATGCACATCAAATAAGTTTGGTTATGCATTTCTCTTGTTAACCTGGCTTCTGTTATTGTGGCCTCAGCCATGAACCCAGCAATGGGGGAAGAGAACTCTTCTCTGCAACGTGCGTTTTCCTAACTTCAAATCAGGCTCAACACATTGCATCTGTGTAAGGAGACGCTGGAGAATACAAATGAAGGGCGTTCTGTGTTCATGGCAAGACTCTGATATCAAGGTAAAGACAAAGCAAGCTGTGCCACCTACTTGAGAACTGGATGGAGAAGCCAGACTTGCTGATGAAGAAGTCGCTGTCGAACTGCAGGGTGAGTGAGTTGAAGGTGCTGTGGATGTCCTCGGGAAGGGCAGAGCCACTCCACTCCTTCAGCAGGATGTCGCTGTCCACTGGCCCGTCCCAGACCTTGAGGATGTCATGAGCCATCTCCGTGTCGAAAACAATGAAATGGAGGCTGCAAGAGAGAACACAGTAGCGCTACTTCCCGTGCATCCAGCGTGTCCTCACTCCAAAGCTGTAACGTAAGCGAGCTCATTTCGCTTTCACAAAACCCCCACCAAAATGTGCCTCGGTGTTGTCTGACAACGAAGGAGGAGGAAAATGAGGCTCACCGAAGTTAACTCAGGAGTGCGGACTGGGATAAAGCACACAGGACCTCAGTCTGTCATGGATGCAGAGAGATAGGTGAGCTAGATGCTGAGCTATCCGTTTTAGGATAAAAGGATTCCTTTAGAGACTTCCAGATCTATGTTTATAATGTAAGCTTTCTACGGCACACAGACTAAGTATAAGTTTGGCATTGACAGGTGTATTTGAAGCAGATCTAAGGCAGCTTTGGTGCAGTCAGTGTTGTTCACACAATGCCCCGCTAGGTGGCAGCAGCCACACCAGAGAAAAAAGCTGACACCAGAAGGACATTTTCTACCTGTATCTGAATGGTCTGCTCTGGTGTTGTACTTGTTGCTAAAAATTCTATTTTAAAACTTCATTATTTAAAATACCAACACAAAGGCAAAAATGGGTAATACAAACTCCCTTCTTTATAAAATTTTACCATACTTCTATTTACTTCCAGGTATTTTTCAGAGTGACTGAAATATCTCTATGCCAGAGGGACTCACGTTCAGAGGCAGCAGGATCTATGTAGTCCTATTTACGGCCGTTGAATCAAAAAGGGTTTAGCTAAAACAGCAAAAATTAGCAGGCCCTAAATGGGTTTGATTTACAGTTTTCTATTTCCTGCATATGGCACACTGATTGCAAGGGAGGAAAAACGCTACCCGCGAGTCTCAACTGCTTTGTTTTGCACATATTACGTATTTAAAGAAAACACTTATGTCACCTTGTGTAAGGTATGGAATGTGTGGTGTATTTTTAAAATAATCAAGATAAATCATTAAACATAGAGAAAAGTACAGCAGATCGTAGACCTTTATTTTCCTACTGCCACCAGGGTTAACATTTTGCCCTATTTGCCTCAGAACTTTTTAAATTTTCTTTTTCGAGATGGAATCTCACTCCCCCTCCCAGGCTAGAGCGCAGTGTCATGATCTTGGCTCACTGCAACTTCCACCTCCTGGGTTCAAGTGATTCTCGTGCCTTAGCCTCCCAAGTAGCTGGAATTACAGTTGTGAGCTGTTACATCCAGTTATTATTATTGTTATCTGTATTTATAGTAGAGATGGGGTTTCACCATGTGGACCAGGCTGGTCTTGAACTCCTGACCTCAGGTGATCCACCTGCCTTGGCCTCCCAAAGTGCTACAGACGTGAGCCACCACGCCCAGTCCAGAACTTTTTATAAAACAAAATCTTATACATACAACCATTTTTAGCCTCCACTCCACCAAATCATTGGTTCTTTCTCTTATCACACACTCTAAAGTTGTAATGTAATATTCCCATTTATATTTTTATAAGCTTCATATGTGTGTGTGTATTTATATCCCTAAAAAAAAAGTACTACTAAGAGTAGTTACATATTAAATATCACTTGACACATGTGTGCTTGTATCACTTTCAATTTGCTTTTATTTATTTATTTATTTATTTATTTATTTATTTATTTATTTTATTTATGTTTTTTGAGACACAGTCTCACTCTGTCGCCCAGGCTGGAGGGCAGTGGCGTGATCTCGGCTCACTGCAAGCTCCGCCTCCCGGGTTCACACCATTCTCCTGCCTCAGCCTCCCGAGTAGCTGGGACTACAGGTGCCCACCACCAGGTCCAGCTAATTTTTTTGTATTTTTAGTAGAGACGGGGTTTCACTGTTTTAGCCAGGATGGTCTCGATCTCCTGACCTCATAATCCACCCACCTCGGCCTCCCAAAGTGCTGGGATTACAGGCATGAGCCACCGCTCCTGGCCTCAATTTGCTTTTATACTGAGTATTATGGGAGAGACTGTTACATTAAAAAAATGTAGAATTTTGTTAATTTACTTCAAAACTGTAAGTGCTTTATTTTCCTAGTTCCCTACTAAAGGGTAGTCTGTTTCTACTTTCTAATTTTGACAAACGGTATCGCACTGGATATTCCACTGTACTGATCCAAGGATCTTTCTAGGCCGGCATGATAAAGCAGATTTGCTAACTTGCTCTCCCTTGGGATTCTAACTGCTTTGGTCCAGGGTAATGTATGAATGCCCTTGTTTTATTATATCTTTAGCAATACCTGATTACCATCGGACTAAGAGTTGTACAAATAGAAAATCTGATGGTTGTGGAATGGTGTCTTGTTTCAATTAGTTTCCCTGATCACTCATAAAGTTGATCATCATTTTGCATCTATAAGACATTCCCTTTTTGATTTAGTTCAATAAGTCAACATTTACTGAGCACCAAGAGTGTACTGAGTGCACTTCGAGGAACTTTGCATACATCTGCCAAGTTGAGTCCTGCCTTCATGCAGTTCGTGTTGTACAGGGAAGGGACAGGAAAACTACAGCATCCATAATAAATGAGTGAAGAATATGGAATGTTAGTAGGTGGTAAATGCAATTGAAGAACTAAAAAAGCAGAGCAGAAAAAGAATCACTGGGAATACTAATTCTTAGGGGAGGAACGAGAAGGCGAAGTATTAAATAGGGTGGTTAGGTTAAGCCATCTTGGTGGAAGGAGATTTGGGTGGAGCCTTGAAGGAGTTAAGGGTGTTTGTCTTATCGTGGTAAGAATTCAGCCAAGCAAAAGCCCCACATAAGGGGCATACCGTCAGCATTTGAGAACACCCAGGAGCCAGTGCAGCCAGAGCAGAGAAATGGGGACTGGGAAGGAAGAACTGAGAGCAGAGAAGAATGGGGGTTGTGAATTGGGTCGTGCGAAGAGAGATGCCTCTGCATAAAGGGCTTTGTAGGCTGTTTTAAGGATGATATACCAATGCAGGATGTTTAGTGAGTCCTCACCAACAATTTAAAGAACTGTTCCTGCTAGCTCTGTTGACAACAAGCCATGGAGGGAAAATTACACTCTGTCAATGTTTTGAGTGATCCGAGAAAGTGGCGTATGTGCTGAGATGAGCTGAACGTGGAGGTACCGAGGCACTGGTCAGGTCCTGGATACGTTTTGAAGGGAGAGAAAACAGGCTTGGAAGACGTGTGCCTGAGGTGAGCATGTGCCGACCCTGTCAGTTTGTCCCTAAGAAACGAGAAAAGTGGAGTTGTCATTCACTGAACTGAGAAACGGTGCAATATGTTTATGGGATGGGCAAAATCAGAGCTCCTGTCTTGCACCTGTTGAGTTTAAGTTGTCAACTAGATATAGATGGACGGGTATGTAGGTAGCTGTTCATGTGAGTCTGGAGTTTCAGCGAGAAGTCAGAGTGGAGAAAATAAACATGTATGTCTTCAACAAAGAAGTGGTTTATAAACTATGGGACTGGATGAAATCTTCGAAGGTCTTAGGTAGAGAAGAGAAGAGGACTATGGATTCTGAATTACCTGGTCACATATGTTTGCCATTAAGCAGAAAGCATCCTAGAGCTAGAAATAATTCTAATGAAAAATGTGCAAGTCTTTCACCCAGAAAACTGCAAAACATCATTGAGACGAATCGTACAAAACCTAAATAAATGGAGAAGTATATAACATCAAGGACCAGAAAGTCCACTACTGCAAAAGATGCCAGTTTTCCCGAAAATGATCTATTGATGTCATGGGACATCAATAAAAATCCAGGCAATTTCTTTTGTAAAAAATTACAAGTGTTTCTGAACTTCATGTGGAAGTGCAGAGGGCCAAGAATAGTTGCAGTGATCTATATAAAGAAGAACAAAGCTCAATTATCATACTGGGTATCAAGATGTATTATAAAGTAAATCAGGAATTTAGTTAGGCTTTGTACTATATAGGCAAATAGATCAATGGAATGGAATACAGTTTGGAAACAGATCTATATAGATCCAATTTTCTAGTTAATTACTAAGTTTGTACCATAGTGCAATAAAGAAATAAATCACTTTTCAACAAATTGTCAACTGAACAATTGACAAAAATTGTGACACTTCAAAATGGACAAAAATCTGTGACACTTCACTCTCTACATCATACACAAAAATGTATCCCCAATGGAATAAAGATGTAAATGTGAAAGGTAAATTAAGTTTTCTAGAAGAAAACCTAAGATATTTGTATAGCTTTGGGCAGGGAGGATCTAGCAATCTGGACACAAAATCACTGAAGCCAACCTTAACAAAGTTTGTGGCATCGTGTACATTTAAATGTAGTTTAAAAATTTGTGGTTAGGCACAAAGATGGCCGACTAGGAACAGCCCCAGCCTCCAGCTCCCAGCATGAGCGACACAGAAGATGGGTGATTTCTGCATTTCCAACTGAGGTACCAGGTTCATCTCACTGGGGTGTGTCGGGCAGTAGGGGCAGGACAGTGGGTGCAGCCCACTGAGTGAGAGCTGAAGTGGGGCAAGGCACTGCCTCACCTGGGAAGCACAAGGGGTAAGGGAATTCCCTTTCCTAGCCAAGGGAAACCGTGACACACAGCACCTGGAAAATCAGGTCACTCCCACCCTAATACTGCGCTTTTCCAAGGGTCTTAGCAAACGGCACACCAGAGGATTATATCCTGTGCCTGGCTCAGAGGGTCCCACACCCATGGGACCTCCCTCATTGCTAGCACAGCAGTCTGAGATCTAACTGCAAGGCGGCAGTGAGGCTTGGGGAGGGGCACCTGCCATTGCTGAGGCTTAAGTAGGTAAACAAAGCTGCTGGGAAGCTCGAACTGGGTGGAGCCCACTGCAGCTCAAGGAGGCCTGCCTGCCTCTGTAGACTCCACCTCTGGGGACAGGGCATAGCTAAACAAAAGGCAGCAGAAACCTCTACAGATGTAAATGCCCCTGTCTGACAGCTTTTAAGAGAGTAGTGATTCTCTCAGCACGGAGGCTGAGATCTGAGAGTCGACAGATTGTCTGCTCAAGTGAGTCCCTGACCCCCAAGTAGCCTAACTGGGAGACATCCCCCACTAGGGGCAGACTGACACCTCACACAGCTGGGTACACCTCTGAGACGAAGCTTCCAGAGGAACAATCAGGCAGCAACATTTGCTGTTCAGCAACATTGACTCTTCTGCAGCCTCTGCTGCTGATACCCAGGCAAACAGTGTCTGGAGTGGACCTCGAGCAAACTCCAACAGACCTGCAGCTGAGGGTCCTGACTGTTAGAAGGAAAAATAACAAACAGAAAGGACATCCACACCAAAACCCCATCTGTACGTCACCATCATCAAACACCAAAGGTAGATAAAAACCACAAAGATGGGGAAAAAGCAGTGCAGAAAAGCTGGAAATTCAAAAAATCAGAGTGCCTTTCCCGCTCCAAAGGAATGCAGCTCCTCACCATCAACAGAACAAAGCTGGACGGAGAATGACTTTGATGAGTTGAGAGAAGAAGACTTCAGACAATCAAACTTCTCCGAGCTAAAGGAGGAATTACAAACCCAGCGCAAAGAAACTAAAAACCTTGAAAAAAGATTTGACGAATGACTAACTAGAATAACCAATGCAAAGAAGTTCATAAACGAACTGATAGAGATGAAAACTGTAACACGAGAACTACATGGAAAATGCACAAACTTCAGTAACCAACTTGATCAACTGGAAGAAAGGGTATCAGTGATTGAAGATCAAATGAATGGAATGAAGCAAGAAGAGAAGTTTAGAGAAAAAAGAATAAAAAGAAATGAACAAAGCCTCCAAGAAATATGGGACTATGTGAAAAGACCAAATCTATGTCTGATTGGTATGCCTGAAAGTGACGGGGAGAATGGAACCAAGTTGGAAAACACTCTGCAGGATATTATTCAGGAGAACTTCCCCAACCTAGCAAGACAGGTCAACATTCAAATTCAGGAAATATAGAGAACGCCACAAAGATACTCCTCAAGAAGAGCAACTCCAAGACACATAATTTTCAGATCAGATTCACCAAAGTAGAAATGAAGGAAAAATGTTAAGGGCAGTCAGACAGAAAGGTTGGGTTACCCACAAAGGGAAGCCCATCAGACTAACAGCAGATCTCTCGGCAGAAACTCTACAAGCCAGAAGAGAGTGGGGGCCAATATTCAACATTCTTAAAGAAAAGAATTTTCAACCAAGAATTTCATATCCAGCCAAACTAAGTTTCATAAGTGAAGGAGAAATAAAATCCTTTACAGACAAGCAAATGCTGAGAGATTTTGTCACCACCAGGCCTGCCCTACAAGAGCTCCTGAAGGAAGCACTAAACATGTAAAGGAACAACCGGTACCAGCCATTGCAAAAATGTGCCAAAATGTAAAGACCATCGATGCTAGGAAGAAACTGTATCAACTAACCTTAAACGTAAATGGGCTAAATGCTCCAATTAAAAGACACAGACTGGCAAATTGGATAAAGAGTCAAGACCCATCAATTTGCTGTATCCAGGAGACCCATCTCACATGCAGAGACACACATAGGCTCAAAATAAAGGGGTGGAGGAAGATCTACCAAGCAAATGGAAAACAAAAAAAGGCAGGGGTTCTTTGGGAGGCCGAGACGGGCGGATCACGAGTTCAGGAGATCGAGACCATCCTGGCTAACACGGTGAAACCCCGTCTCTACTAAAATACAAAAAAAGTTAGCCGGGCGAGGTGGCAGGCGCCTGTACTCCCAGCTACTCGGGAGGCTGAGGCAGGAGAATGGCGTGAACCCGGGAGGCGGGGCTTGCAGTGAGCTGAGATCCGGCCACTGCACTCCAGCCTGGGCAACAGAGCTAGACTCCGTCTCAAAAAAAAAAAAAGGCAGGGGTTGCAATCCTAGTCTCTGATAAAACAGACTTTAAACCAACAAAGATGAAAAGAGACAAAGAAGGCCATTACATAATGGTAAAGGGATCAATTCAACAAGAAGAGCTGACTATCCTAAATATATATGCACCCAATACAGGAGCACCTAGATTCATGAAGCAAGTCGTTAGAGACTAACAAAGAGACTTAGACTCCCACATAATAATAACGGGAGACTTTAACACCCCACTGTCAACATTAGACAGATCAACGAGACAGAAAGTTAACAAGGATATCCAGGAATTGAACTCAACTCTGCACCAAGCAGACCTAATAGACATCTACAGAACTCTCCATCCCAAATCAACAGAATATACATTCTCCTCAGCACCACATTGCACTTATTCCAAAATTGACTACATAGTTGGAAGTAAAGCACTCTTCAGCAAACGTAAAAGAACAGAAATTATAACAAACTGTCTCACAGACCACAGTGCAATCAAACTAGAACTCAGGAGTAAGAAACTCAATGAAAGCTGCTCAACTACATGGAAACTGAACAACCTGCTCCTGAATGACTACTGGGTACACAACGAAATGAAGGCAGAAATAAAGATGTTCTTTGAAACCAATGAGAACAAAGATACAACATACCAGAATCTCTTGGACACATTTACAGCAGTGTGTAGAGGGAAATGTATAGCACCAAATGCCCACAAGAGAAAGCAGGAAAGATCTAAAATTGACACTCTAACATCACAATTAAAAGAACTAGAGAAGCAAGAGCAAACACATTCAAAAGCTAGCAGAGGGCAAGAAATAACTGAGATCAGAGCAGAACTGAAGGAGATAGAGACACAAAAAACCCTTCAAAAAATAAATGAATCCAGGAGCTGGTTTTTTGAAAAGATCAATAAAATTGATAGACCACTAGCAAGACTAATAAAGAAGAAAAGAGAAAAACCAAATAGACGCAATAAAACATGATAAAGGGGATATCACCATCGACCCCACGGAAATACAAACTACCATCAGAGAATACTATAAACACCTCTACGCAAAGAAACTAGAAAAGCTAGAAGAAATGGATAAATTCCTGGACACATACACTCTCCCAAGACTAAACGAGGAAGAAGTTGAATCCCTGAATAGACCAATAACAGGCTCTGAAATTGAGGCAATAATTAATAGCCTACCAACCAAAAAAAGTCCAGGATCAGACGGATTCACAGCCAAATTCTACCAGAGGTACAAGGAGGAGCTGGTACCATTCCTTCTGAAATTATTCCAATCAATAGAAAAAGAGGGAATCCTCCCTAACTCATTTTATGAGGCCAACATCATCCCGATACCAAAGCTTGGCAGAGACACAGCAAAAAAAGAGAATTTTAGTCCAATATTCCTGTTGAACATCGATGCAAAAATCCTCAATAAAACATTGACAAACTGAATTCAGCAGCACATAAAAAAGCTTATCCACCATGATCAAGTAGGCTTCATCCCTGGGATGCAAGGCTGCTTAAACATACACAAATCAATAAATGTAATCCAGCACATAAACAGAACCAAAGACAAAAACCACATGATTATCTCAATAGATGCAGAAAAGGCCTTTGACAAAATTCAACAGCCCTTCATGATAAAAACTCTCAATAAATTCGGTATTGATGGAATATATCTCAAAATAATAAGAGCTATTTATGACAAACCCACAGCCAATATCATACTGAATGGGCAAAAACTGGAAACATTTCCCTTGAAAACTGGCACAAGACAGGGATGCCCTCTCTCACCACTCCTAGTCAACACAGTGTTGGAAGTTCTGGCCAGGGAAATCAGGTATGAGAAAGAAATAAAGGGTATTCAATTAGGAAAAGAGGAAGTCAAATTGTCCTTGTTTGCAGATGACATGATTATATATTTAGAAAACCCCATCGTCTCAGTCCAAAATCTCCTTAAGCTGATAAGCAACTTCAGCAAAGTCTCAGGATACAAAATCAATGTGCAAAAGTCACTAGCATTCTTATAAACCAATAACAGACAAACAGAGAGCCAAATCATGAGTGAACTCCCATTCACAATTGCTTCAAAGAGAATAAAATACCTGGGAATCCAACTTACAAGGGATGTGAAGGACCTCTTCAAGGAGAACTACAAACCACTGCTCAGTGAAATAAAAGAGGACACAAACAATGGAAGAACATTCCATCCTCATGGATAGGAAGACTCAATATTGTGAAAATGACCATACTCCCCAAGGTAATTTATAGATTCAATGCCATCCCCATTAAGCTACCAATGACTTTCTTCACAGAATTGGAAAAAACTGCTTTAAAGTTCATATGGAACCAAAAAAGATCCCACATTGCCAAGACAGTCCTAAGACAAAAGAACAAAGCCAGAGGCATCACGCTACCTGACTTCAAACTATACTACAAGGCTATAGTAACCAAAACAGCATGGTACTTGTATCGAAATAGAGATGTAGACCAATGGAACAGAACAGAGCCCTCAGAAATAATACCACACATCTACAATCATCTGATCTTTGACAAACCTGACAAAAACAAGAAATGGGGAAAGGATTCCCTATTTAATAAATAGTGCTGGGAAAATTGGCTAGCCATAAGTAGAAAGCCAAAACTCGATCCCTTCATTACACCTTATAGAAAAATTAATTCAAGATGGATTAGAGACTTAAATGATAGACCTAAAACTATAAAAACCCTAGAAGAAAACCTAGGCAATACCATTCAGGACACAGGCATGGGCAAGGACTTCATGTCTAAAACACCAAAAGCAATAGCAACAAAAGCCAAAATTGACAAAGGGGATCTAATTAAACTAAAGAGCTTCTGCACGGCAAAAGAAACTACCATCAGAGTGAACAGGCAACCTACAGAATGGGAGAAAATTTTTGCAATCTACTCATCTGACAAAGGGCTAATATCCAGAACCTACAAAGAACTCAAACAAATTTGTGAGAAAAAAACAAACAACCCCATCAAAAAGTGGGCAATAGATATGAACAGACACTTCTCAAAAGAAGACATTTATGCAGCCAACAGACACATGAGAAAATGCTCATCATCACTGGCCATCAGAGAAATGCAAATCAGAACCACAGTGAGATACCATCTCATACCAGTTAGAATGGCAATCATTAAAAAGTCAGGAAACAACAGGTGCTGGAGAGGATGTGGAGAAACAGGAACACTTTTACACTGTTGGTGGGACTGTAAACTAGTTCAACCATTGTGGAAGACAGTGTGGTGATTCCTCAAGGATCTAGAACTAGAAATATCATTTGACCCAGCCATCCTATTACTGGGTATATACCCAAAGGATTATAAATCATGCTGCTATAAAGACACATGCACACGTATGTTTATTGCAGCACTCTTCACAATAGCAAAGACTTGGAACCAACCCAAATGTCCATCAATGACAGAAAATGTGGCACATATACACCATGGAATACTATGCAGCCATATAAAAGGATGAGTTCATGTCCTTTGTAGGGACATGGATGCAGCTGGAAACCATCATTCTCAGCAAACTATCACAAGAACAGAAAACCAAACACCGCATGTTTTCACTCATAGGTGGGAATTGAACAATGAGAACACTTGAACACATGAAGGGGAACATCACATACCAGGGCCTGTTGTGCGGTGAGGGTAGGGGGGAGGGATAGCATTAGGAGATATACCTAATGTAAATGATGAGTTAATGGGTGCAGCACACCAACACGGCACATGTATACATATGTAACAAACCTGCACGTTGTGCACATGTACCCTAGAACTTAAAATATAATAACAAAGAAAAAAAATTTACTATCCATAAAGAAAAAAACGAGTAAAAATTATTATGACTCATTGGAATTAAAAATCTGTGTTTATCAAAAGAAATAATTTCAATATAAAAAAATGGGCAAAAGACTTCAACTGGCAAAATTAATAAGAGGATATTCAAAAGGTCAGTAAACATAAAAAAGTGTTTTCCTTGATCAATCATCAGGGAAATGCAAATAAAAACCTTTCACACACCCAGTAGAATGGCTAAAATGAAAAAAACAACCCATCCCATTGTTGTTTAGAAGGTGAAGTTCCTGAAATTCTATCATATACACCCTTTCAGGGAGTGAGGATAAGTATAACCACTTTGGAAAACTGATAGCACCTAATACTGCTGAAGGTAGGATCCACCATTACTCAGCAATTCTCGGCCTCAGTATATACCCATGGAAAAAGCATACATACATTCACCAGGTAACATGTCAAACCATATTCAAAGCAGCACAGTTTGCATTAACTCCAATCCAAATGTCCATCAGCACCCAGAATGGATAAATAAATTATAACAAATAAATTATACCATGAAATATCTAATGGTATCAATAGGTGTGAAGGTTGAGGAAATGAATCATACTGTACAACACAAAATGAATCATACTGTACAATTCTCTCTCTCTCTCTCTCTCTCTTTTTTTTTTTTTAAGTCAGAGTCTTAATCTGTTGGCCAGACTGGAGTGCAATGGAGTAAGATCAGCTCACTGCAACTTCTGCCTCCCAGCCTCAAGCAATTCTCCTGCTTCAGCCTCCCAAGTAGCTGGGATTACAGGCATGTACCAACACAACTGGCTAATTTTTGTATTTTTAATAGAGACAGAGTTTCACCGTGTTGGTCAGGCTGGTCTCGAACTCCTGACTTCAGGTAGTCTGTCCGCCTCAGCCTCCCAAAGTGCTAGGATTACAGGCGTGAGCCATCGTGCCTGACAATTCTCTTTTACATAAAATTCAAATTCAGCAAAACTCTTCTGAAGTCTGAATAGTAATTGTCCTGGAGAAGAGAGAATTTGAATAGAGCTCAAAGGTCTATCCTGGTCCAGGTAATATTCCCTTTCTTTATCTGAGTTCTAGTTACATGGGGGTGTTTCTTTTGAGAACAAGTTGCACTTCTAATTTGCACAGTTTTTATGTTATATGCTAATAAAAAGCTTACACAGACAAACAAACATTCACCCTGGTACCATGGAGTTTTGCCATCTTGGAAAATGTCTCGTGACTCCAACAAAATATGATACAACAAAATTTAAACGTAGATAAGTATCAGTCATTTTTTATTCAAATGTAAAATTGTTGAAAGTCAAAATGCCAGACACTATTCAACTAGGTAAAGGAAGTTAAAACATGGAGTGAGGCCAGGCACAGTGGCTCACGCCTGTAATCCCAATATTTTGGGAGGCCGAGGCGGGTAGATCACCTGAGGTCAGGAGTTCGAGACCAGCCTGGCCAATATGGCGAAACCCCGTCTCTGCTAAAAATACAAAAATTAGCTGGGCATGCTACTTGGGAGACTGAGGCAGGAGAATCGCCTGAACCTGTGAGGTGGAGGTTGCAGTGAGCTGAGATCGTGCCATTGCACTCCAGCCTGGGGCACAAGAGCAAGACTTTGTCTCAAAAAAAAGAAAAAAAAAAATGAAATGTGGTATCATCGCTAAGGAACTCTGTGATATCAGATACAGGCACATGAGGAAAAGTACACACCCTCCAACGCACAGTGTCCCAAGGTCTGGCAGATACAAGAAAAGCACGCCACCATGCAGAGGACATGGGTCTAATTCTACCTCCACAGAGTCTGGGAAGGCTCTTGTCCAGCTAAGAGCAAGCAGGAAAGGAATCCAGGGAAAGGAGAGAACTGGAAATGCAGGTAGGAGGTGAACTGCACAGAGAAGAGGAAGTCACTAACCAAATGTATTCACATGTCAAAAAAGTCAACATAGGAAAGGTATAAACAAATATAACCAATAAAACGTTATGCAGAATTTTTTTTTCTGGCCAGATTGTTAAAAAGCCTTTGTCCCGTTTCAGAGAGAGTGTGGAGACAACCCATTTCCATGTACTGCTGGTGGTATAGCTACTCCTTTTAGAGGCAATTTGGTAATGGCTATAAAAATTCAAATGTGCAAACATAGCAAGTGCAGCTCTAGAAATTCATCATGAAAAGTGCCCTGGAGGTGACACGCAGGGAGTATGGTAGCATTACTTATAACGGTGAAAAAATTAAAAGCAACCTGAATATTCCAAAAGGGTGTAGTTTAAATAAATTATGGCACATTCAGGCAATGGAATACTATCCCATAACTAAATAGGATGAGGCAGAATTACAAATTTGGATGTAAACATTTGACCATGTTTATTAACTCAAAATAAATGTTCAGAATAACATGGCGTAAAAAATAATTAAATAAAAAGATAAATGAACAAATCAAATTTTATTTGTTTGTATTTGCATAGAAACAATTTTAAAAAGCTCTATCACCTTTTCAAGGGTAGTTTTCTTTGGTGTCTAAGATTACAGAAAACCACATGTAGGGTGTTTTGTTTTTATCTGCAGCACTTTATTATTTCAAAATAAAGAAAAATAAATAACCATAAACTATATGAAAGAGCTTATCCTGCACATAATGAGTGGACAAAATAGTTTTTCTTTTTATAGCAAGCTCAGGCAAGTGAAATGACTAGCTCTGCTTTATAGAAAGACTTGTACACATGAGGATGTTCACACCCTTTGACCCAGCAAACAAATTTCCTAGGCATTTATTCTAAGGAATTGTATAAATATAAGCCAAGATTTACTTACAAGACTACTTGTTACATCATTATGCACAACATGAAAAATTAGAAATGGCTGGGCGCAGTGGCTCACACCTCTAATCCCAGCACTTTGGAAGGCCGAGGTGGGCGGATCATCTGAGGTCAGGAGTTTGAGACTAGCCTGACCAACATGGCGAAACCCTGTGTCTACTAAAAATACAAAAATTTAGCTGGGTATGGTGGCACATGCATGGAATCCCAGCTACTCAGGAGGTTGAGGCAGGAGAATTGCTTGAACCCAGGAGGTTGAGGTTGCAGTGAGCCCAGATTGCATCACCGCACTCCAGCCTGGACAACAGAGTGAGACTCTGTCTATAATAATAATAATAATAATAATAATAATAATAAAAATGGTATGAACAACCAACACAGCAAGACAATGTTTAATGATACATGTCCACACCACAGAATATACATTGATACATATAAGACGTTTGCCAACATGTTAACATTGATGTCTATAGGAGAATAACGCATGATGTCTTCACATTTAAAAAATTTTTTTTTCAAAATCTCTATATAGACATTAGTTTTATAGACATAAACATAAATTTTTAAAATAAAGAAAACAAACCGGAGCTGTGGGTGCAAGGCGGCCCTTGCACGGCAGTTAGTGAAGATGCCTGGTGAGTTAGGAGGCTCTGCCCAGTGAAGAAGCCAGGTAGTGGGCAAGGAGGAGTGTTTGGGAAGTTTCAGATGTGGTCTAAATGAAAAATGAAGATCACAGGAGTGTGGGAGCTGTGAAACTTACCCTGGAGGTGTTGACATGTGGATATGATATTAACAGAGATTATTAGTACAGAAGGAAGGTAACTGATGGAGAGAAATGATATCAGGGAAGAACACGGAGTATTTCTGGATGGGGTAATAAAAATGAATTTTTGAGGTTGACATTTTAATTGGGCCCTAAGAGATGGGAAGAAACTGGAGGTGAGTCAATGAGGAGAAACTCAAGAGAGTGTGTGTAAAGAGAGCACCTCAGTAGCACAGGCTGTGGTCAGAGATCAATCAAGGTTTCTTTGTCCTGAAGTGTAAAGTATCCATGAGCAGCCAAAGATACACCTGGAAAGCCACAGTTAGCCAAATTCTAGAGAGTGTGATGGTTCTGGGTAAGAAGCTGGTGCTTGTCAATATACAGTGGGGGTATTTGAGAGATTGGAGAGAGTAAAGGATGGATTTGGGAAGGTCAGGTGAGCGAAGACTATAAAGTAACAGGAAAGTCATGGGAATTAGTAATGGTGGATAAGAAGAAAGGAAACAGAGATGGAGAAATGACAGGGCTTTGGTTTCAGATTCCATGCATTTTTTTTTTCAGTGCCTCATCTAAAGAAATTTCATATAATTTATCAAAAGAATTCCATGAGATATACAGTCCTATCTTCACTGTTTTAGGTGGGAAGTTATTGGATATTGAGGGAGGAGAAATAAGCAACAGTAGAAAATAACACTGAAGACTAAAGTCTCCCGCCCCTTGGAGGGAGGCAATAACACAAATAGGGAATGATGACAGTCATGATTAAATAATGATGACATGTGAGGAGTTGGGAACACATGATGAGCTCTGAGGAGAGATGTCAGGGAAGGTTGGATCAGCTTCCACCATTTTATCTTTTGTGCTTTTCGGATCCTGAAATATCTCTAGAAGTTTCTTTAATGTTTTTTCCTGGAGTCACTTCTTCTGGGACATCTCCATCATTCTCATCACAGCATCTCCCTTACACTCCTACGTCCGCCTTGGCTGAGTTTCCCTGGCTGCCTATCTAAGGTCTCTCCCCACAGCAGTGGCAATATTCCTACCTCAGCTATTTCTCCTGTAATTCTATTTATGTGTGATCTGAGTTTCACTTCCCATGGTATCACTTCTCATTTCTTCCCTGCATGTCTTATCTTTTCTGGGCAATTCCTTCTGTGGAAAATCCCATTTTGTAAGACAGCAAGTGCACTGATCACTGGGCGCAAAGAAGACAATACAACTACCCTCTTTGCTGTCTGTGCATGCACTGAATAGCAGGCACCTTGTGAGCAGTCACCGGCAGATGTTGAAAGAGGAGATGAGATCTGTCACCAGTGATGGTGATGTGCCTTGCTAACCGTATAGTGATCTGGGAACTGAAGACCTCAGAATTTGTCCTTCATGCATTTTCTCGCAGTCTATTTACCATGGCAGCTGAAATGTGAGTGGTATGGTTGGGAGCTGGTGTTATTGAACTGATCTGTGGCAACTGAAAATATGTGTCAGAACTTTGCAAAGTGAGGGGGGTTGCAGGTTTCTTCCCTCTGACTCAGGCTCTCCTAAATGTCTGGTGAGGTGATCCATACCCAGCAACTGCTCCCAGAACCCCAGGTTAAGGGGGTCTGGAGTAGCAGCCATAGGCATAGGGAAAAACTGTAGACTTCTACAACTCTTTTATTTCACGGCTGAAATTCACTTAACTTGTTATTTTTTTGCATTATCTGTGAAAAATAAGGGAAAGGTCTATAGTGATCTTGACAGGAATGGAGAAATTGGAGATGCTTTTATTCCTGACTGGCCCCATACCTGTCTGTCATGTCAGGAAAATTCTCCCACCCATGGTCTATATACAGAGGCTGGACATGGAGACTGGGGATAAATGTGTAGTTTTCCTGTTGGTATATTTCCTACTGGGATCTGGAAGATTGATCAGAAGTAGATTAATATTCCTAGATCTCCAATGCAGGTTTCACTCTAATCTCTCTACAACCTAATGCTGCCAGAAAGAAAATCCAGGGCAGGACAGCCAGCAGAACACCAGGGTCGTCAAACCACATATTATGTTTTCTAAAAGTCTGCACAGGAATGCTTTTGACAACCTTGATACATTTTTGATAGGCCTCCAATGTTTTTCATACTGTGTGAGCTTATTAAAAATAATTCCCTTCAACTCTACTACCAAATGCAATTTCCTGCTAACAATTAGGAACAGAAATACATTCAAAGTGAGCTTTCCAGACAATTACACTGGCAGAAAAGCAATGAAAACTTAGGAACAATGTACACATATGGTTATGTAAAACATCGCTTTTAATGTTGCTAGCTGAAGAAGTTTATAATGCTGTTACTTCTGTTATATAAAGCATGGCTGTGCCCAGCAGTGAAATATGCTAGATCTCTTAGAGAAATGTTACCATATAACTTTCAATGGGGCTAAATTTTCTACAATGTCTTGTGATTAGACTTTTAATTAAATTTGGCTCAGGTAACTGCTTTATAGCATATATGTTAAAAATTACAAATTCTTCCAGCCCCAGCCCCATAATAATAACTATTTTGGGGTATTCTATTACCTCAAACAAAGAGGAATAGCACTATATAAGCAGAAATTGCTCTGGGCCTCAATGAAATCAATGTAGCCCTGCAATAATTGGCCTAAAGTATTGAAACCAGCCTTTTCATATTTTCCTGCTGTTTATTCATTCCTTGAGAGTGAAAAATGTTTACATTAAGATATCAAAGTATAAATGCATAGTAATGATTATATTTATATTAAGACATTTTAAATAGCTAAATTAATCCCTGTGTTCATATTCATATGACTGATGTATTCCTCATTTTCAAGTTAACATTGGAGGTAATATAGACTATGTTACCATTGAAATAATTAAGACTTAGAAACCATGCCAGCTAATATCAAGGCTAAGACCAGACACCATTTTTCTGAGTATTAGTACAATTTTAAGTACATAATATATGATTTTAGTATATTATGTACTTTTAATTATGGTTTCTCCAGATCGCCATACTAAACATTGCATTTATATTCTTAATGAAGAGTGGTTCAATCATCGAAAACATTTTGCGATTAAGCTGAATGTCAGTTGAGGAAATCCATGATAAATATTTGATGCCACCTTCTTAACTTGCTTCTTGGGAAGAAATTTATGCTTTAAATTTAACAGATGTACTTACAAATTTGATAGTGTATACCCTCATATTGAAAGATATGTATAAGAAGAAAATTTTTCAAAGTCAGTTCATGCTATAAAAACTGGACATTTTTTATTAATTCAAATCTTTCTAAAGTAATTTATTTTCTCTTTTTTATTTTTATTATTATTATTTGAGATAGAGTCTTGCTCTGTCGCCCAGGCTGGAGTGCAGTGGCGTGATCTTGGCTCGCTGCAAGCTTCACCTCCCGGGTTCCTGCCATTCTCCTGTATCAGCCTCCTGAGTAACTGGGACTACAAGCGCCCATCACCATACCCGGCTAATTTTTTGTATTTTTTAGTAGAGACGGGCTTTCACCGTGTTAGCCAGGATGGTCTCGATCTCCTGACCTTGTGATCCGCCCGCCACCTTGGCCTCCCAAAGGGCTGGAATTACAGGCATGAGCCACCACACCCGGCCTATTTTCTCTTTTTTTTTTTTATTAAAATGTTAACAAATTATTAGATTCATCTGCAAAGAGTGAATCCATCACTTGGTTTGCATTTAGAGAAAGATGGTGCTCACTCTAATTCCAGTAAATTAAAGCACAAAGGAAATTGTGAGAAAAACAAAAATGTGAAATTCTAAAAGAAGATAAATTATTTTTATATAAAGTCACTCCATTATCATAGATGATTTCTACAACTTTTCAAAATCAAAGCCAGTGGAGTGGTTTTTACATTTCTCAAATCTAGTATTTGTGAATTCCAAGTTAAGGACTAATATTTAATTTAATTAATTTATTTAGTTAAGACTGCAGTAGTGTGATCATAGCTTACTGCAGCCTTGACCAACTGGGCTCAAGACGTCCTCTTGCTTCACCCTCCCAAAGCGCTGGGATGAGAGGTGTGAGCCACTATGCCTGGACTATTTATTTCCACAGAAACATGCCTCTATTGATTTTCATGAGGAATATGAAATACTAAATTCTGTTACTCAGATATACCTTAGTGTTCAACAGATCAATAATCATCAAATTATTTATCTTAAGGGCACACACTAATTTTAAAATGAGTTATTATAAAATAGTATGTGCTGTGGTTTTCCTGTCTCCACCAAAACTCATGCTGAAATTTAATTGCCATTGTAGCCATATTGAAAGTGGGAGCCTTTAGGAAGTGATTAGGTCAAAAGAACTGGGCCCTCATGAAGGGATTAATGCTGTTATCATGGGAGTGAGTTAGCTACAGTGGGAGTGAGCTCCTAAAAAAAAAATTAAGCTTGGCCCCATTTCCTCTCTGTCTCTTGTGTACTTCCTGGCTATGTGATGTTCTCACCATGTGGATTCATCACATGCCAATGTCATGCCCTTAGACTTCCCAGCCTCCAGAACTCCAGAATTGTTAGGAAAAGAAACTTCTGTTCTTTATTTCTTTATAAATTATCCAGTCTGTAAGTCTGTAGTATTCTGTTTTTCTTTTTTCTTTTTTGAGATGGAGTCTCGCTCTGTCCCCTAGGCTAGAGTGCAGTGGTATGAGCTCGGCTCATGGCAAGCTCCGCCCCCCAGGTTCACACTATTTTCCTGCCTCAGCCTCCCAAGTAGCTGGGACTACAGGCACCTGCCACCATGCCTGGCTGATTTTTTGTATTTTTAGTAGAGACAGGGTTCCACCGTGTTAGCCAGCATGGTCTCCATCTCCTGACCTTGCGACTCACCCGCCTTGGCCTCCCAAAGTGCTGGGATTACAGGAATGAACCACCGCACCCGGCCCCCTAGTTTGTAATATTCTATCATAGCAGCAGAAACACCATCCTAAGATGTTTGCATTCTAGAGATGTTTTAATTTTTCTTCTTGCTCCTTTTATGTAGTGAGAATCTTTTTTACATAGGGTCTATAAGTGGTAATAGTTTGTGCCACATCAATTCAACTCACTCCCAAGTTGTTAATGTGACTAAATAGTGAGACACATGAATTTCAAAGGCCTCAGATGTCAGATGTGCAGAAACAGCATCATGTAACAGAATATGCATTTCTCTCACTCCACTTCATCCCATTTTATTTCTGTTAAGTTATAGAGTTGCAGTGAAAGAAGTCTATGATATCTATGTAATATATATTACTAAGCTTGATAGGGTGGCTTTTGTGAATAAAGACAAAAGTCATCTGTTTATGAATATTTTTCATCCTTCCACATCTCCTGCCTCAGTCTCCTGAGTAGCTGGAATTACAGGTGTGTGCCACCATGACCAGATACTTTTTGTATTTTTGGTGGTGATGGAGTTTCGCCATGTTGGCCAGGCTGGTCTCGAACTACTGACCTTAAGTGATCCACCCGCCTCGGCCTCCCAAAGTGTTAGGATTACAGGCATGAGTCACTGTGCCCAGCCTGACTTTGACCTGTTACTGTTTTTCAGCTTCACATATGTGAAGGAGGAACTGAAGCAGCCGGGCCAATTCATTTACTCTTTGGTGGGTATAAGAGCATGACGAAGGAGTGTAGAGACCTGGGACATGCAGATTAAGGGTATTGGAGGTCAGATTTTTTCAAAAGCAAATTTTGTACAGAGAATTCATAACAACAACAATGAAACAGAAAGGTTAATTGAAGGAAAAATATATTTTAAAAAGTATTGCTTAGGACTGTGTGTCCTCTTCATTTTAAACAAGAACTAAACATAAAACTTATTTTAAAATTACCTTTTGCCTTATGTGCTATGGTTTCAGAGACAGATTTCAGACTAGATCACAGACTAGATCACCAAGAGCTTACTTTAAAATATTAATTCTTGTTGATTTAAATAACTCACCGTAATAACTCAGAACTCACTATTGGAGTAGAACACTGTTTGTTTAAATGTTTGCATCATTTTCTGAAATTTGCAATGATTTTCTTTTATACGTGTTACTTTAGAGTACTTTCTTGGTCTACCTCAAAGTTAATTTGGTATATTGCAAAATGACACACATTGCTTCCACCCTGTACACAAGCCTTTTAAAAATATGACTTTGCTTCTCTTCCTATTAAAAGAGCAGTGGAATCTATTTCTTCATAACTTGAGTCTTGCCTAGCCCATGAGACTTGCTTTGACAAAGGGCACCTTAGCAAATGTAATGTAAGCAGAAGTTGGAAGTTTGTCATCCCTTGCTGCTACAACCTTCCCATCCTGACTAGCCTACTGCAGGAACAGAAGCCTTGTATGGAGGGGCTCCTGCCTTCCCAACCATCCCAGCTGAGGCTCTCACACTTAAGGAAGGTCATCCAGGACTACTCATCCCCAGTAAATCTCACCTAGATCAGAACAGCCCAGGCAACCCATAAAGTCATGATTTTTTTCAGCTACTAAATTTGGGGGATAGTTTGTTATGCAGCAGAAGCTAACTGAGACACTCTCATTTTGTCTTTATTATATAGAACTTAATAAATGGTTTCAAGGGAACAGCAAAGTAAGCAAGTGAGCCAACATAACATTTAGCTACAGCTTTACCTTTTCTTCTTTGGTTCAGAAACTTTAACCATGGATATTTGGTGTACCACCATCTCTACTATAAGAATAGAAGGCATATCTCTTTTCTCAAATCACTGAAACCAAAATAAAACAAGTACCTAATGGTCTTTCCTGGGTCTGCCTCTATAATCCAGGTACAGTGGAGGTTGTTGTCATAAGGAGCTGGATAGCCGGGGGACAATATTCGTCCTGATGTGGCTGCATGGATCTGACCACCACATTCCGCTGTAGAAGACACAGAGAGATGGGAACGTTCAACTTCAGGCATCACACGTTTCTATTTAGCTACTTTTAAAAACCAAAGCCATTATGTCTGCATTATATACATAGAGAAAAAGAAACACCATCATCTATCTCTCCTGATCATTTCAATACTTCTTCCAAATCATAACCTCTGTGGAAAGCCTTTATCTTCCATGCAATTAAAGTTGAGAGCATAAAGCAGTAAGACACACATGTGATAATTCTAATAATTACACTGTACCCATAGTCTCCATAAAAGAGTACTAGAAAATCTGTCTTTCATTGCTGAAAACACACACTCACAGACACATGCAAATCGCAGGATACAAAAACTCACACTGTAAGGTGTGATAAAATTCCTCCTCTTTTCCAATAAAGGAAGTCAAAGCAACAGGCATGAGTACCCTGAGGCCTGGCTTTTGCACAATAGTTTGACTGGCTTCCGCACTCACCTATGCACGAAGGTAGCGGTTTGTCCCACACTCTTCTGTCTCCACTCAAACAGGTCAGAGTGTTGCTGCCATGCATGGCATACCCCGGGTTGCAACTGTACAGAACTACAGTGTCAGTAAAGTGGCCTTCATCACGGATCCTATAGCCATAGTTAGGGATGCCCGGATCCTCACATTTTACCAAATCAAAACCTGCAAGAGAGAAAGGGAAGGAATGAACAGAACTCAAGACAGGGTGTACATCTCCCTTAAAACAGAGATGAAATAAACAAGTTTGCTAAATGCTCCTTGAAGAGTAGGGAGAAAAAAGGAGATTGTGAATTGACAAAGGGGAAAAGAAAGATGGGTCTGTATTGGGGGCTATTTGTTACTCATTTGTGATTTCTTGAAGTTCGATCACCTTATTTGTTCCTCCCTACTTACAAGCTTTTTATTTATTTATTTTTTTTGACAGAGTTTTGCTTTTGTTGCCAAGTCTGAGTGCAATGGCGCGATCTTGCCTCACTGCAACCTCTGCCTCCCAGGTTCAAGCGATTCTCCTGCCTCAGTCTCCCAAGTAGCTGGGATTACAGGTGCCTGCCACCAAGCCCAACCAATTTTTTGTATTTTTGGTAGAGACGGGGTTTCACCCTGTTGGCCAGGCTCGTCTCGAACTCCTGACCTCAGGCAATCCACCCGCCTCAGCCTCCCAAAGTGCTGGGATTACAGGATTGAGCCACCATGCCCGGTCCCTCAAGCTTTTCTTTTCCAGACTTCCCCAACTTTATCTGTCAGTCCAAACCTCCAGTCTGTACACTGGATTCTCTGGTGAGCCCCGATGCCCTCTAGGAATGGGATGCTCTGCTGCCTCTTTGCCCTCTCTGCCACAACCTAGACCTCCAAGGAAGAGGGGCTACCCGGTGGCACTGCCAGGGTGCTTTGCAGAATCCTGACAGCCAGAACGTATTCCAGCCCTTCGTCAAGAGCCACCCACCTTCCTGACAACTTCCTCCAAACTCCAAGATTTCAACTTCGTGGGAAAAGAAAAAGTTGTTTCTGCCCACAGAAAACTGGGGGCTCCTGAATTACTGCTGGCCACACTCCTGATGGTGCATGGTTATGAGGCTCTTGAGGAAATCCACACACAACAGAAACTCCAGAAATGAATCATTATAATGACCTCATCAAAATAAGCTCTTAAACTCAAAGAAATAGATGACGGAAATGAAGATTTAGCTTCTGCGGTACTGAGAGCTGTATATTGCTTTTATGTGAGGCAATATTTTAAGGCCATCTGTGAAGACAGTCTTACAGTAACATATTTCTCTTTATATCGTGATGCAAATTTTGACAATTGTAAAAAGGAGAGCTGGAAACTTGAGGGGCCACATGGTCTCTTCACTTCTATTTCCACCAAACTTTGAATGTTTCCTTTTCTCAAAAAGAAATTAAATTAAATTTTCAAATGAATGTATGACTTTTGCTAAGTCTTCCCGTCAACGTGGAGTCTGAGATGCTTTCTATTGAGGAAAATACATTCTTAAATTCACAATGTAATTTTACCCTGCTGATGTCTGAATAATCAAGATTGAGATTTGCAACTTTATATAGGAGGAAGAGTGCATGCTTGATCCTTTACACTCAGTGGCTAAGAAAATTTCCTTCCATAAAGTTTCCTTAAACAAAGAGTCAGTCTTTAACAACTATAACATTATTATTTTTACAATAATCCTGATCTATTTAAGAGACACCAGTAATTTTAATTCAAGATGCTTGGAATTCAAGAGCAGAAGAGTACATCGATTTTGGTGCAAAGCAAAGGGATACGCTAAATATCCACAAAAGGGAGGTAGAAATTAGGGGGAAGGTTTCATTCACCTCCGGTTTCAGGGTCATTCAAATATTTGATGACCTTCATCTGATTGCATAATGCCAAGAAGACGGGGCAGAAAGGAAGACATTCAACTGTCCTATCATGTATGACAAAATCCATCATTATTACAGATTATTCAGTGCTCATTTCTGTTTTCACAGAGAGGAAAAAAGAAGCAGACGTCTTTATTGTTGTTATTGTTGTAGTGTTACTGGGTTTGGGGATTTGGAAGTGACAGCATCTGAACAGCTCTTTAGAAAGCAGTCCTGCCTAGCAGTGGGGATGACCACCAGCAAACCAGAGACAGAAAGACTCGTTGGAGGCGATGATTCTCCCTGGCCACACATGGAGTCCACCTCACTACTCATAACAAACAATCTTCTAAAATGTCGCACTATTTTGAATTTACATTAGGTATGCTGCTCATCAAATGCCATTGGAACACAGAATTGGAAATATCCATTAGGCACACAAAATCAGGGTGTAAAAAATATTAAAAAAAAGAGTTCAACATCTATCCCTATGATCAGAACCACTGGAACAGGATCCTGGGAAAATTTAAAAATCTTTTTGAGGGGTGAGGGCTGCCCATGCTAACAGGTCACCCAGGTCCTGTCCATGAAGAACAAAGCTGTGAATGGCAGCTGGGCCAGGGAACTGTGGGGTTCTGCACACAGCACCCAGGAGGCATCCACCTTAACAAACCACACCCAATGTGACCCGAACTTCTCTTTTTTCAAGGGGCATAAGAAATCAGTCTGCTGCCCAGGCTGGAGTGCAGTGACATGATCTTGGCTCACTGCAACCTCCGCCTCCTGGGTTCCGGTGTTTCTCCTGCCTCAGTCTCCTGAATAGCTTGGATTACAGGTGTGCACCACCACACCCAGCTAATTTTTGAATTTTTAGTAGAGACGGGGTCTCACCATGTTGGCCAGGCTTGTCTCAAACTCCTGACCTCAAGTGATCTGCTCGCCTCGGTCTCCCAACGTGCTGGGTTTATAAGCATGAGCCTATAATCAGCCAGATAGTCAACACTTTCTTATAAAACAAGCTTTGTGCTAGGTGATTTGTGATGATTTGTGCTAGTATTGAACACTGTACAGGAAATGAAAAACAGATGGTTGCGTGGGTGCTCAAAGTATACTTTCTATTGAATGTGTATTGCTTTTACATCATTATAAAGTTGAAAAATTGTAAGTGAACCATCATAAGTTGTGGGCTTTCTGTGTTCATTCTGACAATGAATTATGTCCTGATTGTACAGAAGAGTTTATCATAAAAGATTTTCTTCACTGGAGACAGATGGTTCTGTTGCTAAAGTAATGACATTGATTTTCCTGTGGGACTTACAAATTGTTTTAGTAGTTTATAGCCATAAGCTCTACAGGTAGTTTTTAGATATTAATGCTTTAAACATTATCCAGAATATGCCTCTGTGTTCAGAAATCATGGCTTTTAAAGACTTCAATCAAAAAGGCTAACAAGGTTCTAAAATCCAAAAATATGCTTATTTTAACATTAGTTTGAAGAAACATTTTCCTCTGCCCTAAAACTTGCATTAAAATTTTTTTTTTTTTTTTTTTGGGAGAAAAGTGGAAAGAAACATTACAAAACAAACAAGCAAAGAAAAAAGATGTATCCATTAAAATGTCTACTAAATTTTATTTGGGTTGGATTTTGTTACAGAAATATGTGTTTTATTGCTTTTTCTATCATTCAATATCAAAAGTTTTTTTTTTCCTGCTTAAACTACACCTTGTCATGCAGAAGAATTAAGCGAAGTTACTTATGGCAGTGTAGTTTTCTCTTTATATGACTAGCTGTCTCCTTTTTCTTCTGATGCCTTTTCTTGTTTTTGCAAAACATCACTTAAGACCTTGACAGCATCATAAAATTTATTATTTGGTAAAAAGTTCTACACCTGAAGCCTCTAGGCTTATGTGATGTCCTTTTATAAAATATATTCCTCTTTCCTGTCAGAAAGTTGAAAGTATTTGGCCATTCTAGAAATCAGTTTTCCAATTTTCAGTAGACTGAAGAGAGCTTTGCTCTCTCCAAGCTCCTCACAGGATGTGATGGTTCACACACAGTTGCTGGGGGAATCATAGGCTTTCACAGCGGGAAGTAGCGTTGGAATCACAGCCATCAACACCTTGAAGGACTAGAGAAATATCCCTGGAAACCTGAAGCTTCTACTTGTGTCACTTGCGCCGTGAACCAGCTTAGTCACCTGCTAGGGAGAAGAGCGCTGCCTCCACCGTTAAACTGTGCCCTTAGTGCCATAGCATGTCAGCATCTCTCAGGTTCTCAAAGGCAGTTAGACTCCCATCTGGCGTTTCAGACACTTCGACCCCTGGACCCTTACTTTATCCACATTTGTTAGGATACAGCCTGGCCTGCAAATTGCATGAAGTACATTTCAACTGAGCTTCACTTGCTGTGTGTTTAGAGACTAGTATATAATCATTGTTTCCTAAAAATGTCCAACATTGTTTTTGAATATTGGTAAAATTACTTGATGTGTAATAGAAAAATTCTGAAATGACAACACCAAATTCTATATGTTGATTCTGCACTATTTCAGAAAAGACTGTTTCTATGTTTTAAGAAATCTTAAGTTTTTAAAAGATATATTTAATTCTACAAAGACATTCTTCCAAATAGAGATATTTCCATTCTAATGTCAATTTAAGAGACTTTTGACTGATCAAATTTAAGCCTGCTGAAGAGTAATAACTTTGAAAACATACAGAAAGTATCCTTTTCTATCTTGAAGCCACTAGTCTAAAATTAATCAGCGTACAAATATTGGTCCTGTATTTTCTTTATGCTCTAGAAACTTTAAAAAAGACTAAATTACATTATTTGTGTCAAAGCACTATTATTACAATCAAAGCTTAAATCTATTTACTAATTCTATTTCTTTCTTTTCTAGTGATTTTATTTTAAGTCATAAACACAGCCAAAATGCTATGAACAATAGGTTCTAATCAAAACAAGCTCCAAACATCCAGCTGAAGAAAATTACTTCTCCATATATTTTGTAGTAATTACTCAGTCTTAATATTGTTAAGAATTAAATCGAAGGTATCTTCTAAGTCTAACACAATATTAGAGCTCTATGAGACTTGCTTTTAACTTTCAAGTATTTGAACTAGTTCTTATCTTCCTAATAAAGCACTTGTGTTTCAAGAGAACCAGCTCCAGACTTAATCCATTTCATACATCAGGCTGAACAATGGGCTCACAGTAACGTGACTTTTTTCAGCTTCTATCTGAGCAACTCTTGAGAAAGTACTTTCGTGCTCAGGTGAGCTCTGGAAATACAACTGAAGAAAAGGAATACTGGTCATTTTTGAATCTCTGATGTATTCTCTCACGAGCAACAGAAAAAAGCTTGACATATTTACAGAAACATACTATCTCTTCACTTTACCTAAGACATTTCAACTGGGATAATGTACTTTTTTTTGGCAAAAATCTCTTTACTAATCTAAGCACGATCGTCATGTGAAAAACAAAGGATAGTGTTTTCACACTGTTTCCTTCAGTGTAAAGAAGAACTGCATTAAAAACTTACTATTGCTTTTTATTAACTCTATTTGCAGTCATCTGAATAGAAAGGGAGTTTCAAAGATAATTGCTTAAATTTATTTTTTTAGTTCGCTTGAGAAGGAAAGTTCATCAATAATGAATTTCCTGAAATGTTTGAACCATGTTTTACAATGCATCTCTCTATATTCAAGAATGAAATTCTAGGTGAAGTGTGTGTGTATGTGTGTGTGTGTGTGTGTGTTTGATTTTTAAACTACCTTTTAAATTACATATCTATGGTTTTTTAAGCTATAGATGCTATTGGTTTCAAATTGAGTTCTTTTCTTAGCTACTATTTTCATTTAATTCATTCAGTTTTTCCCATATATTAAGTTTCTGCTGCCATTATTTTGTAATTACAAGGGCAGCCCCATGGTAAGATACTCCACATTTAAAAAAAACTAGCAAATAGCAAACAGAATGTTGACAATATTTAAACAGAAATGTAAACTTCTGAACTTAAGGTAAAACATCAAAAAGCCTGTAAATGTCCACAATGAGATTCAGATAGCCAAATTATCTATTTTTTTTGAACTATCTTATTTTTTATCAAGCAAATTATTAAGAAATCATAAAGCAAGTTAATCATACCTAAGAATTTCATAAGTCAACCTTGAAACATTTTATAATTCTAAATATATTAATCCCAAGTGAATTTAATGCAGTTGTACTTTGATCTTGTGTAGAGCTTCTAGTAGTTCAAATAGTTAATATCAATTTTGAGAAGTCTCAGTGAAATAATTCAAATTATTCTGTTTCTCACTGATTTTTTACCACTATGCACATATATTCTCTGTTGAGGATATTTAAAACTCAGAGTGGGGGAACTTGGGGCAAGATCAGGATCAGGCACCTACATGGACGAACTGAAATAATTTCACTCTAAATTCATCTTTAAATACATCCAGTTGGCAAGTATTGTTTTAACTTGTACAAGGTGATAGGAATTTACAAATAGGTGCTAACTGTATATTATATGTATTGTAACGTCACCATGTGCTCCATGAATATGTGTAATAATTACTTGCCAATAAAAAAAAATAAAGGAAAAGAATGAGCTGTAAAAAAAATGTTTTCAAATCTGTCAGGAATGTTTTTGGGGCATGGTGAGAAGAGTAAAATAAAACAGGGCTCCTATCTTCCCCTGTCTAATGAATGACAGATAGGAAAATAAATACTTCTGAAACAACACAATGAATGCTATGGTTTGCCTGAAGGTTGAGAGGGACAAAGGAAACTGGTATCTTGGTAGCTGGAGGGGTTGGGTGGGCCTTGCAGGAGAAAGGGTTGAGCAGGTCTAGGGGCATCCTTGATGCCATCCACTCAGAGGGAGAACAGTCCAGGGGGAAAAGGCTTCACATCGCATGGCAGTCGGGAAGAGCGATTTACAGGAGCATTTGTATCTGCTGATGCTACCTTTTAAATGTGTGGCGATTGTGATGGAGACAGGGATTGAAGGGAAGACAGGAAAGGTCATGGGAAAGACTGGAAAGGGCTCAGCTGCAGCACCAAGCAGTGGAGACCAACTCAAGATGCAATGGGGAAAAGCAACAGAGAAGACTGCACAGGGAAGTGACACAAGTATATTCATATTTCAGAGAGATAATCTGAAGCAATGTGGAAAATGCACATGGGTGAGAAGACAGAAAGGACAAGCAGGAAAATCTGCAAAAGTATTTATTTAGTGCTGGAAAGGAGCCTGTGTCAGTGGATGTGGGGAGGGGATGAGGCAAGAGTACACGCATGGATGAAAGCATGCACAAATACTATTTTGCAAATTGAGCCTGAGCAAGAGTGGAGGCAGAAGACTCAGTACATGAGAGATGGGGTCTGCGATGAAGAGAGGATGCCAGAGAAAGACGCAGCTCGTGGGAGAGGTGAGGGAGGAAGAGGAGAATCATCAGCATCATTGTCACATAATTATTCCAATCTTCTCATTGCAGACCCCCTGTATTAACCCAGAAAATGAATACATTTTTCATTGATAACACCTGTTATGAAATAATTAAAAATAAACATGCTTTGGATATTTTAGGAGCACAGAACAAGACAATCTCAGCCCTCATGGAGTTTCATAGGGAAATTCGACATCCTTACAAATAGTAATCAATTGCAATAACTACCCAAGCTGTAGCCATAGATAGTACGAGTCAACACTGACACGTAATCACACAAGTGAGGACTTGTATTCTCTGCTGTTCTGGTCCCTGTTTTCTATTACATTTTCTATTTTTTCCCAGTTATATTAAGTGTTTTGTTGTACTCACTTCTTTGTATAGCAAGGGATAAATAGTTAAAAAGAAAAAGCCCAGAATGACTTAATTTTGTTTTGTTTTGTTTCATAGGAACTTCTGTGTGGCTGTGTAAGGATGGCTCCCTGTGTTAGGTAGAACCAGCCTACAGTTATCTGGTTAATACTATTGTTTATATGGTATCACTACTCGATATGTTCATAATATCATGCCTTGTACACATTTTAACTTCAAGTAAAATGCTATAAATTTTGGGTTTAGTAAAATTTTAAGTAAAATAAAGCCGCTACTCTATAAGTGAACTTCTAATGGTATTTTTTGAGACAAGGTCTTCCTCTGTCACCCAGGCTGGAGTGCAGTGGTGTCACCTTGGCTCACAATAGCCTTAACCTACCAGGCTCAAGCGATCCTCCCACCTCAGCCTATTGTGTAGCTGGGACTACAGATGTGAGCCACCATGCCCAGCTAATATTTATATTTTTTTGTAGGACAGGGTTTCCCGTTTGTTACCCAGGCTGGGGTCAAAACCCCGGGTTCACGTGATCTGCCCACCTTGGCCTCCCAAAATGTTGGGATTACAAGTGTGAGCTATTGCACTTGGCCTTCTCCCTAAATTTACTTTTAATTATGATTTCTTCCCTGATGATGAAGCTGGTAAATTATATATAGTAGCTTAGGCTTGTAATATTCTAGTTTTATTTATGAAACATCTTTCATAGCATAACTTCTTACTATAATGTTTTGCTTTTGTTCCAATATTTTAATAGGTGTTAAAATGAAAAAAAGTAATGCAAAAATAAGACAGAGAAAAATCTCTGCAGTTCTCTAATTGAGAACACATATCTGGAGTAGCATATCCTCTGGCCTACAGCATTAATTCATTAATGCAATCGCTTAGTTAGCATATGAAGTGCCTACTGGGCTTCAGATATTTTGCTAGATGCCGAAGATACAAAATTAATCAACCTCAGTCCTTGCTCACCAGAAACTCATAATCTGTGTAGATAAAAGATAACACACAAAAGTTAACATATTCCCTATTAAAAGGATGCCCATTCATTAATTCAACACACACCTATCAAGCATTTAATATGCGGTATCTTTCTTGACACAATGCGGTGTTTCAATGTACAGGCATGGTCTTGCCCTTTGGGACTCAGAGTTTAATTGGAGGTATTACTGTGCCATCAGCAAGTACGTGAGGAGAGTGAGAAAGCATTCGCTTTTTGGGTGGTGGTCCGAAGAGCTGCCTAGCTGGAGTCTCACGGTTCCTTCTGCAGGGTTTCTGTGGAAGCCAGGTCCGAGCAGAGGGCAGCCCACACACAGGCAGCCACACACCGGGAAATAAATGCAGCTGCTTCCAAAGCAGCTCCCTGTGCTTTCCAAGGGGCAGGTGAGTGACTGTAAACTAACACAGGTCATGCTTGATGGCAGGTGCTTCTTTCAGCTTTACAAATAAAAAAATGTACAAACACACATATGTGCATTTATACAAAGGGAGATCCAGAAACATAACGACACAGACTCAGGCCACCCTATGGCTTCTACACAGAATGGAATTGGATTATCCTCAGAACATACTGCAAAACAAACTGGGGGTGTTTATCCGTCTTGCATCCAGATAATAATTGAAGAAGAAACTTCCTTGCTGAAAAGGCCTAGCTTTAAAAAATATCTAGGAATAAATGGTCAAAAAAATGAAACTCACATATTTCTGTTTTTAGCTCCAAAAATTACTAATTGCTTAAAAATATCTTGACTACCCTGAGCATTTGATTAACTAGTGTTGGTTCTTTAGGATTTAACCACAGGGATTAGAATTACTGCAGAGTCTTCATGGCAAAATACAAATGAAAATGTTTGCAACACACAAACAATTTGGTATAATTTAAGTCAATATAGGATTCAAATTAAACATAGATTGAAAACAGAGTTTGATAGCTTGTGTAATTAAATATTAATATAAATAGAGCCAATATATAGAAAAAGGTGTCAAGTAAAAGATAGTTCTACCAATGTATCCCAAATACCATAATTAAAATATATCTAATTTATATTGAAATATAATTCTATGCTTTCAAACACTTCCGTACACATTCAACAATAATTTTTAAAAAGAAACAGAATTTCTGTGAAATTGAATTACATGATTATTTTTAAAGACGGGAAAATTCTCAGGTTTTTTTTTTTTTCCTGATTGCTGAAGAAAAACTAAATTCATTAAATAAAAATCGTGAGAAAAGAGACAGAAGGAATATTAGGAACACATCAGTCGAGTTATTTTTAAAGCAATTCTTCATTAGTAGTGTAGGTTTCTCAGCATATAATTTTAATTTTCATTGTCTAAATCTCAGTAATGCTTATATTTATATTTATTTGCTCTTAGATGGGAATATCCAAATTGATGACTCACTAAAAAAACTATTTTATTTTAATGGAGAAATAGAAACTCTGGTTAATTTATTATTATCACCTTATACTTAAGTCCCCACCATTGGCCTAGAAACCAAGTGAATAGACTGGGCCTCAACTTCAGGAGTGTCTGGTCAAGAACCTCATCACCACGGTGAACCCCAGCATACACAGGCTGCCACTGGCACACACAGAAGACATGCTCTGTGCCACACAATGCATCAGGTAGGTTTGCCTACGCTGTCGCATGTAATCCTGAAAATCACCTACAAAATAATGACGATTACAAGAGTCTAACTAAGCAAGACACACTGGAGAGTTTTATCACAGCCAAAAACAAACAGTGGTAGCCCAGGGAAGCTCAGGCTCCAGTTAGGAGCAGGCCGACCATGCAGTTTAATAAACACCAGAGGCCCAAGCTCGAATTCAAGGAGGCAGGGTGAGCGAAGTGCACAGTAAGACCCTTTAGGGAGCTGGCTCCTGAGGCAGAGTGAGTTCCCTTTGAAGAATCTCTCCCTCTTCTTGGGCTGGAGAGAACGTCGTCCTGGTGGACACCATCCTCCCAGGACCCCTTTTGTCCTTCTTCCGAAACAGCAATGCTGCTTTGTCTCAGACACCTTCCCACAAAGTATGTAAAAGAGATTACTGTATCTCTTCTCATTTGCTTTGAAGGATTTATTTGATTTTGCCAAAAAGTAATAAATATGAATGATAAAACTTATTTTTAAAGTTCCATTAAGAACTTCATTCTTTTGTCACTCATAAAATAATTGTTACATTTTTGTTTCCCCAGAATAATTTTCAGTGTTGGTTCTGGAAACATAATAAACATATCTGGGTCAAATTTCCCCATAGACGAATTTACTGAAATTTACTCACTTTCACTCTAAGCCTCAAAAAGTGTTTTCTGGTGCAGATAGTGGTAAGAGTTGTGATTCCCTGAGTATTGCTCTTTCCTCTCTGCATTTATATTTCTATTTCTTGCCAAAGAAAGAAAGGGGAGGAGAGAAAAAGAGAAAGAGGTGGGGACAGAGAGAGAGAGAGAGAGGAAGAGAGAGGAAGGGAGGGAGGAAGGAAGGAAGGAGAGAGAGAAAAGAAAGAAAGAAAGAGAGAAAGAAAGAAAGGAAGGAAGGAAGAAACGGAGAGAGAGAAAGGAAGGAAGAAAGAAAGAAAGAGAAAGAAAGAAAAGAAAATAAAGAAAAGAAAAGAAAGTCAGTCTCGGAGAAAGGCAAAGTCCACATTGGGCAATGTTAGGGTCCCAAATGGAAGCAGTGAAACAACTGAGGAGAGAATTGGACCCCACTGGGAGAGGCTGGGGACAGCAGTGGGGCCCGCGGCCCTGGCACTAGTTTGGAGAGGGAGGGAGGATGAGAAGAAATGGGAGACAACTGAGTTCTTCCCAAATTCTGTCCTGGACTCAGCTCTCACACACCCTGCCCCTGCCTCATGCCTCCTTCAAGCCTTGGCTGTGAAGGGCAGTGCTTATTGCTTCGCTCCCCCATGCTGTAGAGATTTTTACAAGAAAAAGTAAAGGATTTATGAAAACACATTAAGCTCCTCATAGAAGTAAAATCTGTAAATATATAAGGGATTATCAACAATACTTGAATTTATTGCTGCAGTTATGACTCATAGGCTGATACTTTTATTATTCTACAACTAATAAATACAAAGAAATGGTCCCACCATATGTAAGAATTCACCACCTTGAGCAATAGAGTCAGGTCGTCAATTCCTGAGAAGTGACAGCCTCAACTGGACCACCGCTGCGTCAGGATGCAAGAGCGCCCTTCCTCCTTTTCAATATCTCACTCTTTGAAAGAATTTCTGCTGAGTGACTACCATCCATCAGCCTAACTGTGGCTTGCGGTGCCAGCCCGTCCTCTCTGGGCTTATTCCTGAGGCATTAATAACCGAAACCACTGGGCCGCGGAGCGGGCACGCACGCTCACCCTGCCTCCTGGGATACAACGCCTGCTTGCCGCACACTTTTTTTGCCCCTGACATGCACATTTCTGCACCTTACTGACCATAAGGCGTTCAGTAGCAGAATACAAATACAAAGCAAAACGGAGTCTGTCACCAACATTTTTGCAAACAAAGGCCGTGAGTTCCATCTCTTCCCCAAAAATGGCACCGCTTTTGTATTTCCCAATTCATCTGAAAGACCCACAACTCTCAATCTCTTCCACCTTCGCCTCCCCTCTCTCCACTGCTCCTTGAAACTAGCCACTGAAGTCATGCACAACCCCCTGCACCCACCATCAGGTGGGTCGAATCCTTTGCTTTCTAAGCTTCCAGTGCTCAGTCTAAGCCTCCCTCACTGCACACAAGATGGCTGTTGTTGCTAACTAAGGGGTCGCCAAGATACCAGAGTATTCACCCTGGTCCCAGTCGTCCAAGGATCCTGCCCCCTGGTGATGCCCTCTGCACCCAGGCTCATGGTCCTTTGTGCCGTAGTGTTGCCCAGATCCTCTCTGTCCTTTAAGATCAAGTTCCCTTACGGCTGCCGCTGTCCTACCCTACCTCCTGAAGGCTCTTCCTTCTCCCTGAATTTCCTGTGAATCCCACCACAAGTAGGCGATGACAGGTGCTCTGTGTGTATCTAATTCTTCCAAGTTTCTCCATGCAAATACCTCATTACTTCGTCTAGAAATGAACCTCCCTGAAGGCAGGGGTAGCACGGAGAGCATGCATTGTTTACTGTATCCCCTGAGTCTGGCAGTGAAAAAATAAACAGTGAAATGTACACATGTTACTATATTTAACTGGTTTGTAAGTGCCTTTGATTAAAATAAAATAGTAAGCTTCTAGTGATTTCAAAGTGTTATGAAAACACAAAGTTCACGTGTTTTCTACATAAAAATAAGGAGCTGATTTTCAAAATTGTGAAAATAAATGTATGTGTTTCAAATTTTAACACTTTCTGATTTTTACAAAATTTAGGAGGATTTAAAAATAGCATTCAACCAGAAATATGCAATAAGGGGAATTTCAAAATGGATTCAATATTATTTAACAAACCTAAAATGGAACGTACACAGTTTCATAAAGTGTTTTTCTGAAGAGGGAATTCCATCAACTTTCATTACATATCAATGTGGAAATGTTTGGTGACATATTTACATAATAAACATTTCCATGGATTATTTTACATAATATGTGAAAGTCAGTGCAGTATACTTCAGCATTATGAATACCAAATAGTGTTATTTGGGTCACAATGAATTTAATTTGAGGATGATAAATGAACTGACAAATATTTTCAATACATTTCACAGCCAGGAACATGAATAACAGCACAGATTTCCAACAGAAGCAGAACGTTTTCCTTCACCTCCTGATGAATCATTTTATTTTTATATTTTCAGTTAGAGCCATTTTATTCCTTGAGGTCTGTTACATTTTACAATATTAGTTAAATGACTAAACATTCAAATTAATAAGAACCTACATAGAAGAATGAGCAATTTCTTAGCATTTCCTTTGAATATTGTACTGTCTGGAAGAGCACAGATAAAGAATTTCTTCTCCCAAATAGGCCTATTTCATAGAGATCTTGTTTTATGCTAAATTGCACTAAGGCTTCTGGAAGTTTCCAGAAGAGACAGCCAATCCATGTGCATACATAACTACTTATGGAACTTTATTGTCTTGTTCCATCAGTTGGTTTCATTGGCCAGGATGTATAATGCACCAGGTTCCAGTAAACTGACCAAAGCTGTCGGGACGCCCCTGATGACCTGGTTGCATTATGGAGGTGAGAGGTGTCATGGCAGTGGAGTCCACAGCCAGTGGGGCAAGGTTGCCCATCCAGGACCTATCACGAGCACCTCTACTTAACCCGCCAACCTCAAACATCACCATGAAGGCGTTTCTCCTGTCCAGTCTGCTTACAAAATCATTTTCTTATTCTTAAAAAAGGAGATTGATTTCTGGTTAACATAATGGCAAATTTCTGACTTAGGAAGTACTGTGATTCCTAGATAAGTCTCTGAACTGTTTTTTGTTTTTGTTTGGTTTTTCCTATGGAATTTAATAGCACTAAAGCCTTCCTCATCGGAACCTAAATCTCAGAGTCATGGTTTATTCCTTTCTTCATCCCATTTACAATTCAAGTCATCACTGTCCTGTAAATTCTGGGGTTTTAAAAAAATATCTGTCATTTATCTTTCCACCTCTAACCTTCTGTTTTTGTCTAACATTGTCTTATTGTCATTATTTTAGTAGGTTGTATGATGTCCAATGGGCAACTTCTAACTTCATGGGCATCTATAATCTACGGTTCACATCACAGCAAGACTAAAAACCTAATGCAAATGATAAGGGACTTCAACATTCTTATATCCCTAAATAAAATCTTACCTCTTTTTTCTTTTTATCTTCAATAATCTACCCTTCCCCATTTTCCCAAGTCACTAATAGTCACCAAAACCAGAAACGTTAGTCCATTCTCAACCCTTCTCTCTCTCATACTCCACACCAAAGATCTTACACGCTCCATTTTTAGAAGGTGTTAAAGGAAACTTGCCTAAAATCATAAGACAACTTTATACACTCTTCAACAGTTAAAATACCGTTTGATTTTTAAAAAAATTTTATAGCATTTCAATACTAAGAGTGTCCAAAAACAATGTTGTGTTTATAGAAGAAACACACAACCTGGGATATGACAGATGAAGCAGCAGGCGGGTAGCAGAACCAAGAGATCCACACCCAACCCTAGAGACTCAGGAAGGGGAGTTTCCTTCACCCCACCCTTCGTCACTGTTAAAACAGACACACATCTGACCCCCGGAGACCCAGGAAGGGGAGTTTCCTTCACCTCACCTTCCGTCATTTTTAAAATATCTGACAGTGAGGGTTCAGTCTTGGCATTTACTATTGAATGGTGCTAATTGTATCACTTCAGATCTTTGCAAATGTCAAGCTCAATATTCCCAGTTGCCTTGATATGTTTTCATGTTCCTCGGTCTAGTTGCCTGGCATTGGAATCTAATTGACAGGATTATTTTCATATCAGTGTTTTCTGAAATTTTTACTTGGTTTACAAGAAAAAAAAAGGGTTTGTTGTAGAAATACAAATAGCCTTCAAATGTTTTTATGTCAGAATTTGTGGAGCAGAGCAAAATAACCATTTTGAATCTGAATAGATTTTAGAACATTTTTTCTTTTAAAGACATCATTAAAAATGATCTACATAAGGAAAAATCAAAATCAGAATGACCTCTGACCCCTCACCCAGTGTTTTCTTCCTGACACAGTGTCCGGGTCTCCATGCTGCTTAACTTCCTACAAATAAACCTTGCAAATGCAATGCATCCATGACCGACTAATACAATAACAATCACTTTTTATCGCCCCTAGAAAAGAATGGGAAAATATTCTGTCATCGCTCCTATCAGAACATTTTAGATTTTATAGCATTTGATGATATCATCTGTCGGCCTTCATTTTATTTCACACTTAAGTCATAAGCCTTGAGTTTGATCCTCATAATTAAATTATTTATGTCATCCTCCTCTAGGTCCTTTTGTCTTTCTCCATGTACTGGTGGCCAACAATATATTCCTCAATTAGTTCCAAATGATGAACGTAAATAGCAATGTAAATCAACTATCAGATCATCACAACATATAAGGAATAATTCATTATGCAAAGAAGAAAAAATAATTGGCAAAACGAAACCTTGCAGGAAATTATCCACATCAATGTAAAAGCTGGTCCTAGACCGACATGACCTCTGTAGGATTTGAGGGCATGACAGTGGTCACCAGGATGATCACAGACCCTTATTAGACAAATCTCCCACTATAGCCACGGAATGCTTGGCTCCTTCCCACAGAATCCAAGCACAGAATGGTTTCAGTGGGATGTTTGACAACATCCTAAACTTACATTTTAGTCTTTGTGATGACATACATGTTGGTAAGTTAGCAAGGATGATAAAACATCATACTAAACGGCAAGAGACTGGAATATATGCCCATCTCTACCTCTAATTTGCTTTTTGACATTGAGTAAATCAATTAAGCATCATCTTGTGTCATTGTCTTTTCCTTTTTTTTTTTTTTAATAAAGAAAAGAGGTTTAATTGGCTTACGGTTCTGCAGGCTGCACAGGAAGCATGGCTGGGGAGACCTCAGGAAATGTACAATCATGGCAGATGGCAAAAGGGGAGCAGGCACATCTTACATGACCAGAGAAGGAGAACAGAGCAAAGGGAGAGGTGCTACACACTTTTAAACAACTAAATTTCATGGGAACCCACTTACTATCACTAGAACAGCAAGCGAGAAATCTGCCCCCAAGACCCCATGATCAAATCACCTCCTACCAGGCCTTCCTCCAACACTGGGGATTACAATTTGACATGAGACTTAGGCAGGGATACAAATCCAAACCGTTTCAGGTACTTACTATGAATGGAACTTGAAGGACTGGAAGTTTCTCTGGGTGAGTCGGTGAACGAATGTGAAGGCCTAGGACATTACTATACACTACTGTAGCACTGTCTTTTCTTAAAATGGTCATCGTGGTACTTTCCACCTTCCTCCCTTTGAGAAATGGATGAAGATTTATGTCCTGTTTTTACGGCAGCCTCACCTTGAGACAGACGAAGGTGTGAGGTGCTTCAGTTTTAGAGTGCTGCAGTGCTACAGAGACACGTCCCCAACATGCCCTCTCCTGAATGCTGTCAAGTTTGGCCCCAAGTGTTTTATGTTTTACAATTGTTAAATGTTTGTTTTGAGGCTTAAATATATACACATAAAAGTAAAACTTTCTAACCTAAACCAGGAATTGTATGTTTGTGTGGGGGACTTGTCTTATGCATGGCATTCCCAGAGATGGGGATGGCTGCCCTCCTTCTAAAATGCCCATCTTGTTTCATAATAAAGTTCC
The DNA here is from genome assembly GCF_043159975.1 of Macaca nemestrina. Lineage (NCBI taxonomy): Eukaryota > Metazoa > Chordata > Mammalia > Primates > Cercopithecidae > Macaca > Macaca nemestrina. The sequence goes on along the minus strand of NC_092132.1, from coordinate 150,815,577 downwards.
TCCTAGGTACGCTCAGGCAGCCTGTCCCTCTATTGTACTGGAATTACTTAGACTGCCTCATCTATTGTGGTATTTCCACCGAAAATCATTCTATTGAAGAATATTTTACAGGCTTTCTTTCCTTATAGAAGAAGAGTAAAAATGCCATTTCCAGGATTCTTACAAGGTGTCAGTTTATAAAAATGTATGGCTATGTCTTGACACGTTGATAGGAAAGGTTTGCTCACGCCTGTAATCTTAGCTGTTAGGGAGGCAGAGGTGGGAGGATAGCATGAGCCCAGTTCAAGACCTGTCTGGGCAATATAGTGAGACCCCACTCTCCACTAAAAGGGGGAAACAAAAGACGAAGAATAAAAACAAGTGGAAAGGTTTGCAAGAATTCAATCAAGGAAACATGTACATAGTCGTCCTCCTGTATCATCATTGGCATTAACACTTGCCATCTTTACTATCTTTTTTATAGCACAGAAAATTCTGAGTTTACAAGTTAATTTTCTTCTTTTTTGAGACAGAGTCTCTCACTCTGTCGCCCAGGCTGGAGTGCAGTGGCCAGATCTCAGCTCACTGCAAGCTCCGCCTCCCGGGTTTACGCCATTCTCCTGCCTCAGCCTCCCGAGTAGCTGGGACTACAGGCGCCCCCCACCTCGCCCGGCTAGTTTTTTGTATTTTTTAGTAGAGACAGGTTTTCACCGTGTTAGCCAGGATGGTCTCGATCTCCTGACCTCATGATCCGCCCGTCTCGGCCTCCCAAAGTGCTGGGATTACAGGCTTGAGCCACCGCGCCTGGCCAATTTTCCTCTTAACATACACATCTTTTTATTAACATAATATCGGTTTAAAGTCTGTTAGAAGTCAACTTTTCTTCACAACTGAATGTCACCATGTTGTACTCAGTAAGAATTCATAGGATAATTGTTTCAATAGTGACCTGGGAATAAGACAGTTTGAGGTAGACCACTCATTTTGGGGGAATATAACTGAATATATGAGCACATACAGATTATGTTTAGATAAGAAAGAAAAGTAACTTTGTTAGATTTAAATGCTTAGTTTATTTTTTGTAATAAATCAGTTTATCTTTTAAACAAATGGTGAAATAAGTAAATGTTGTGTTTTTCCCTTAGCTCCCGGTCCTCAGTTCTCTTCACCTGCATATGCCCTGCGTCCTTCTGTTGGTCGTCCAGGGTATTCACTGTGACCCAGATCCTTTAACTTTGTCACCTGGAACTCTGTAAATGACCAAAGCCCTAAGTAGCCCTAGCCCAGGATGCATCTCTCTCCATAATTGGGGCACCTCCAGCGTTGCCAGCCAATTCAGGTTCCAGTTTCTAGAAACTTCCCTGTCCTTCTACAGCAGGTAAAGCCATCCACTTTCTGAGACTCACAATGAGGGCATCCTGCTGCTGGTTTGTTTCTGCTATTGTGACTTAATGTCAAAATCCAAGCTACTTACTTTTCCTAAACCTGGTTCTTGGATGTGTCTCTAAGTAAACTGATGCCTTCCTCTGTGTCTGAACCTCTGATCTGACAGTCGAACATAGTGTCCTACATTCCTGTAAGCATAGGTTCTGCTTCATAAATGCTTTTTCCACATTGGCACTTTTCACTGGAGCTCTGCCTGCCTGTCTACTGCTTGAGGCACCTCTGCTTTCTCTCTGAGTATCATCTAACCCGGAGTGACTTTTACAGTTTATCCACCTGTCAGAATTTGCATGACCTCATATTGGGTACCCAATGCTAAACATCTGCACAGAATTCCTTACAAAATTTTGTGTGTTGCTACACCCTCCAAATACTTCAAATATTGTGTTCAGACTGCCATATGATCTTCTGCCTAAAACGTATTCCTGTTTTTCTTGGCCCACAGCAATGATCACTTCCAATCCAAGTCATTCCAATGTACATATAGTGGGCTATGTGTCTGAGGGTTAAGAAAATATCCTGTTAACACATCCACAGTCTTAACAGAGTTGACAATAATACACAAAATACGTTGGCAGAGGATGAGGTTCATGTGAAACCAATACAATAGTAATAAAAAAGAAAAGAATCGAGTTTTTGTCATCTAATTTATAAACAAAAAAAGTGAAATAAATTTTAAATTAAATTGGGGAATTAGTTATATATGACATCTTTTAAATAGAAGGCATTAAACTCTTACTAATATCCATAAAGAGTCTTAAGGTCATTACATCATTCCTTCAAAATAAGACAGCAAGTATTTTATTATAACTTGCTTGGGCTCAAATCTATTACATCCCAGAATTCCATTATCATGGAACAAAGGGAGGTGAAGAAAGTATCAGGAAGAACCTAGAGCTGAAAAAATTTACCTAAATATGGAGGCTGCTGTTGGCATGGAATGGAGGTGGAAGATATGTAATTGAAGGAGAGAGGAGATGCCATAGCATTCAAGAGGGCATTGAAAAGTGACGTTGTTTTAGGATATTATCAATAACAGAGGAGGCTGAGCTAGGAAAGTGGTCACTGAGAGCAAAAGTGAACTCTATAAGACACATTTCCAGCAAGCAAGGGGAGACTCTGGACAGCCGGAACTCTAAGAGCAGGCTTCATCGTGACCCATTTGCAGGGTGACAGGGCCCAGTGCTGCAGGAGAAAAGAATGATAAGCAGGAGACAGACAAGACCCCGCAAGCAGGTGGAGAGTTCGAGATGGGCTCTACGTTACAGGGGAGCATATACGATGAATGGGGAAACTGAGGCAGCCACATACAGACTACTGTTAACTAGTTAACATCTTTTCCCCAGGAGAACGTGCCGCAGTTTCCTTCCCAAGGCCTATGCAATCACAGACAGCAGTAGTTACCCATCTCGTGTAACATGAGTGCTCCCCTTTCACGGTCTGAAGCTCCGGCTACTACAAAGTTCTGCCTGCCCTCAAAAGTAAAGCCCCATTTCCAGAAAGAGTTGCCCAGCCCGGGGCCAGCTGGGCCTACGGGACCAGCGGTAGCTCAAGAGTGTGAGCAGAGGCCATGCCGTCACTCTGCGCAGGGTGCTGCATTGTGAGTGAGCCTTTTCTGCCTTCTCTCCTTGTCTGCTAGGGGCTAACTTACTTGCTAGGGGCACAGGGCACAGTGCCTAGGGCCCACAATCTCTTTAGAGTCTCATGGAAATGCTTTCATTTCCTGAAATCAGAAGAAAAAAGTAAATTTCTGGGTTGAAAGAAAATGTATTAATACACAATGATCTATTGATGTTTATAGCCACACAGTCATGAGATGGAATGTTTGACGCTTTGCGTGGAGGAATGGACGTTATAAGAAGCTCAAGCCCATGGCAGTCACAGTGCGGCCCCATCCCTGGGCACAGGTCCTCCCAGGCCCAAGCAGGGTAGTGGGTAGAGAGCCCTGCAGGTAGAAATGCCATTCAAGAGATTTCTCCTCACATTGATAAACTTCTTCAATTACTATAGCATTTTTCATTTCATTTTCCTAGAAACAATGAAGGAACAGATGGTTAAAAACAACTTGCCTATACTCAGAGGAATATAAACTATTCTACCATGAAGACACATTCATGCATATGTTCATTGTAGCACTATTCGCAATAGCAAAGACGTAGAATCAACCGAAACGCCCATCAGTGACAGATTGGATAAAGAAGGTGTGGTCCATATACACCGTGGAATACTATGCAGCCATAAAAAGGAATGAGATCAAGTCTTTTGTGAGAACATGGATGGAACTTGTGGGCATTATCATTAGCAAACTAAGGCAGAAACAGGAAATCAAATACTGTGTGTTCTCACTTCTAAGCAGGAGCTAAATGATGTGAACTCATGAACACAAAGAAGGGAATGACAGACACTGGGGCTTATTGGAGGGTGGAGGATGAGAACAGGGAGAGGATCAGCAAACATAACTAATGGATACTAGGTATAGTATCTGGGTGACCAAATAATCTGTACAACAAACCCCTGTGATATGAGTTCACCTATATAACTAACCTGCACATGTACTCCAAACCTAAAACAAAAGTTAAAATAATAAATTAAGATTAAAAAGCAAATACCTTATTTTGAATTTCGTTGCTCTCCCATGGATATAGGAATGAATTATCAGCAGGTAGGATACTATAGCAACACTGTTTTTATTTTTTTACCTCAAGAAAATACTAAAATATTACTTAATTCTTACCATGTATAAGAGATGACATCTTAAATAAAACATTTCAAATATAAAAGAAAAGCAACTTCCCTATTTAGATTCTGATTTCAGACTGAGGGAGAAACTAGTATTGATATCTGTGGTAAAGAATCATGTAACCAGAGGCACTGATCAAAATCCTACATGATTTCAGATGTTTGCTAACAATGGCCAGGAGTTGGTGACCATTTTTATCTGATGCTGTGAAAACACAGAATGCTCATGGTGTATCAGTGGGAAGCTCTTGAGCTTTGGATTATATGAACTGGGTTTGAATCCCAGTGCTGCCACTCACTAATGATAGGACCTTAACATATGGAAGCCTCGGTTTCCTGTCCTTAAACTGAAAATAAAAGGATCATCTTCAAAGGGCTACTTTGGAGATAAAATGAGACAATGAAGGTGAATTTCCTGGTGCATGATCAGTGCTTATTGATATATTATCCAATATTTTTCTTTTACTATGGCCCCCAAAGACACAGCTGGTGGTTTCTCTTGTGTACGTACCTGGGATGAACTTGGTATTTGACCTTCAGGGCTTCATGCCACATCTTTAAAGTTACCATGTGAATGATATATTGAACAGCAGTTACTCCTATTTCTTTATGTGTAAACTTGATTCATTTCAATGTACAGCTTTTCTGGCCTATGTAAGAGTAGAGTCTTCTGTCCTCCAGAGAGAAATTCAGAAGATCAATGTTGACAGGTGACAGATAATAGATAGATAGATATAGATAGATGATAGATAGATGATAGATAGATAATGATAGATAATTGCTGGGTCAATCAGTAGATAAATACATAATAGATGGATATATATAGAATAATAGATCATAGATGATCAATCAATAGATCAATTAATTGATAGATACACAATAGATACGTAGAGATAGATAGATGATAGATGATGACAGGTATAATACATAAGTGTAAATGTTTATTGAGATATCTATTAGATGCACGGATATTATCCAAAACTACTGCTTGATGGCATGAAAACAATGACTTTTCCTTAAAAGGTAATCTCTAAGATTAAACCCTGATGACAATTGTATTCTGTCCTCTTGCTTTGTATGTGAATAAGACCCTCTTGTAAGCTTTCCCTAGCAGAGAAGGGAAGGTGCGGCTGCCGAGGGCTTGTAGCTCTTCACCCACCCCCAGACATCTCTGAGTCTCTCCAGGTGGGGCCTGAATTAGCTAGGAAGAGGAGAGGAGGGGCCTGGAAGGCTGACCAGAGTTGCAGGCAGCCTTATGCTTAGGGAAGATGTAGGCACATAATAAATCTGTACCTGTGACTATACAGAACGTGATCTCTGCAACCTGTTTTAGTTGCAGATGACAGATTCACTACTGTAAGCTGAAATGGTTCCTGAAGGTTTAAAGGTACATGTAAGCAACAAATTGTACATTTCCTTTATTAAATATATACTTTATGTCTTCAAGAGTGTGTGGGAGTGCGCACATGCACACACACACATACACACACTTTTTTGTTTTTATGAAATTATCTGAGATGAAATGAAAACATTCCTAAATAGGAAACTGTGAGGCACAGATGTTGCAGGGACCCTGATGGCCTCACCTCCTGCTGCTCCAACCTTGGATATATGAATGATTCTTCTCCTTCCTTGAGTGTGGGCACAGTCTGTGACTTGAGCTGACAACTGAACACAAGTGTGAGAGCACCAGATGCCACGGAAGTGTCTGATCCATTGCATCCTGAGTTTCTCAAGATGTAGATTATCCTGAGGGAGCCTGACTCAATCTGGGGAAAGCCCTTCAAAGAGGGTCTGGCCTCCATGAGGTGAGGGCCCCCCATGGCTTTGGAGAAGCCAGCGAGGGCACGCCCTGCCCAGAGAGGGACACGGCCACGTGGCGGGGAAATGCCAGGGGCACCAAGGAGCTGGGAGTCTCAGTCTGACCACTGTGAGGACCTGAGTTCTGCTGACAGCCTGAAGAGGCCCCGGACACTCAGATGAGATCACAGCCCAGCCAAAACCTGGTCACGTCCTTGTGAGACCCTGAGAGAAGACCCAGCCAAGCTGTGTCCAGGCTCCTGACCCATGGATACCGTGAGATAAGAAATGGTGCTGTTTTAGGCCCCTACATGTAGGGTAATTTGTTACAGAGCAATAGAAAACTAATGCACACAACACTGCCTATTATTTGAAAACACTTTATAAAATTATCTACAAGTCAACTGTGGGAAAAACAAACACTGCTTATTGGATATTTTCCCAACATTTTTCTCAGCTAAATTAACAGCTATGTAAGAACAAAATTTTGCCGTAAGCTTGTATTTACAAATGATATATAGATACTGCAATTTACAAACTACACAGATACTGCGATGTCAGGAGTAGATAATAGAGCAGCATAATGTTTGCCATAATCTCAATCTTCATTGAAATGATGTAAAAATCTGTTAGTGTGGATTTATGTGCAGGCTGAATATTTCCTTATTTTTATAACCCTATTCTATGCTTTCCCCTGGTTCTTAGCATGGTTGTGAATAATTTTTAAAACTACTCATTGGATGAAAAGATGCTTTGACTCAATTTCCTAAAATATAATACACCATGAAAACCAAGAAGGCAGTGAATGCTATTCTTTGAATACTGTAATCTGTTTTACTTTAAAACAGCAATGCTTACACATCACAACCAAGAACGTCTGGGAAATCTGTGAGTGTCTTTATTATTGATAACATTAGATTGTAGAAAATGTGCATTTGAGGACTGCCCCTCAGCTTGTATAGGATTTCCAAAATCTAGTTGTTAAAAAGAAGTAATCAATGAGGACATGGACCCATTGTGATGCACTTTTACATCTTATTCATAGCCAGGGAGGTGAAGGCATTGAAAGAATCTATATGAGATACACAGAGTGTCTACCGATGTATTTGGGTAGAGACAGGTGGGAGAGGATGCCGAAGGAAAATGACATCAGCTTCTTCAAGGTATCAGTCAATCCTATACAGAAAGCATTATCTCTCTGGGTCAACACATGATCTCAGGGACTCCAAATGATGGATTCTGACGTACCCTGCTCTTCACCTTCAGGTTTGTTTCTAGTAATTGATTGCATTCAGCGGCTGTATACACTTCATGCTTGCAATATTTTCTCCTTGTTTTGAAGCACCAAAGTGACAATGCGTAGTGCTTCTGTATCAGTCTTGAGAATATATTCCTGCCCAAAGCCACTCTCTCATTTATAATAGTATGTTTAATGTTGATGTCATTTTTATTCTCCAAAGGCACTCTCTCATTTATAATAGTATATTTAATGTTGATGTCATTTTTATTCTACCAATGTGTTAATAAAACCAGCATGACAGCTACATAAACCCACATCTCCGTGCTTTAATTTTCGCATCCACAGGCTATGTTGTAATGTGTTCAGAATTAGTCGTCAATACCAAATCACTCACCTTCACCATTTACTTATCGTGGCAAAAACATAAATAAGGAGCTACCATGCTAGAGGCTGCAAATGGATGGGTCATTTTATAGAATGGACACCATTCTTTTTTATTTCACATTGAATTTGTAGAGGAAGTAGAGTGGGACTTCCTAGGTCTCTCTCTAATGTTGTTTAAACTGAGTATGACCAGGCAGTCTGCAGATGCACAGTGCAGGTGGCAGCACAGTCTGCTGGGGAGCTGCAATGTCTCACCATCGATGATCCCATTGTATCTGTAGCACGTCTAAGAGGGTCAGCTCCTAGTCCAACAAGCCTTCTCCAAAACACAACTCTTGTAATAATGCTCCCCTGAAAAAAAGTGACTTAATTCTAGGAGATGGTACTGTCTCTTAAACATTTCTGATACAGCTCACGGCAGAGTGAGAAGCATAGCTACGACTCATGAAACCAAGAGGAGCCCAGGACCCTGGAGGTGTCTGCAGTCAATGCTGGTTGGACATTCGACACCATTATGTTTCTCTCTCCCTCCCTCTCATGCCACTTGTTAGGGGTATTGGTGAACCAGCCTCTAATGGTTCCTTCTGCCCATACCCTCTGCTCTGTGTTCGGAATTCACAGTTCCAACCTCTCAGTCACTTTGATGACTGTGCAATGAAGAGCAGAGTGGCAGGATCAATTTCCCCTCCATGACACACAGCCACTGGTGTGTGTCCCAATGACACAAATGGTCTCATGTTTCGTATAAGAAAAAAGGTTCGGCCAGGTGTGGTGGCTCATGCCTGTAATCCCATCACTTTGGGGGCCCAAGGTGGGTGGATCACCTGAGGTCGGGAGTTCAAGACCAGCCTGACCAACATGGAGGAATCCCATCTCTACGAAAAATACAAAATTAGCCAGGCGTGGTAGCTCACACCTGTAAATCCCAGTTATTCAGCAGGGTGAGGCAGGAGAATCGCTTGAACCCAGGAGGTGGAGGTGCAGTGAGTGGAGATTGCGCCATTGCACTCCAGCCTGGGTGACAGAGCGAGACTCCGACTCAATAAAATAATAATAATAAATAAAGGTTAATGGTAACAATGGTTTCTGGGTACGAAATGTGACCTAATAGTGGAGCAGACATGGGGCTGGATATTCTATATGATGCCACTAATTCTCACAACAAACAAATCTGCATAGTCCTTTAATATTATTTGCATTTTGCCACGGTGGAGACTGGGCTCAGAGGGGTGAATTCATGGATTGAAGTTCAAAGAGCAAAAGGTAGAAACCTGATCCAAGGCTTCTCTGTTCCCTAAAGTCTGACCTTCCTACCCAGCCCTTGCAGGTTTTTATTTTGGACTAATTTGCATGCACAGCACTGTGAGTAATCCTTAAGCATAGAAAACATTTCTCCTATAGCACTGTGTTCAGGTTAATGTTCAAAGTGCTTTGAGTAACTGAAGTTAGAAAAAACTCCCTATTCCTCTTGAACCACGGAACCATGGGCAGTTTCTCCAAACCTCTGTTCCCTCATACCTAAAGTAGTAGAAAAACAGTAACCGTGGGATTTTCATCAGTATTAAGTTAGATCGCAGCAAGGTCTTTGCGTGCGAGTTACAGTACATGCTAATCAGTCCCTTTGTGACCTGGGGTATTATGAGTGTTTCCAAGGCCCCTGAACCATGAGAACTGTCTCTACTTCCCATCACAAATCGTAGGAGTTCCTACGCCAAGAGACATGTGTCACCTTCTATAGCCTTTTTCACGACCCCTGTTAAACAGAGTCTGAAAAAAACATACTTAAATTCATATAGCACTTGGATGTTTTCAAAAGCCATTTCATATATGTTTTTTACATAAGTGAGGAAAGTAAACTATTATTGTCCCTGCTTCACAGATAAAATCAAGACTGGGAAAATTGAGCAGAGTAAGAACTAGAGGAAAGATGCTTTACCCCGGTCTCCCAGTCTGATTTTGTCTCACTTTGCCACAGAGCAAGGGGCACACTGAGAGCACGTCCTTCATCACAGAGCCCTGTGCCCGCATCCAGACAGAGGACCCAGAGACTATGTTCCCGCTGTGGGCGAGAGCCCTGCCAACATAACTTCCTGTTTTCAGAACAGATTCAGAGTCCCGTTTCCAGCTGCATGCATCACTGGCCCTGCGCTGTGTGTGGGCTTCCAGGACAGGCACAGCTCCTGTCTAATTCATAGAGCACCTGGCACTGACCTTAATCTGTAGCATGTCTAAGAGGGTCAGCTCCTAGGCCAACAAGCCTTCTCCGAAACACAGCTCTTGTGATAATGCTCCCCCCAAGAAAGTGAGTTAATTCTAGGAGACTGACCGTATGGCAGGTTGCTATATGAATTCGACAGAAGTTGTGCCTGAGGGGGTGTCCTGAAGACTGTAGCTTTCCAGAGAGGCCGGGAGCTGGGGTTGGCCAGGCCTTGCTGCCCCCCTGCCTCCAGAGCACGGCTGACTAACCCCCTGGAACCCTGGGCATGATAACAGGAAGATTGAAAAGGGTTCAGTACATGACTCTGCCACAAACTAACATGACAGACTCTCTCTATCCCCATCTTCCATCCCCTTACTTATCTCAAAGTCTAGAACCTTTCACAAGCGGAAAAGATTTTTTATAAGCATATTAAATTGGATGAAATGAATTGCTTTAATCATTCCTCAATTTTTAATTAAACATTTTTATATCTATTCAGCCAATATTTATGAAGCATCCCTTAGAAGCAAGCCAGGGGTAGTCACTGTCCTGCGTAATTACACCCACGCCTGACCCTCACCCACAAGGTTTATTCTACAACCAAAATTTAAGCTTGGGTTTATTTTGATGGCCCTAAAGATCTCTTTGCGGTCGGCAGTCCTGCCTAAACAATGAGATAGGTGTAAAGAATGACAGGATGTTCTCGGTAAGTGATGGCCGCTCTTTCATCAATGCTGTGTCTAGTGCTGATGTTCAGGGAATGCATATCCACAAAACCAGCGCCTGGACAGAGCAGCCCATGGCCTCAAGCTCAACCATCTCAAAATGATTCAAAGAAAGACCAGTCCTGCGTCTGCTGAGATCAAGTGCTCCCTAGGAGTTTGGGCACTGATCACACATTCACCTGGAATCAGTCTAGTGGACCAAGGGAAAGTCAGCCCAGAGGGATCTGATTATTTTTTTGTGTCATTAAACCAAAGTATCCCTTTGAGTGGCTTTGCTACAGACCCAGACCCTAAGTGCTTATGATGTTCCTTCTGCCTCTGTTCAAACTTCTGCCAATACCCTCTGGCCAGGAAATCACCGGCAGTTTGTGGAAGGGAAGCTCGAGTAGGATTTCCCCGATGAGCCTCTTCATCACGTCTGCACTGTAGACACCTCTCCAGCTTCCTGCTTTGGCAGCTGCTTTTGTTTCCCAAGCGACATCATTTATGAAACTTAATGCCAAGCAGGCCTTGTGGGATTGGAATTGTGTCCAAAAATAAATGCAAATACAAAAGGAGCCCCTTGAGGAGTCTGTCATCCATCTGAGGTGCTAAAACCAGCCACAAGACACAACATATTGGATGTCCGAGTCCAGTTATTGAACCACATGTGTATGCCTGTCTTATCTCTATGTCCAGGTCACCTAGGCGTCCACGCCTCTGTGCCCAGGGAGTGGCTTAGCCATGTGTGGGTGCTGGGCGTTTCTTGACAAGTTTAGTCAGTGTCCATGGAACAGAAACTAGCGAGTGAAAGAGGGCGGTAGACCGTGACCAAGTACATCAGTAAAATAATGGGAACTGTGTAAATCAAAACACAGCTAAGTATAATAAAGGGAAACACGGAGAATTCAGGATAGTGATAAGGGGACCAATTTAGGATTCCCCAAAATGAAAATTTACAGGGATGAGAAATCTGGTTGTGGGGCAGGATAAAGAGAAGGAATTGTGAATGTCCCTATTTCCATGTCTCTAAATTAAACAGCGTTGCAAAGTGTCTGGGCTCAGAGGCAGGGCCTCTCCCGGGAGACCAGCTATGCAGCTGATTCATTTTCAGGGCTGGCCAGTGCACTCCTGCAGGGTGCATCCTGAGGACTGTAACTTTCCAGAGAAAGGGCTTTATTTTTTCTTTTTAAAATAATTGGTACAAAATTGCCATATGGAATTGTGGCAGCTGTATCTCGCAGATCCAATTGTTCATCTCCAGCCTTTCAATGTTTGTTTGGAATGTCTTTTATACCCATCTGTAATTCCTTATCCATTTTCACGAGTCCTTCACTTCAAGCCTCTGTTTGGAGAACATTTTAAAGATGTGCCTGACTATAGGTCCTCTTCTCTATCAAAAAAGTGAGATTTTTAAGAGCCAAGGGTAGGGGGGTTGCCTTAGGAAAGCTAACCAGCTGTCATTCGAAAGCATCCCCTGGGTGATTTTGTAGGCTCAGACATCTGGTTCCATCGGTGTACCCCAAATAGATTTATCTCCTCAGAGGGCCCACAGGACTTTAATTTAACATCAGAATGCCAGTTCTGTAATTTGAAATAATTGATGAAGCTGGTCCATGTACCAGAAACCCTGTATCAACATCAATAAATCACCTTCAGAAGGCTACTCTGATAACCAACGCTTCTGTTACTTAAGGTGAAACTCTTCTTGCCTGAGACAGTTCTGTGGACCCTTGGTGTCCCCAGGGAATACAAACTGAATGACAATGATCCAGTCTAAGCGTCTTATGCCACAGATCACACATCTGTGTAACGTGCAAAGAAGTACAAGCAAGTGGACACTCATTGTCCCCGATTTCACAGAGCTATGGGTTATGACTCCATTTGACATCATTATACACCAGAAGCATATTATCTGGTATGAAAATAGACAAATCTGTAATGAAAAGCAGTGTTTTGTAATGAAGGTACACTTTTAAAGTTTTATTTTGGTCTGACTTACTATGCAGAAAACAGTAGTTGCTTCACAAATGCCTATTCACTAACGTATTTATTCCAGTTTGGCCCAAAGATATTCTGGCTTTTCTTCCCTGCCAATTCCTTTGCATGTGTCAATATCGGTCAATATATTTGATGCCTGCCAAAGCAGGATCACCTAAAATCATTGAAAATAAGTTCATCCACAATTCCGGTATTCAGTTAGAAGGCCTGGATTTGGGTTGCAATTACACTACTCCCTGTGTGCACCAAATCACTAAAAGATTTGAAGACTCGGTTTTTGTTTTTGTTTTTTCTTTTTTTTAATTTATTTTTATTTATTATTATTATTATACTTTAAGTTCTAGGGTACATGTGCATAACGTGCAGGTTTGTTACATATGCATACTTGTGCCATGTTGCTGTGCTGTACCCGTCAACTCGTCAGCACCCATCAACTCGTCATTTACATCAGGTATAACTCCCAATGCCATCCCTCCCCCCCTCCCCTCCCCATGATAGGCCCCGGTGTGTGATGTTCCCCTTCCCGAAGACTCAGTTTTTAATTCATAAAGAAGAGTAAAAGGAGCTATTTCCCAAGACCTGGAATTACCAGGATTGTAAAGTTGAAAGGTACCTAAGTGTATGCTTTTGTAAATTTTAAGGGATAAACAAATATTGTTTGTACCCATTTCTAAAAATGTTAGGGTTTTTTAAATTAAGCTATATATTTTACTCTCTGTTGACATTTTCTAATCTACTCATGTATATGCATTAATTGTGGATCTGAAACATTTAAATACTAATGTTTCCTTAAGTAATGCAATTAACTAGCAAGAGGCAATTACAAAAGTCTTTTGAAAATAGTTGAAAGTGTCTTTACACAGTCTTAAGTGTTAATGACTCGCATAAAATATTTTGTATAACCAGTCATCATTTCTGACACATCTTTTTGGGATATTTGATTCAGGTATTTGATCACCTTGGGGAGCTAGGGATTTCTTAGGCTTAATTACTTATATTTAAACCTAACAATTTAATGTGAGGTGAATACTATTTTGATTATATAGCTATCAGCACCACCAATTTTCTATTACAAATATATTTTCCCATCAGACAGTATGTTCCAACTCGAAGATAATCTTGCAAAGCAGATCTGAGGAGTGTCTGGGTTTTGTAGGTGGAACCAAAAAGGTGAAACAGGGAGAACAAGAAAATTACTCCTGTCAAATTGATTATAATAAGAGCCAAGTTCCAGTCCTCTCCAATATTTCTTTCTCCTATTTATAGAACATTTGTGCTACTATGTAATCAGAAATGTCCACAGAATTGAAAGGTGCCCTTAAACGGATGGATCGATTCAAGATTTTACAAAGCTATTCAGTGAAGTGGGAGTGATAGCAAAACATCCTAAAGTGATGCTGGATGCCTGTGAACAATAGAGTCACAGCACCCACATGGGGTCCAGGCAGGGCTGAGCCTTGCCCACTGACACAGGCCTTGGGTGAGGGAAGGTGGACATAATCATGGAACAAGCCGACCACCTCTAGTTTCCATCCAGTCACACAGCTCTGGAGCACATGGACCTTCCTAAGTGCCACCTGGACAACAAAAGAGGCTTCAGAGTTATGGAAACAGTTCAGTCTCCCTACATCGATTCCAAGCCCCTGAGACTCCAGTATGTGTACATCTTTTCCTGGATACTTTGTGCATCACCGTGAGAAAATGAGACCAAGTGTTTATAAACGAGACATCATTCCTACTGGACATAGTTGGAGGAACATGGGAAACAGTTACTAGGGTTGGAAACGTAACGAGAAATAAAATACAAGCTGAGCACAATGTGTTTTCTGTGAAGCAGCCACGGGAAGGGAAATGGTGAGCTTAGTAAGATCCCAACTTGCAGCAGTGTTGAGGGTGAGGTCACAGGAGAGAGGGAGGAACCCAGGCCAACGTTTTCTGCTCTTTGCCCCGGGAGCCACAGCAGGGGCAGGATTTGTAAAAGGCAACGAAAACGTGTTCAGTGGCAAGAGAGCTGGAAGAACAACGTAGGTGTGCACGGAACTTCCCCGTAATTAGACAAAATTTAATTTACCCACAGGCTTTTCAAACAGTTTTTCTTCTCAAGTATCTGTGTTCCTCTAAGACTAGTGTAGGGGCAAGGAAGTGGGGATGAAGACATCCAAGTAAGAAAACAAAATACATTGAACATCTCAACAGGGACGAGAAGTGGAAAAAGCAATCACAATAGCATTCATTCCATCTGCAAGCGAAATGGCTTTACAAGAGCTCTTTGAGACATTTCTGAGAGCGAAATCCTGGAAAGTAAAATTCCAGTAAAAATTATAATTACAGGTTGACCTTGTAACATCAATTATCAGTTTATCATGCATAAATGTCAATTCACAGGCTTTCTATTGACTCAGTCTTTTCAACAGTATTAGCACAAAAGTCAAAAACTGGTTTTCTCATGATTTTAGCCACACGTATTCTATTTTTTTGCCCAAAGTCTTACAATTCTTCACCTGTGATTTTTCCTCCTCAGAGGAATTTGAGGTGATTAATCTTCCTCTTAGCTTTGGGTCTATGGGATGATTATTATCTTTTCTAGGCCCTTTTTTGCCCATCTGTCAAATAAAGGTGTCTGTCACTAACATGTTTTTACGCTCAAATCCCCAAACTTTTAAATTTCTAAAGTCATGGTGTTCAGTATCATATGGTTTTTAAATGTATCTGATGAGTGAAGGATTTGACAATTCCATACACTTTAAACATGTTAATTAATTAGTTAATTTTAATTACTTATCCACACCAAATAGCTTTTTCTTTTCCTTCAGAACTAAAAATGCTATAAATGGCAGTTATCATATTGCAAATTCCTGCTTTTGGAACACAGCATCTCTTTTATTTCCCTGTTCTTTTGGCTTCTTTGTTTACGTCTTTAAAAACATATTCCACATTGATTTGTTCATACAAACGAGGGCGAGCACCGAAAACTGGGAGCTGCAGGTTCAATCCTGGCTCCACCAACTCTTAAAACTGTTATCTAACTATCGCAAGAACAGAAAACCAAACACTGCACGTTCTCACTCATAGGTGGGAACTGAACAATGAGATCACTTGGACATGGGAAGGGGAACATCACACACTGGGTCCTATTGTGGGAAGGGGGTAGGGGGGAGGGATAGCATTAGGAGATATACCTAATGTAAATGACGAGTTAATGGGTGCAGCACACCAACATGGCAGATGTATACATATGTAACAAACCTGCACGTTGTGCACATGTACCCTAGAACTTAAAGTATAATAAAGAAAAAAAAAAGTCCTGGTTATCTTCGGCAAGTATTGAAAGTATTCTTCTTAGTTCTCTCATCTCAAAAATTAGTCGTGAAAAGAAAATAATTTACTACATACAGTTGTTATGTGTGTGTGCTTATACATATATATATGATTAAATGTATAAAAATATATATATGCGTGTGTCATTCAAAGTCTATTACCTCCAGTTACCTCAAACATTTCTTCTAAATCCTTCATATATAAGCACATGAATTTTTATCATTGTGTACTATATACACTATACCACAATCAATATATTTAAGCCCATCAGATCTAAAATGTTTTATGTTTCCTTTTCAGGTCCAACTATTTTGTTATTAAAATTAATATTTCCAAGTAGATAAATTTCAAGCAACTACTAGTAATGTGTCTAAGTATACAAACCAGTCAACAGAGTACAGAATTAAACTGCAATCCAAAAGACAGTAGGCAGCCAGAACAAAATCAATATTTAAAACTTAACATAAGTCAGGTATCAGATGTGTCCTGACAAAATGAAAAAGAATGTGATTAAGTCGTATGTTACTTACTGGTATAGGTGAGTTGAAAACCTTGGTCGGTGTCAGATCCATTGGTGTTGAACTCCAGCCACAGGTGATTGGACGTGCTGTTTAGGATCAGCCTCAGTAGTTCATTTTTAGTGAAGGTGCCCAGTGGACGTGAGGAACTGTCTTTTCCATCGTAGACCTGACGAAAATCACAGCATGAGTCTCTCTATGCTTTCATTGGATTCTTATGTTAGCAATATTAATAAGACATCCAAATCTTCAAAGACGCTGTTTTATACGATACTTACAAAAGGCGTATAGTGTATAGAAAGATAAATGAAGGACTTAGTGCTAAATCATATTCGTTCTTTAAGTTTTATCTTTACCATTAACATTAGAGGCAAAAGATCCCATTCTTGTTCAGATCATTTCATATTCATTACTTTAAGAGCTCTTTCTGTGTTTACTTAAAATTAAATAAATATTTCTTTACGTTTCCAGGTTTCACTACCTATCTGTTTATTCCTTTTCTCATAGTTCAGTTATAAAAGTGGGAAAGATTTATAATATTTTAGTCTTGAATATCTCCTCCGAACTCTCAACTGAGTCAAAGACCATACCCTTCCCTTCTGTTCCCTTCTGTCTGGATGCATTAAAGGACAACACAGTGTGCCGGAATCTTGTCACATTCTGTGGTCTGCAAGCCTGAGGTGGCTTTCATCTTAATTTGTAATAACAGAAGTATCTCATCATGTAATAGTAACACAGAAGTGTGATGTTGCTTAAAGTGCTCTGTATGTGACATTATCTTCCCAAGGGGTTGTAAAACAAGAGTAGATACAATAAGTATGTGGAATATAAAGAAGACATGGCTTAGGTTTTGACCAGTTGGGAGAGGGAAAGTTCAGTCATGGTTCCCAACTTTTGGGGAGACAGGTCACACGGTGGGGAGCAGTGGGTTGGTGTCACCGCTATATTCTGAATGAGGATCGGGTAAAAGTGTTTCAGCCATGCACTTTCTGCCAATGCCCTGAGGCTCAGGTAACAGAAACAGCACTGACTTTCTGGTAGGACAAATACCTAATGCATGTGGGGCTTAAAACCTAGATGACAGGTTGATAGGTGCAGTCAATCACCGTGGCACTTGTATACCTATATAACAAACCTGCAATTTCTGCACAGGTTAATTCCCAGAGCTTAAAATAAAATAAAAAAGTCAATGCAGCCGTCCTCGCATCCCAATAACAATAGAGCACTAGGTGGGCACAGCTAATCTGCCTGCCTCCCTCACTAGCAGGGGACCATAAAAATAAACATTTATTACCTTATATTGGAAAATGCTCAGTTCATCTTAATAGAAAAATGGAACCCTAACTAAATAAAATTAAACAGAGTCCTAGTAGGCTCTTTCAATGTGTTTATTTTCCCCACTTATTTCCTCTTTATATGGATTAATTCTTCTTTCATTGTCTTTCAATTAATATATAAACCCAGGGATGTACACAGACACACATACTCAGAAAAGGAGAAAATACATTTAGAAAAGATAATTTTGTGGGTAGTTATTTCATTACAACTAAATATGGACATGCTAGTGGGGTAGAATCAGATACCCTTTAATCTCCTTACTAAAAGACTATTGTCCCAGGTCATTGTTTAAAAACCATTATTTGGTTTATTCCATGTTTTTATTAGATGAGCCAGGGTCTGACATCCAGAGACTAAAAGGTTTTAAGTCCAGAGGAGTCTGGGTCAAAGAGAAAATGTGCAGGTCTCCCCAGGAAGGCCTTGGGCTACCCCGTATACTGTGGAATTGTCTGTAATTCACAGAAATCCATGAAGACGGGGAAACACGAAAGAACTCAACACTCCGTGAAGCCGCTGCTCGGTCCTGACACACTGTGAGCTCATCCGCTCTCCTGAATCTTGGCTTCCTCATAAGGACTTGACCAAGTGCACTGTGGATCCCTGACAGATTGTACCTCGCTCCCAGTGGTTTCATGGTTAGAACCACTAAACATAAACAGCTCAAAGGCTTAATCGTAAGATTCTTCAGAACAGGAGTTCTTCCTTCTTTATCCACGTCATCAGCAATTAGCACTGGGTCCAACCACCGACACCCCAGAGAACGAGTATGTCACTGATTAACATGGAGCTTTCCCCTGTCAGTTCTCTAAAGTTAAAATCTGGGTTCAGGTTTTGCATTGATCACAAATAAAAACCCAGATAGAAGTGGAAGTCAGAAGATTTGATTTCTGATCCCAATGGAATGAGGAACAGGCTACACCTGTTCTGTACAACATTTCCTAGTTATATTTTTTCACCTATAAGTAGCTAGATTCAAAGGGTTCTTTTCAGTTATTAGAGAAAGCCTTCTGGATTCACCTGTTTAATACAAGGCTGTAAGTATTTGCACTACAGACCACCCTCCTCAGAGTTTGGCATTTAATCAATGCCATATACTTTAAGGGATGTTGCTGGGTTAGCAGATGATCACAGATCAGAAAACGTCACACAGAATGTTAGCATGACAATACTGAAAGTTCTGGGGAAATCTTTCCCCGTTTAACAGAAACTATACCCTGCAGATTTATTTCCAAAATTAATTGTGCTTCC
Source organism: Macaca nemestrina (assembly GCF_043159975.1). Lineage (NCBI taxonomy): Eukaryota > Metazoa > Chordata > Mammalia > Primates > Cercopithecidae > Macaca > Macaca nemestrina. Next base: position 150,796,665 of record NC_092132.1, on the reverse strand, counting down.
CATTCTATATTCCTTTCATGACATGTTTCTGAGAGCTCGATATCTCTTATATGATTTTTCCACATGAAGCAAGAAAACATCATATTTATTTATGTGTGCAGGGGTTGCGTGAATATAAAATTTTAGTCTTTATTATTACATCGCAGTATGTGCGAGGGATCAATGTGAACAGCATTAGGCTCAAAAATTAAGATAATTTTACTAGAAATGTTTTTAACAGAGATCTTTATTAGCATATTTAACAAAATATATGCCTGCAAAACATGTAGGCATTTTATACGATTGACAGCTTCTCTGTAATTAAATGTGAGAAGCAAGTTTTTTTAAAAAAACTTTTTGTTATAATCAACAACTTTAAATGGCATGCAATCACAAATGAACGTAATTTCCTTCCTTCCATTCCAATAATATTTATCCTTGTATATTTTATGTAGTATCTCTAATCACTCACCTGCACTAAAGTATAGTTAAGAGTTATTTAAAAGTTTGCCTTAAAGGCTTACTGACTTCTAAATTTGAGGTTATTAAAAAATTCAGAAAATGCCTACTTGTGATGTAACTATTTTTTTTTTTTAGATTAGTAAGAATGTGCTAGTTTCCGGCCTAAAAACCACTTCTTAATTACAGTCCCTCATACTGCCAGCGTGAGCTTTCAAAAGACTATTAAAATGAAAGAACAACTAGAATAAAACCACTCTGCTAAATGATGACATTGAAATACAGTCAAACGTGGCCTTAGGAGGAAGGAAGGCCCTTTCATCTCCTGACCTGTGCACATAACTTCTAATGAGGTCAAGTGGAGCCCAGCGGGGGCTCCAGTCCAGCCATTCTGTAAAGGGAGGACAAACAGGGTTTTCCCTTTTAGTTGGCTTTCTGCATATTCTCTTCTAATGCTCATAGTTCAAAGTGAGTTGACAGTACTGAATCTAAAATGCATCATTATGTGCATCTAGGTAGATGTAAATTAATTGAAAAACCCCTGGAATTTTAAAAAGGGAATAAAAAGAGCCACGTGTTCCTTTCTTGCCCGAGACCAGCTTCTGTTCAACGAAATTGCTCACCTCACTGAAATAAGCAGGTGATTGGATGGGTGATTTCTAGCAGGGCTGTCCAATCTTTCGGCTTCCCTGAACCATGTTGAAAGAACTGTCTTGGGGCACACATAAAATACACTAACACTAACGATAGCTGATGAGCTTTACGAAAATCACAAACACAAACAGTCTCATAGTGTTTTAAATATGTTTACAAATTTGTGTTGGGCCACAGGCAAAGCTGTGTTGGGCCACATGTGGCCTGTGGGCCGCGGGTTGGACGAGATTGTATCACAGCATTAGGTCTTGTTGCTTAAATCTTTTCCCTTTCAGTGCCCCGAGGCTAGGCTGCCCATTCTCCAGACCCTAGATCATAGAAGGTTTCCAGTTTATTGAAATACGTACAGGAGAGGTGAAAATTATATCAGAATCTTAGGAGTTAAGGGGCATTTCTGGTTGGAGCTGGGATTTTATAAATCAAGGCAGGACTTGGGTACCCCTGCAATCAATATTGAGATTCTGTCTTGTCCTGGCTTGGGGTCTCCTCATCAGCCCTGTCTGTGATCTGATCACCGTGGCTGGATTTGCCTCTATTATCACTTCAGAACCTTTCCAGCTTTCCACACTATGGCCACATTTAAAAATCAAGATTAACTACAGAAAGGGTTGGTTTGAGGACCCTGCAAGTTTTAATAGTTACAATTATGTGCCAGACACAATGCTAGGAACATCCACTTATGTTATTAGATTAAATCCTCAAGACAGTCCAAAAATGTAGGTATAGCTGTGTTTTCTTACACATAAGGACGCTGAAGATCAAAAGTGTTAAATAACTTACACGAGGTGCTGGACTAATAAATGTTAGATCTAGGTTTATCTACAAGGTTATTTCAAAGTCCACATATACTGTTCTAAGCGAAGTGATATGACACTTCCTCAAAATTATTTGTAAATAAATATAAATAAATCATACATAAAAGATACATCAATATGTGCATATATCTATATGTAGAAAAACAGACAATATATTTTTTGAGAAGAAAAGTTGGAGTCATCCTGTTGGAGAAGATTCTTTTTACCTTGAGAGTATCTCCTTCAAACAGCTGGAAGCTTCGTGCTCGGAGGTGGATACCCTTGCCGGCTTCTGTTTCTATTTTATAGATACACTCATGGTTATTATCATAATTGGATGGAAAATTTGGAGACAGTAATGTTCCTTCATTTCCTTTGACACTTGCTCCACATTCAGCTAAAATAAATAGGACATCAGAGAAAGAGGATTCAAAAGTGGAATTACTGTTTTTAACAGATTAAAACCTTTAAAATCATGATAGCTTCCTCTTCTATCAATGTATGTCTGTTAATAATATATTATTTTAAAATAGATCAGTGATTTTTTAAAATTGTTTTACCAACTGGACACAAAAAGATACCCCGCTTAGCTCATTTTCAAAAGTGTCTTATTTATTTTAACAGAATGACCTCTGACTATGTGGAAGCAGCATGGTCTCACACAGAGAGTTCTAGAATAAAACAGAGGTGCTCCGGCACCATGGCTGAGGAGCTGTGTCACCAGGTTGTCACAGCACCTCTCCCACTAGCCTCGTTCCTGTCTCATGAAATGTCTCCACCAATTCCCATGCACCCATTCTACCGTTGTTTCTCTGCAGTTTTTCTTCACTGGTATCTTATGGCACCAACTGGGACGCATTCAAAGGGGAATCTAACGACAGACCAAACCACTGAGTTATCTTGTCGCAGTCTTCAGGATGTCACAGCCCTGAAGGCCTTAGCATTATGTCTTAGGATGGAAGAACATTCAACGGCAGTAAATATCTGCTTCTCCCCCTTTCCCAATGAAGGAAGAGGATAGTTGACTTCTCGATCTAAATTTATACCAAACAAAATTCCTCTTATCAAGGTCAAAGTGAAAATACATACAACTGTCTACTTTCTGTCAACCTGCGGAAAGTCACTTAACTTTTCAGCACCTGTTTCACTGTGAAAGTGAACAGTTTAGGTCAAGAATGCTTCCGAATTTGTGTTGGGCCACAGGCAAGCCTGCGTCGGGGCGTATGTGGCCTATGGGCCGCGGGTTGGACAAGATTGTATCACAGCATTAACTCTTGTTGCTCCAAAATTCTAAGTCCAATACAATCACACACACACACATACACACACACACACAAAATAATAAAGTGGCTACATATGCGGGTGCACACATACACAGAGGTTTGTATGTGCCAAGAGAGCTCCACAGGAGTCTGCACCAACAATTTTACAGACTATACGATGTGCCCAGCACTCTGATGTAAATATCCCACAGAATGCCTATTCGTTTGAAGAATAATTGTTAGGTTGGAAACCGAGCATCAGTTAAATGCCAGGTATGTACTGAGAGTGGGAAGGAAGGATGCACAGTGTTCATTTTCCAGTGGGTTGCTCAAGGTATTGCAGAATTTTGCAGATGATTTCTGCATGCCCATTGCCACGATGCTGATTCTCTCACACCCTCACTCCCTCTTTGACCATGAACACAATCAGCTACGTCACTGACCATGGGCATCCTAATCCACTTGCCAGCAGGAAGTTGCTAGAGATCCATGATTGCCCCCCAGTGATTTGTGCACACTGAATCTCAGAATGCTTCCATGTGGAAGGGTGTAGGGAGAAAGTCAGAGAGGAAAATGCTTGACAACTTGGGTTCACTTCTCCCTCATCCTCCTTAAACAAAGATAGAAAGGCAGACTTTGGATATGGTTCTCAGGGTGCAAGTGTTGAGGGAGAAGTGCAGGCAATTGGTGACTCAAAGATGCCATTGGGAATTTAAAATCATTTTAAGAAATTACAGTAATATAATTATACAATCATAGTTATATATTGTATAACTATAATAACTTAAAAACCATCTTAAAAGACATATATATATATACACCCATGAGTAGGTGTGTATTTATAAATACATATAAATATATTTATATCTATAAAATATCTATATTATATATAATATATATCTACAAAATAGATATAAATATATAAATATGGAGAGAAAAGCAACTGATGTGTTTCTCATGCTCCATACTTGGGCATCCCTACTCCAGCCCACACCTTGCTGTGTTTGAACAGTGATCCTTCTCTGTTAGCAATTTGATGATTCGCAGACAGTGTAAGGTTGAAGAAAAATGGCTTTACAGGCTGGGGGCAGTGGCGCATGCCTGTAATCCCAGCACTTTGTGAGGCTGAAGGGGGTGGATCACGAGGTCAAGAGATTGAGACCATCCTGGCCAACATGGTGAAACCATGTCTGTACTAATATACAAAAATTAGCTGGGCGTGGTGGCGCACGCTTGTAGTCCCAGCTACTTGGGAGGCTGAGGCAGGATAATTGTTTGAACCTGAGAGGTGGAGGTTGCAGTGAGCTGAGATCCGCCACTGCCCTCATGGAGACATAGCAAGACTCCATCTCCAAAAAAAAAAAAAAAAAAGAGAGAGAAAGAAAAATGACTTTATAGTTTAAACTCAACAGTAAGCTATTTAGATAGTAAGCTCCTTGGAAAAGTTAATAATTTGTGGATATTGAATATCTTTGTTGGATATTCTTTTATTTTTTTTTTCCTTCCTGAAGAAAGTGTCTTTCACATAAAAGCCAAAATAAATGAAAATAAAGTTTAAAGAAGCCAAGCTGTGTGTCCTCCCTCGGCTGCCCCATGGAGAGAAGAGTTGGGGTTTCCAGCTATAAAAGGTGCTGTCCTTAAAGGGAATAAAATAAGAACATAATTCTAACGACCAGAGAATGAAACCTAGTCACAAATATTAGGGAATATTTAAAATTGAATTTAACAAAAATCGACAAAGGCAACCATTCCAAATTTAGGTCTTTTGTTAGGTTTACAAGTTTAAAAACAATTCATGCAATTGAAGATATACTGGCATAGTGGCAAATAAATAAATCATTTTCAGGTGGGGAAGGAATGCTGGGACATGGGCACAGTCTCAGGTACAAGACAAATAGGATGTTTTTATGGCTTTATCAACATGACCGAAGTGAAGCATCACAGGAAGGAACTACGGGAGATGGGACTGCAAACACAGCCTGAACCAGGTTGTAGGGAATGCCTGCGCTTCCTTGAACCATGGCAGGAGTTCCCTGAAAGAGTCTGGAGCATGGACGTGCCCTGATAAAAGGATGTTTGGAAAAGAGGAATGCCCTAAAACAGTTGAATTTTAAAGACTCTAAACAAAAACACAGAAGGTATAGATGTTGTGAAGATTGACTTGTAACACAAATTCTAGAATTTCAATAGAAGAGGAATATCTTTGAAGGTTCAAAGAAGTAATCGTAGGAAAAATGAGTTGTAGTAATACCATGCCTGATGGGGTATAGGAATTTATCTAATTTTTTTTTTTTGGTCTATATGTCACTTACATAATGCATGCTCTTATTACTATTACATCATTGGCTGGGCGTGGTGGCTCACATCTGTAATTCCAGCACTTTGGGAGGGCAAGGCGGGCAGATTACCTGAGGTCAGGAGTTCAAGACAAGCCTGGCCAACATGGTGAAACCCTATCTCTATTAAAAATACAAAAATTAGCCTTGCATGGTGGTGCATGCCTGTTGTCCCAGCTAATTGGGAGGCTGAGGCAGGAGACTTGCTTGAACCCAGGAGGCCGAAGTTGCAGTGAGCCGAGATCACGCCACCGCACTCTACCCTGGGCAACAAGAAAGAAGCTCTGTCTCAAAACAAAACAAAACAAACAAACAAACAAAACCATGGGAGTATATACCAAAACTCAACCCATGTTACACATGAGAAAACTGAGGCACAATAACACTAATTAACAGGCTCAAGATCACACAGCTGTGAGAGGCAGACTATTCTCTGAACCCCAGGCAATCTGCTATCAGAAGGTGCAATAATTGTGCTATGTTTGTTAATACACAATGTTGGTAATCATTCCTATTGGCAGATATTAAATAATCCGTGAGGGTTACTTGCTTATGACTTTAATAACCTTGTGAGTCCAACAGGATAGGAAAGTGATGCTGCTGAGGGAAGCAGCTTTCTGAATGGTATAAGTTACTATTTTACAAAATGTTCTTTGAAGAAACATTGGTATACTTTTGGAGGCTTGTCTTCTGACTTAATTCTGTTTTCAAATTAAATTAGAAGAATTCTTGCCAAAGCTTGTTATCTCCTTTCCTATCTGCTCTCCAACACTACCCCTGCTGACCAAGATACCACCAGATAGCTCACATATCACAAAATGTTTCCTTTTCCTTGTTTCCACAGCTGTGCGGGTGGGCTCCCAGTATACAAAAATGGATACAACGTGATATTCAAATCAAAGAATGGATGTGTCAAAGAAACTGAGAGAGGTGCTCCAGACCCTGGAGCAGTATGGCGGAGGACATAATGTAATAAGACACTGATACTAAGTAAAGAGCAAGTGCTCAGAAAATCGCAACAGTTAAGTGACCAAAATTTCAAAAATTATTTGAGCTTGATTTCAATCATTCATTGAAAATCACCATTAGAACAATTAAATGCTTCATTTTAAAGAAGTTTTTTTCAATAGTCTATTTAATATTAATTTAAGATGAATGAATACAATGTTTCTTAATACAAATCACTTGCTGTTTTATAAAAAAGCTACTGAAATGGTAATTATAATTGAATTGTCACTTAGATTTTTGCAATTGAACGAAACTAATTAAAATTAAATTAACACAGGAGAAAGGAGTTAATTGATTTTTCAGTCAATTCTTCTGTACAAAGGCAGCTACCTGCGAAATTTGCTGTCTCAGTCTGCTTGGCCTGCTGTAGCAAAGTACCACAGAGAGAGTGGCCTCAACAACAGACAGACGTGGAGGCTAGGAAGTCCCAAATTCATAACATTAACCAAAGTGTCTGTATAAATTAATACATATTCAATATTAGGGAAAGTTATTTTATTGGGGACATTAAATAACTATTTATTTGATTATTTAAAAAACTAAGTAAAATATATAACCTCTCAATCTGCCTATTCAATACAGTTAAATTGGATTCAAATTCTACAGCTGAAGCAACTTGTCCACCTAAATAATGTTGAGCCTACACAATACCTCACATTTAACAGAGATGTTTCTTGACATAATGACTGAAAGTAAAGGTGTATGGCTCTGGTTATTAAAATGTAGACATTGTTGTGGGGCTTTTGAGGGCATTATGAAATTGGGAAAACCATTAATAGGCAGGCCTCTATGTTTTAGAAGCTTTATTTTAAAAGTACAGAAATAGAAAACAGCTCAACTAAGGAACAGAAACAGAAAATCTACCTTTCTCCTTTAAACCAAGTTCATTGTGTTCTACACAATAAGTAAATCTTGCCCATAATAGAAGTCTATATAAATCAAAATGTGCAAGTCCATATTTACTCACAAAGAATATCTAAGAATTTCACAAAATGGTACTATTTTTAGCCCATGCATTATCCTAAAACCTTTATTTTTACAATTTAGCGTCATTATTGGATTAGCTTTTAAGAAGCAATAGAAACTAACATTTTAGCTTAGAATGTTGTTCCAAATTTTTAAACCCAAAATTAGAGAACTACATAGAATTATATATAGTTTAGTGATATATATGAGACATATCATATATATCACATATCACATGTGATGTATATCACATATCACATATGTCTCATATATATCATATATGATATGCATCTTATATATCACATGATATGCATCTTATATATCACATGATATGTATCATATATATTATATATATCACTAAACTCTATATATTGGTATTTTTAATGAGATATATTTTTTAATATATCTCCCTCTATAGAGAGAGAGTTTAGTGTTAAACTAGATCTAAATTAAATTAAAATACAGGCAAGATATTTTGTTTTACTATGCCTGTCGGAAATAACTTATAATCCATTCAAAAATTGAGGATAAGGGTGTTGTTGATTTTTTTCTTTTTTTTATTTCGCCCAGTGACTTTCTACTTTGTCAAGCAAATAGATTAATACAGTTAATCAATAAGAGGCTATATCTCACTTTCATTCATTTTTTAAAAAATTCTCTTACTAGATATGCATTTAAGGTTTATGCTGACATATATATACAGCCCTTTAACACCTTGTCTGAGAAAATTTTTTGTTCAACTAATTCTGAAACGATGTCATAGATGCAATATTAGGTTACAGAATTATAGTGAACATTTATCTCCATCATATGTGCTCTCTAACTTTGCTCCTGCTCTTTTGACCAAAATACTACAAAAAGTCACAAAACATCACAAAATATTCAGTTTTTGTTATTATTCAAAAGCTGTGCAGATGGAATTCTAAATGTCCTAAGCTAATCACGACTGCCCTGGCCACAATGACTGCTCAGGAATAGGCATGGGACTCAATGTGGGCCAGTGAGAGGAAACCCAGGACTTGTACATAAGCGATCTTGACATAGCTGTTTCCACAGAGCTGCAGGATGTGGGGCTACTGCACTGTATGTGATGATATGAGATCAGGAAGCCACCTAGTGCTTTACCCAGTTTGGCAAAACTGAGAGATGCTGAGACTTCAGGTTCTTGTTGATGAAGTTGAACCCTTGATCAAACCTCACCTGAAGCTGTCCCTATGTATGGACTTTATATCACCTTACCAATAAACTTTCATTTTGACTTAAGCCAATGTGGGCAACTTTTTCTCTAACTTGCAAGCGAAAAAGAAGATCCTAAACAATACATGTATAATACACGTGCCAACACGTGCCAGAAGAGACGGTTTGAGCATTGAGGTTGAATACCCAAGGTATATATGATATTATTTCTATCATCCTAAATACATCATCAGGTTGAAAAAAAAACCTAAAATGAATAAACACAAATAATAAAAAACTTTCCACCTCTTTCACTGAAAAGTGACTTGATAGAAAAATAGTTCTCAGCTCAGACGCTCACTAGAAATTCCATTTAAGGTCAGACATTTATTAGGGAGGTTAAAATGGCATGCTTCTAACTCAGTCGACATTCCTTAGGCATCACCTGCAACCTTTGGTATGGATTTGCCTCTTTCCTTGCCACAGGCAAATCATTTTTATTTCTATAATTTTAGAGAAAGGAACATGAAGTATGGATGAATCAAATTTTTGAGATGAAAAGAGAAGCTTCTGAGGAAAGCAATTTTCCTCTTTTGGATACACAGAGCTTAGGGATGAGGCAGCCCACTGTAAAGCAGCCGTCAGTCCGAGGAGGGAGACAGAGAGATGAAGACAACTTGAGGCCGGGTGCGGTGGCTCACGCCTGTAATCCCAGCACTTTGGGAGGCCAAGGCAGGCTGATCACAAGATCAGGAGTTCGAGACCAGCCTGGCCAACATGGTGACACCCCGTCTCTATTAAAATTACAAAAATTATCTGGACGCGGTGGCGCGCGCCTGTAGTCCCACCAACTCGGGAGGATGAGGCAGGAGAATCACTTGAACTTGGGAGGCAGAGGTTGCAGTGAGCCAAGATCGCGTCACTGCACTCCAGCGTGGGTGACAAGAACAAAACTCTGTCTCAAAAAAAAAAAAAAAAAAAAGTAATGGCAAAAACTGCAATTACTTTGCACCAATCTTATAGAAAGAGCCCTGTTGCTCTGTGGGCCTGAGAGGGCTCCATCTGTCTGCACAAGGATGCTGGGTGAGTGCTGGGTGCACTCTGGAGAGCCAGTGAATGAGGGACTCTGAGCCAGGACAGAGTGGAGGGAGAGTGATTGCTCTGATTAGTAGGGGAAGCACTGACCAGGCTCTGTTACATTGGGCGAATCGATGGGGTTTTCACTTTGGAGAGAGCATTCTGCGAGCTGCGGCCCCTGGGGGTGGTGGGGTCTGGGGAGCTGGGGGAACCATCAGGGGGATGAGGGGATATGGAGGGAGTTGGAGCTAGGAGGGTGGGCAGGAGGAGCCTGACCTGAGAGCTCTGCAGTGGTCAGAAACCTTCAGAACTAGGAGCTAAGCAGGTATGGGGAATGAGAGAGAAATGAAGACAGCACCCAAATGCACCAGAGGGGTTGGAAGAAAAATCAGGGAACTGCAGGCAAAATGCAAAAGACTAAATACAAAAAGGGCCTGTCCAACGCCCTCCGTTTCCCTGTTCAGTGCAGTGGTTAAAGGCTGAGTTGCAGGCTCCCTGGGTTTGAGTCTTCCTAGTTCTATGTCCTTGGGCAAAGTTTGTAGGGTCTTTGTGTCTTAATATTTCCACCTGTAAAAGGAAACTGTCAACCGTAGGGTTTACTTCATAGAATTGTCATGGGACTAAATACATTATTACATGGAAGGAGCCTGAAGCAGTGGCTGGTCTACCATGCAGTGTTTAATAAATAGTAACTATTCTTCCAACTCTGGTTACTTATTCTTTCATATTTTAGACCGCAGAGTAAAAACTTGAATGACAAGAAAAACAATGTAAAGATAATGACTGTGGATGAAATAAGAATAACATTTAATGGGTCTTAATCATTATAATCAGTAGACTACTTACTGTGACATATCTAGATGTCACTTTAATTTCACTGAGTTGGGGGTTTTGCCCAGACTTCAAACAGTCTCAGTTAGGAGTCTCTGGAATAGACTCCAACCAACTCTGGGAACTCCTAAGATCATCTACAAAATACCGTATCTTTTCTTTCTTGAGATAATATTCAAAATTTGCCTTCCATTCTCAGATAAATATTATAACCACAAAAAAGTAAGATTTTAGGAGATTTTAGGATATCTATTTTAGGATAAAAACAGATTGTAAAAATATATAGACACCTGTTTTCGAAAGAGACACAGATGATTTGATTCAAGTTTTTGTTTAATTTTTTTAATAATGAAATTCTGACTATGTGTCTCTCTGGCTCATTAACATTCAAAAAGAGAGCTTTATCATTTGAGTTACATAATATTCCTAAGCAACTCCAAAAAATCAAAGAGATTCTACACCATGGTAAAATAAAACCAGTTATGCTAAACAAGTCATGCTAAGTGAACAAGTTTGTGTTTTATATGGATTATTACATTTTATCTTCAGACCTCCCCCACCTGCCTCCAGTTTGTTAACTGGTTAAATTAGTGTGGTTTGTATTCTGGACTCCATGGACTCAGAAGGCTTGGTGTTAAGGAGAACTTTGGTTAATCTCTCACCTCCCTTTTTTCTTTACAACGACATTAGTCAGTTTTCTGTCACTTTAAAGAACAATTCGTAAGGCCCAGAATATGCTGAGCAACATGGCTGGGTTGCTATGGCAGGGACCAGACCTTGTCCATATAGCTAACAACGAGAGCTCTGGCTGTGTGGGCAACACACCCTCTTTAAGCTACGACAGCAGTGATGATTCTCCTTTGCCAAACTTCTTACAGTGGCACAGTTTCCAGATTGCCAATAAACGTCACCCTACCAGATCAACAAGCCAGTACCAGCACGTGAGCCCAGTACTTCATTTCAAGGTACCGAAATAAAAGTTCCTGTTACTCTTTGGAATTATCTCTTGGATTCCTCCAGAACACACTGAAAAAGCGAATTCAGCATTCAAATGCCTATCATGCCCACTTAGCAGGAGTGTGCAACCATCATCCAATCAAAGGGTACAACTGACAACAAAAACGAAATTGTCACCATCGTTATACCAAGGGACACGTGCTGCTTTTAACCAACATAATTGCCAGAGGTTGTGTTACTATAGCTTGGCTTCTTTCTTTTTCATTGTTTTCTTTTGCTCCAGATTTTCTCTCTCTCTCTCTCTCTCTCTCTAATATATGTATTTTCTTCCCTTCATAAATATGCTTGACACATGCTTTGGGTTCACTCTTGTTCAACCATAAAATTTCAGAGCTGAAAGGGACTTACATTACAGATGAGCTAATTCAAGCCCAGAGCAGTTAGGCAGCTCCCCTCTCCCCTGCTTGGCAGAGTGGGGCCCATAATCTCACCCCCTCCTTCCTTGTCAACAACCCCCCACCCCGTCCCGACCACCCTGGGCTTCTTGCCTGGGCTATGCCCTGCCCCCATGGATGAATGAAATGAAAGCGTGTGACCACCTACCCACACACCTTGGCAGAGGTGCACTCCACACACGGCGGCCCCCACCCAGGCAGGTAAGCTTGGTTGCACCTTCTAAGCGATATCCCGGGAAGCAGGAAAACGTCAGAGAGTCTCCCACACCAAAGTGAAAACCAATTCTTCGGCTGAAGGCAGGGACTCCAGGATCATCACACGGCTCCAGGTCGTACTCTGAGGCATGCAGAGACAGAGTAAATGCATGAGGATCTGGGTAAATACACAATGATTAAATAGCCAGAGTAGAAAGGTGCTATTACAAAAAATAAATCTACATATATATTTTCCCCAAACACTTATAACTGTTACGTGCATTTTTTGTCTTGTACTATGAACTGTCTAATGACAAATGACACGGTATTTAGTATTTTTTTTTTTTTTTTAATTGACAAGTAAGAATGAGAGTTACTAGAGGCTGGGAAGGGGGTGTATGGAGGGAAGGATAAAGTGATGTTGGTCAATGGATACAAGGATACAGTTAGAAGGAATATGTTCTAATACTTGATAGCAGAGTAAGGTGACCATCGTGAGTAATAATAAAGTGTACATTTCAAAATAGCTCAAAGGCAAGATTTGAAATGTTCCCAACACAAAGAAGTAATAAATGTTTGAGGTGATGGGTATCTTAAGTATCTTGATATGTTTGTCACACATTCTACTCATGTATCAAAATATCACATGCACCCCATAAATGTGTACAATTATTATGTAATTGAAGACAAACAGACAAATAGCATATTAAAATGATATAATTCACTTCAAAACTGTCCATTTTAAAGTGTGGAATAATTTCACTGATATTTCTAATTGCTTAAATTGGTTACTGTATCCCTCCCGAAGGTGCTTTTTGATAACTAAGGCATGAAGCATAACATAAAAGCAAAGGCACAGGGTTGTGTTTGTGGAAAGCTTATCATAGCCAATTTCACCTCTAGAATATACCTCAGTGAGGAATAGTGGAATTTTCCTCTGTTTATTTTCAATCTGTAAACAGTGCGAGATTGAAAAGTAGGAGACAAGATTTTGTACTAGAATTACTATCTCACACCTTGCTGTTATCACTTTCCTTCTATCTAAGGATATACTGTGTACACTCAATTCAAACCATACGTTTCCTGTCATTTCTTTAAAAACAACTGAAAACTCTTGCCAAATAGGAGAATAATTTGATATTATTATATGCTATACCTATTATCTTATATAAACAAACATCATGATCCTGTGGTTCTTTGCTTTGTGTATATTTTTACTCCATAGTTTATACAATATCCTCTGAAAGATACTTACAAGGACAGAAAGCCTGAAACAATATCATGAGGTTCGAAGGTGTGTATTAGTTGTAACCATCTTGATTAGGCTTTGTAAGGATTCTCTTACATTAATTGTCACTTAATCACTATTATACAAAGTTATTTACACTTTGTACATGTTCATCTTCATCTAACTCAAGAAAAGTGTATTGTCCTCAGAATTCCATCTTCTCACCTACTCAAACACTTTGTTCTTGGAGTTTATCCTTTTTCTTTTCCTCATCAATTCTCTTATTTCCATCAAGATAAAAATACATCAATCTTAAGAATGAGGTAAACAACCAAACCAACCAACAAAACAAACTAACACCACCAATCTCAGGACTTCACAGTCACCCAACCACCATATCATTTCTCTGGTTATCATTAGCACAAACTTTTCAAAGTGTTGGGTGTATCTTCCATTTTCCCAACTTCCCCTCCAAGCCTCTCTTCATCTCATCTATTCAGGTTTTCCTTCACAGCCTTCCACTCAAATACGTCTTACCAAAGTCACAGTGACCACTCGATGCAAAAACCAATGGTCAATTCTTAGTCCTCCTCTTACTAAGTAGGTTTTAAAACAATTGAATGCTCTCTTCTTTCTTAAAAGGCTGTCCTTTCTTAGCTTCTGGGATGCCACTCTCCTCCTAACTCACTGGACCCTACTTTTCAATTGGCTGATTCGGATCGTCTGCTGCCCCACGTGTTGAAATTAACTCTGCTGATGGGTTTCCAGTATTTCTTTTTCTTTAATATGATCCTGTTATATGAACTGAAGACTCTTGTCAATTGCTTTTGAATACATCCCTTAATATCTGCAAGAGAAAAAGTCTGTATTTTCTTCCCAAACCTGCTTTACTCTTAGTGTTTTTGATGCAAAGCATAGCATCCTCATTCATGCAGGTTGAAAACCTTGACCCCACTCTGTATTTTATGCCACACCTTCGCTTCCTACCAATCAAGTCAGCTCTACCCTAGCATCCTTCCTGTCATCTGAGCTTCCATCTGGCATCTCTTGCTGGGATTGTATAACATGTTCCTGTTGAGACTCACATATTATCTTTCAAATAACATTGAAAAAGGTCAGATCATGTCAAGCTCTTCAAATCCATTCAATGGCTTCATGCAACATTCACCATTAACATCCAAGTTACTTATGTTATGTGCCCTCCATAACTAACTTCACATCCTTCCACTTTCCCCTCAGTTTCAGGGGTCGGTCTGGCCACAGTGCCCCTCTTCTTTATCCTAAATTTGGTGGCCTGGTCCTCCTGTTGCACCTCCTTCTGCTGACAGCCCACCCAAATTAGCTGGACTGTCCATTCTCTGCTTCACAATCAAGTCTCAGCCTGTCAAAGAGACCTGCCTAGGCAATTAAAGAATGGTACACTCTCCTCTCCTCTGTCCCAGGTACTCATGACTCAACCACAGAAGAAGAAACAGTATCCTCATTTGAAAATTCATGGTACCACTGAAGGAGGCAAATACAGAAAAGTAATTTTGGGAAATAAATAATTTTGGTGCGAAAACATTGTCATGGAAATGTTTTTCTCCTATGTTATATAGAAGAAAACAAATTCTGCTTAGGGAAAAGAAGAAAGGCTGCATGTCAGAGACACCCTCTGACCTGGACAGGAGGAGTTTTGCCTCACGAAAGATGCAGAAAAGGTTTTTTTTAGAAAAAAAAAAAAAGTCTCGCTCTGTCACCTAGGCTACAGTGGCACCATCTCAGCTCACTGCAAGCTCCGCCTCCCAGGTTCATGCCATTCTCCTGCCTCAGTCTCCCGAGTAGCTGGGACTACAGATGCCTGCCACCAAGGCTTTTGAATGAAGAGAAAACCACATATGTGAAGTCGCAAAGTTATCCAAGTTTTAACCTTTTGAAGAGAATGACTGAGAAATGATGCTAATTCACTAGAAGTTAGCATTCAAGAAGTAGACACATCATAGCGGGTGGGAAAGTAAGTGTGGAGTATCCAGTGCACACAGTTAGCAACCAGTAGCAGACAATGTTATGTAAAATGGGGATTGCGCAGATTTAGCTAAACCAACTGCAATATGGGGCTCTTTTTCTACAATGTTACCATTAACATCTGCAGAAATACTGACAAGGACACACAATCAGGAAATACTGCTTTATTAAGGCCTTCTGAGAAAGGCAGAAATAAACTCGATTACCAGGAAAGAAGGCAGATATAAAAGCATCTGAATGCCATTCATGATAAACAACAAAGTCTCTGGATGGGTAAATGCTTCATTTGTATAATACGTTGCTTGTTATTTGTATACTTAAAAAATAAACTCCATGGTATCAGTGTCACTGGCAATTGTGTGCAGCCCAGTTTCGAGGCAAAAATCTTTCCAATTGAAATTACTCCTCTAACATATCTAAGGAACTTGTTTACCTTAAAGTTGGCTTTGCAATCAAAAGTGTTATTTTTTTTTTATTTTTTAAAAACCTTTCTGCTTGTGTGCAACTGTCTAGATGGAATTGATTTCTTCTGCAGGCTTTAGGTATTATTTTCTACTGGTTATATTGAGATGAATTGTTCTAAATGTTTACAGACTGTTACCACTTTAAAGATCCATGAAAGAGTATGTGGTTGTTGACTTGCTTGCTTGTGTAAGTAGTTTATAATGAGAATGTCAGCTGTGTAGTTCCATTCTGACTTTTGGTTATTTGTATGGTCTGAGAGTGTTACCCAAAATCCATGTGCTGGAAATTTGATCCCCTTTTTGGGGATGTTTATGTCACGAGGGATCCACTCTCATTAATGGATTAAAGCCATTATAAAAGGACTTCTGGTCTTCTACCACATGGGGACATGGCAATCCTCCCTTTTTGGTCTTATACCCTCTGCCATGTGATGACACAGCAAGAAGGCTCACCCCAGATGCCAGCACCTTGATCTTGGACTTCCCAGCTTCCAGAACTGAGAAACGAATTTCTATTATTTATAAATTACTTACTATCAGGTATTCTATTATGGCAAGTGGCACAAACAGACTAAGACAGTAGTCATCAAAAGAGTTACTATCAGCCCTGTGCTAAGGGCACCGGAATAAGAAACTGATGCAGTAAAATGAACAGAATTTGCGTAGACTCCTGAGAAACACCTGCAGAAGTGAACAACAGACTTGCGGCTGCCATTTTCTTTTTTTGGAGAAGTCTATTTAAATTCATTTTGGATCATGATGAAAGTAAGAACAGGAGGAAGTGATATTCTCATAGTGATACTAATTGCGATACACCAGGGGAGAATGCACAGAGAGAGAGGGATTTAGGAATTAGTGTTGGAAAGATTTAAGTCTTTGATATATAAAGTGGCACGTTTCATGATTACTGCTGATTACAACAAATTTCCAAGAACTCAAGTGGTCTGAGCCAGTCTTGAAAGCTTCACGTGAGCAGTGAAATACCAAGAAAAATCAACAAAGTCAGATTAAGATAAATGGCAACTAGGTAGAATTACAGGGAGGAGAAAATAGTTCAGAGCATCTTGAAATCCCCAAGAAATATTTTCCTTGAAGACACTATTTTATTTTACATAATGCTACTCATCATGCAGTAGTTAGTAGGCAATCGTGAAGTTCTTCTTACAGTTGGCTCTTGAAAAATGTGGGTTTGAACTACTTGAGTCCATTGGAACATGAATTGTTTTCAATAAACATATTGGCAATTTTTTGGAGATTTGCTACAACTTAAAAACACATGCAGATGAACTGTGCCATCAAGACAGATCTTAAAAATTAGTTAAATGTTAGGTATGTCATGAAAGCACAAAATATATGTAGATACTAGTTTATTTATGTGTTAATTGACTGTAGGCCTTTGGTCAACAGTAACCTATTAGTAGTTGAGTTTTGGGGGCGTTAAGAGTTATACTCAGATTTTCCACTGTGCAGGGGTTGACACCCCTAACCCATGTATTATTCAAGTACAGTTGACCTTGAATAATACAAGGGTTAGAGGTGTCAATCCCCATAGAGTGGGAAATCATCTTACTTACGAATAACTCGTCTTACTTGTGAGTAAGATACAGCAGTAGAGCTGCTGTTTATATAAAAGTGGGGCAAGCAAACTTTCTACCAAGATTTTTAGTCTTAGTCTGGGGGATAAGATACATACTCAAATATTGCAACACATAATCTCGTAAGTGGCATCAAAAGTTATTAAGGAATTTCTGAGATCTCAAAAGTAGAATAAATTACACGTGACTGTGGCACCCAGGGACCATCTTATGAAAATTACATTTGATCTGGGCTATGAGGAATAAAGAAGGAAAACTCTCTTTGTCCAAAGCATCATATGCACAAATGCAAGTTAATGTGATTGTTCCCATCCATTGGCAGCAGGGCCCTTTCTGTTGGCAGAGGGTAGGGGCGTGCTGGAAATGAAGATATTGCAGATGTTCTGAGTGTGACCCATTCACACTCAAATGTGACCCATTCACATTTTGTTTATATGACCATGTTTATCTCTCACATGTTTGGTCAGCTTTTAAGTGGGGGTAATTTTTTTTGTATCTGTAAAAAAAAGAGCATCTATGTCATAAACTATGCAAATTAAACAAGCTAACCCATACAAATAATTTCTGCTGTAATATAAACCTTGTGCAAATATTATCTATATATTATCATTAAAAATAATGATGTTACCTAACTTGGAGTATTTTTTGTCACTGCATATGAATACATGAAACTATAAGCTCATCCTCAATTGTGTGTGTCCACGTGCTTCCTTCATCCTAGAGGTGGTTGTCAATGCAAATATTGGCAACTATGAAGGATAGAAACCAATGCAATCAGGTGATAACTGACCCTGAGGACGCCTCCCAATGAGGAAATTTCCTCAGAGATCTTGTAGAGTTGGTGAAGAGAATTGAGTAAGAAGGGCTTTGCAGAAGATAGTGACATTTACAGATTTTTCAGAGATAAGAATTCACAGATTGTGTAACACAAAGTGGCATTTTCTGGATGCCACATAACTGTACTTGTGCCCTGCTTTGTGAAGGCTCAGCTTCCTGCACCCCATCGGCTGGAATCATGCCTGCAGTCACGCATGCACAAACACACACTCATGCACACATTACACACACATACACACACACACACACATTCTCAAGAAGAGAAATAGCAGTATTGTCGCCACAGGAGAGAAACAGCAAACAAGACCAACATACCTGAAAAGGTGATGTTGAAGCCCTCGTATGAAATTGAGAAGTCTGATATAAACCGAAGCTGGGCAGTGAAGTTTCCAAACAAGCCTGCCTTGATCGTATGAGGTAACACTGACCCAGTGAGCCTGGCGACGGGCTCGGAGAAACTTCCGTCCTCTGTGATCAGTAAATAGTCGTGGGAACTCTCAAGATGAAAGGTGTGAAAGATCATCTGAACTCCTGAGAAATGAAGGAGAGAGAGAGAGAGGGAGAGAAAGAGCCACGGAGGGCAGAGAGGGAGAGGGGCAGAGAGACACAGAGACAGAGACAGAGATGAAAGAAATGGAGAGGAAGAGGAAATGACAGGGGAAGACAGGTTCCAGAGAGTAACAGCCACAGAGACAGAGATGATAGAGAGATGAGACAGAGATAGAGAGAGAGGTAGAGGAGAGAGAGAAAAAGAGAGAGGTTAGGAGAGGTAACAGTTGCTGAAAATTTTTTTCTGGACTTAGACACACCAAGCCTTAATCAAAATATTAAAATGTTTTCTTAATATGTAAGTCTAGCTTTGAAGTTCAAGAGGAAAATGGGTGGAAAGAGGATGGCTTTAGAAATGAAAAAAAGCAGAGGGGATAAACAACAAAAATAAATACTTAAGTGCATATAAGTACAGATATGATGTAAATAGGAAGATATGATATGGATACGAATACTGAGGTAGATAAGGAGATTATAGATGTAGCGATATATAGATACAGATATAGATGTAGATATTGGCATAGATATGGATATTTAAGAAAAACAGGTGAGAATGTTTACAATGGGTTTCATTCAAAAATTGTCAGTAGGCTCTTAGGGACAGTATTTGTCCCCGAGGGACAAAGGACCAGACGATTTTTCAATTTACACTAAACAAGTGTCCTTTAGAAAAATCTTAGTTGGAGGTCTGTATAAATGAGGAAAAACTTCCTTAAAAATGTAGTTTCAGATGCCCCTAAAGCATATGACCTCATAGTAACCAGAACTACAAAGTCTTATTTCTGGATTCCTATAGTGAAATCAATAAAATTAACTGTGAATAGATAGCTTCTAATAAAAATGTGTATTTTTATGATTATAAAACTTTGGTCACTCATAATCTGTGCCTTCTTTATGCTCAGTTTCCTTCAGAGCAACTTCTTTCGTGTCATGCATGGTAGCATACATAGTGTCACACAGTATACATAATAAAATGTAGCCATTTAATATTAAGTAGGGTTCAAATCTATGTGAAAAGACAAAGTCTACATAACACTTATGTGATTGAAATTTCAAACAGACTCTTTTGTATTTTATTTTTTAAGATAGAGTCTCGCTCTATCTCCCAGGCTGGAGTGCAGTGGCACAATCTCAGCTCACTGCAACTTCCGCCTCCTGTGTTCAAGCCATTCTCCTGACTCAGCCCCTAGAGTAGCTGGGATTACAGGGATGTACACGATGCCTGGCTAATTTTTTTTTGTATTTTTAGTAGAGACAGGTTTCACCATATTGGCTAGTCTAGTCTGGAACTCCTGACCTCAGGTGATATGCCTGTCCTGGCCTCCCAAAATGCTGGGATTACAAGCATGAGCCACTTCACCTGGCCCCAAATAGACTCTTAAAAATGACAAGTTCAGTCACAGGAAAAAGAGTCAGGCTACGATCCGAAACCTAGTGATTATAATCTACATTTCCTAAACAAAGTGCAAAATGTCCTGGTCTTTAGTATGCTTATCTGTAATTGAGGACAGAAATATCTATTCCATGAGGCATCTCTGGATTATGTGAAGATAAATTATTCATTATGTGTGATGATACCGGGTAAACATAAAATACAAGGAAAGTACAAAAACTGTCCCAGATTTATCATGGAAATTAGAAGTTAGACAATCACTTATTTCCTTTTATTTAATTAATAGTCACATTTTATTGAATAGATGCCTTTATTCCTTACCACGATATCTACATTTCAAGCTTTTATTCACATGCATATATTCAGGTTATCTGATAAACAGAGAGCAAAACGAGGAATCTGTTTTTATTACACAGTTGAAAGACTATTTTTCTTCCAAAATCGTATTAAATAATAAGTCAAAGTTTTGAACTATACATGAGAAAAGTAGTTATCTCACTTGTTTACACTGTAATATGTTTTCGGTTTTGTTCCCACGTTTCTGTCTCATTTACTTGTTGGTATGTTTGAGACCTACGATAGATTCTTACCTTTTCCGTGAGACACTTCAATGGTCCACGTGCAGTTTAGAGAGTTTGGATAAAAATCTGGAAACCCAGGAGAAAGGACTGTTCCACTCTTTCCATGGATGTAGCCTCCACACAGGGCTTAAAATAATAAAGAGAGATGGTTGTAGCACTAAAGTTTCACAATGATTGCCAGAACAAAATACTGGTTAAATGGCATGGAATTTGCAGGAGGCTTAACAGATCTAATGTCATATGCAAGAAAAACCAAGTAAAACCTGAGCTTTATGTTACTTGCAAATATATTATGCTGGTTCATATGTAGGCATGTTAACCACTACAAAACCTTGACAACATAACACAGAATAAAGCACAGCCGGAGAACGGGAACCTGCATTCACAAGCCTCAGAATTGCAGAAATAGTGCAGGTTTGCACTCCTGAGAGCTGCTGGTCTCCTTCAGCACCTCAGTGAGTTCCAATCTCCTGAACAAACCATGCCACGTTCAAACACTCGCTTCAGACACTCATTTTGGAAGAAAAGAAGAGAAAGTTTTATGTAATCATTTCAATGGGAAAGTGGCAACAATTAGGCTGTCAGCAGAGTATGTGAGCTTAAGTGCTCAACTCTGATGTCAGGAAGTTATGAGTTCAAATGCTGGCTCAGCTACTCACTAGCTCTGTGATCTCTGGTAAGTCTCTCAATCCTTTACATTTCTCCTATCTTGAAAACAGAAATTATGATAAAATCCATCTCATGGATAGGTGTTTGCAATGATTGCCATTATAGAACACAATTTACAGTGGGTAATAGATACTAAATGATTAAAATGGTACCTACTGATAGATACTGATCAAAACATTACCTACTGAGAGTTGCTAACAGGAATTCAATTCTTAAGACATCAATAAATTAACATTTTGAATAGACTCCATATACCCTAATTTTACAAACATCAAGAGGAGAATATTGACATGTTCCCACCAACTTTCTCCTTTTATTTCATATCTTAAGACCTCTCAAACTATCCTCTGAATGGAAGCACTGAACTGAAAAAGAATAAAAGGAAATGGAGTCACCAGAGCCAGAGGGTAGAGGCAGGAAAGGCAATTGCTATTCATGCTCTGCAAACAAACAGCCACGTGTCTTGTGAGTCACCAAGTGCTCCGGGTCTTGCCCTTCTCCTGGAACCTGTCCACCTGCAGTTGTGAGGCCTATGGATGCCACCAGCTCAGATCTCGAGACCTGGCTGCCCACCCTCACTGCAGCACCTCCACCGTTGTGGTGAAGGTTATGTGCCCGCATGACTGGGCTAACGGCTGCCCAGATAGCTGGTAAGAGGCTGGGCATGTCTGTGAGGGTGCTGCTAGGAGAGATTAGCATTTGAAGCAGTGGACCGAGTGAAGATTTGCCTTCACCAGTGTGAACTGGCATCATTCAATCTGCTGAGGGCTTAAACCGAATAAAAAGGTAGAGAAAAGGCTGGGCACGGTGGCTCACACCTGTAATCCCAGCACTTTGGGAGGCTGAGGCAGGTGGATCACCTGAGGTCAGGAGTTCAAGACCAGCCTGGCCAGCATGGCAAAACCCCATCTTTACCAAAAGTACAAAAAATTACCCAGGGATAGTGGCGGGAGCCTATAATTCCAGCTACTCAGAAGGCTGAGGCAGGAAAATCAATTGAACCCGGGAGGCGGAGGTTGCAGTGAGATGAGATCATGCCATTGTCCTCCAGCCTGGGGCAACAAGAGTGAAACTCCATCAAAAAAAAGAAAGAAAGAAAGAAAGAAAGAAAGAAAGAAAGAAAGAAAGAAAGAAAGAAAGAAAGAAAGAAAGAAAGAAAGAGAGAGAGAGAGAGAGAGAGAGAGAGAGAGAGAGAGAGGGAGGGAGGGAGGGAGGGGGAGGGAAGGAGTGAGGGAGGGAGGGAGGGGGGAGATAGAGAGAGAGAGAGGGAGGAAGGGAGGGGGGGGGAGAGAGAGAGAGAGAGAAAAAGGAAAGAAAGAAAGAAAGAAAGAAAGAAAAAGAAAGAAAGAAAGAAAGAAAGAAAGAAAGAAAGAAAGAAAGAAAGAAAGAAAGAAAGAAAGAAAGAAAGAAAGAAAGAAAAAGAAAAGGCAGAGTGAATAAAAAATTTATCTTTTCCTGAGCTGGGACATCCATCTTCTCTTGACCCTGACTTCTGAGCTCCTGGTTCTTGAACCATCAGACCCAGGACATACACCTTCAGCTCCCCTGGTTCCCAGGTCTTCAGCCTCAGCCTTAATTCTGCCACTGGCTTTACCAGGTGTCTAGCTTGCAGAGGGCAGATCGTGGGACTTTTGACCTCCTAATCACATGAGCCAATTCCCACAACAAATCTTGGTTGTTTCTCTGGAGCACACTGACTAATACATCCACTTATACATGCAAGGTTCTCTACTCCTCTGTGTTTCCATAGCCTCATATGTAAAAGGGGGCAGAAATCACAACTCATTCCTGCTTGCTGAAGAATGAAATCAGTGAAGACATGTAAGCAGCTCACAATAGTGTCTCACAAGCAAAACATCACTCAGTGTCACAATTTACTATGCATTTCACAAGATTCTTTTGCTTTTTTTAAAAACATGTCCCCATTCTGTGCATGTATGTATTTATACTTCCCTTCGTAAACTAGGTAGGATGACCTATCATGAAGTAAATGATATTCTGAGTAACTTCTTCCAACTAGTATGATCATTCTGAATTATGTTTTATAAAAGCCTCTTCCACAAACAATATTCACAAAAGAATTGGAAATTGGATAATCTATGAAAGATGTGACAAGCCTCATCATGCTCACTAACCATGCATCTTAAGGGAACAAATCATTTCCTTTAATATGTAAACCTCATGGGAAGCGTGATGTAAAAACCAGCAAAAGAGAAAATTTTTAAAATAAGTTCTAGAATATTTTAAGATTTTCTCATGGAATTTTTGCATCTTCAGATTGCAGTGACTCCACATTCCACTGTGAAAGAAGACATTATACATCCCACTTGAAATTACTCAACACATAGTTATTTGGCACCTGCTATGGAGCAGGCCCTGTCCCCAGCATCAGGGATGATCAATAATAAGAGAGATAAAATATCTGCCCTTGTAAAGTATGCATTCTAGTTGGAAAAGACAGGATAAAACCCGTAACAACATAAAAGGCAGATGATGTACAATGTTGGGAGATGACACATGACTGTGAAGAAAATCGAGAAAGAGGGATGGGATAGTCCGAGGCTGTGGGTGGCCAGGGGTGCCATACTTAGGAAGTGGTCTATAGATAAGGACTTGAGAGAGACAAGGGAAACACTGAATACCTGGGGAAGAATTTGGGGAGAGAAAGTGGCTAGGACCAGGGCTCAAGCTACAGTGGAGCTGCAGGTATAGGGAACAGAAAGGACACCTCTGTGGCCGGTGGTTCTCAGAAGAGTTGGAGGTTTCTTTCAGTGACATGATGGGGCACTGGATGGCCCTACCTAGAAAAGGACGCAACCTCATGACCTACCTGGGGTTTAGCCCTGCTCCAGAGGCTGTGCTGATAGAACACACAGGGGTGGCAGGGCCCTGCTCCTGAGGCTGTGCTGATAGAACCCACAGGGGTGGCAGGGCCCTGCTCCTGAGGCTGTGCTGAGAGAACGCACAGGGGTGGCAAGGCCCTGCTCCTGAGGCCGTGCTGAGAGAACACACAGGGGTGGAGGGAGGAAGGCGATCAGGACCCTGAACCAGGGCATTGGCAGCAAGATGGCAAGACATGGTCTGAACCTGGCTGTGTCCTGAAGGCAGAGCCAGTGGGACTTTCTCCTGAATGGGAGGTGGGCATTACGATTAAAAAAAAGGAGGAGCTGGGATTGACTGTGAGGACTTAACCTGAGTGTGAAATAACTACAGGGGGAGACTTGAGACATTGAGAGAATGAGGTTATGAGAGTAAGGCAGGCATTCAGCTCTGGATACTGAAGCTCCATGTCTGCTGGGCTTGTGTGTGGAATGGTTGACATTGCAACTGGATGCACAGGTCTGGAGTCCATGAAAGAGGGTTGAGCAAGGGGTAGAAGGGAGACCACAACGACGTGAGATCACCGGTGCAGTGAATGTAGACATAAGCTTCCACAGAGGAAACTGAAGCCAGTGCACCATGTAGTGGGAAGAAAACCAGCAGAGAACGGAGGAGTCCTGAATTCAGAAGCTTTGGATCAGTCACTTTTCACTGGTCTGTGATTGGATTCGTGTGAATTGATGCAATAACTTCTCAGATTTTTATGAAAACATTCACCATAATAAATTTAAAACATTTTAAGTAAAACTGAGACATCTTATATCCAAAGCTACTTGTCAGTGGTCTGTATCCCAAAATCTGCGTATGTAATATAAACTGTTAAAATTAATTCATATCCAACTACATTTAACAGCATTAAAACAACCAATCTTTATTTTATCCTCCGTCTTCATATCATCAAGAAAAGTTACTTGATCATCTATTGGGGAAAAATCTGGGAGGGAATGCGCTCTGCCCTCTTTTTGATGTTTTCCAACCATATCTCATGGAACCTGGAAATCACTAACCAGCCCCATCAAGCTGTCATTAGGTGCAAAGTGAGACAGAAAGTTAGAGATAAAGCTGCTGTCAGGCTTGTTTAGATTTATATGGGTGCAAACACAATGTAGTCCAATTCACATATCATGAAGACTTTACATAAAAGTAATTCTGTCCACAAATCCTATAATATTTTTCAGGAAAAGGAAATTTGATGTATGGAGAATTGAATTGGTATTCTCACCTAAAATTGAAGTGAGGAGAGGAGAGAATAAAATGAAATACCTGAATTACATTTTAGTGTCTATACAGGTTATGGCTATATTCATATGTAGACATGCCTATATTCCCTTAGCAGAGCTACAAATATAGCTGCCCATAATTTGAATTACATTAATCTGTTTCTTCATGCATGGTGGATCCTTTTCTGAGTAGCTGTAAAAGACACAGTAAAATTTTACTGTTGCTGTCCTTAATGCTGTAATTTCTTGAGTTTTACTTTACTATTTATGTAACCTACCCAACATCAAGGATGCAGGTATGTTACATCAGAAATCTTTTGGAAGGAGGACTAAGATATGCAGAAATCACTGAAGAACAAAAGAGGAGATATATGTTGTGATATTTTCCTGACTGAGTTGAAGTAAAGCATCCAACTGATTTTTTTTCTTTTTTCTTTTTTTCTTTTTTTTTTTTGAGACCGAGGCTCGCTTCTTTGTCCAGGCTGGAATGCAGTGATGAGATCTTGGCTCACTGCAACCTCTGCCTCCTGGGTTCAAGCAATTCTCCTGTCTCAGCCTCCCCAGTAGCTGGTATGTGCCACCACGGCCAACTAATTTTTTGTATTTTTAGTAGAGACGGGGTTTCACCCTGTTGGCCAGGCTAGTCTCGAACTCCTGACCTCAAGTGATCTACCTGCCCTGCCTCGGCCTCCCAAAGTGCTGGGATTACAGGCTTGAGCCACCGCGCCTGACCCATCCACCCGTTTTTCAAGTTCTATCTTTTGTCCTCTGCCTTTATCCATTCATCCATCCAATCCTGCATTTAGAGTTACTTATTAAGAAACATACTACTGTTTTCCAAACACTCTTTGATGCTGCTGGGCACAGAACAATGAATAAGACAGATTAAGTCCCTGTTTTTCCAATGTTTACATTCCAATGGGGAAGGCAAATAACTTAGTTTTAAAAATCCAGATAACGGGCGGGTGCAGTGGCTAACAGCTGTAATCCCAGCACTTTGGGAGGCTGAGGCGGGTGGATCATGAGGTCAGGAAATGGAGACCATCCTGGCTAATGCAGTGAAACCCCGTCTCTACTAAAAAAAAATACAAAAAATTAGCCGGGCGTGGTGGCGGGCACCTGTAGTCTCAGCTACATGGGAGGCTGAGGCAGGAGAATGGTGTGAACCCAGGAGGTGGAACTTGCAGTGAGGCGAGATTGCGCCACTGCACTCCAGCCTGGGCGAGAGAGCTAGACTCTGTCAAAATAAATAAATAAATAAATAAATAAATAAATCCAGATAACTAGGTCTGATTTATTCCAAGAACAAGAATATTAACTTGTTTTCTAAACTCAAAGGAGGTCTAGGTGATTAGAGTATGATGGACATGCTGGTGAATCAATGAAGTGATGAATGCACATCCTGGCAAATGTCCACTCCCAGGAGATGGTGACTATGGAGTAAGTGATACAAGGTTGGAGGAAACAAGAAGATCAGAAGCAACCCCGTGTTAGCAGGCTGCCCTGAGACAGGTTGTCTGCTGAGGTTTCCCTGCCAACTCATTCCAGGATCCTGCGGCTTCCTGCTGATGTTCACGGCAAAGCACACAGCCCTCTGATGGATTCTGCACTTCCCACCACCCCCTTCACCCCATCACTTCCCCTGACCCTGCCAAAGTCTTCCAATAAATGGAAGTTTGCAGAGGCAGTTATTGTTGACTGGAACTAAGAAATTGAATTCAACAAGTTTATGGATGGGAGGAAGGCGGCAGTTGAAGCACGCAGACAATTTCACAGGCAACGGTGATCTCCATCTTAGAGAGGGTGGTGGGAAAAAGAGGAGCCAGTGATTATAAACCTTCTAGCTCCCTGGACGGTGACATTCACCTCCACCGTGCCAGCTGTAACTTGAAACCTGACAGCTTCCACATGTACATGTTAAAAACTGACCTCATTCTCCAAATGTGTTGAATTTCCAACTGCTTGCTAGGTTTCTCGGGATGTTACCTTGGAGTCATCTCTCTCTCCTAAACTCCTGTATCCTCCTAGTGACACTTCTATCTACTCTCCACCTTGACTTTCTTCAACTGATGTGTCTCAGGTCATTTTGGTCTCATCAATCGCCTAGCCTCTGCATATCTGCCTCTTCCTCAAAGAGATCAACCTGTGAAAGCACAGCCTTGGGCCTGATCTGCTTCCATCTTTTCTCTCTTTTTCCATCATTTTCTTCTTCTCCTGAAACCACAAACACAGTTCTATTTGAAGCCAGACTTAATGAATTACTTTCCACTTCAATAATATTCATAGACTCTCCAGGCCCTACAGAAGTCACTGAATTTATTCATATATTTATTTATATGAATAAATATATTAAATATATTTTTATGAATAAATATGTTGTTCACATATGTATTTATAATAGAAACATTCTACCCAAAGGAATCTTGTGCAGAATCTCCCAATAGGAAGGAGGGGAGTTATAGGATAGGAAGGAAGGAAGGAGCCCAATTAGGGCAGTCCAGTTGCACAGGAGAGATTCCAATCCTGATTGACATCCCCCGCCTCACTCTCAGAAAAACCCTGGTCCTCACAGTGGGATGGCCGGAGACTGCAGCATGAATCTCTGACTATGTCCATAAACCAGCACTCAAGGCATTTGATCATCATCGAACTTCAGTGATTAATTCACACCCCTCAATCCTCCAGTACTCTTTTTTTTCTCTCTGCATCTCAGTTTATAACCATTTCTTCACATTGAAACATGTCCCTTCCTCTCAACCTCCATCTCAAAGATGTATCTCCAAAATTGCCTCCAAGCTTTCAATATCCCAAATTGGAACTTTTTTTTCCCCACACTTCTTTATCCTCAACCACTTTTCTTGTGTCTAATAAAGCACTTACTTCATTGTGTGATTTTTAAAAATGTCTTTCCTTTTGATATGCTGATAGATTTTAAACTTCTGTGTGATTGCAAATACATCAGGTTCCCAATAAATGCTTGTGGAGAGAGTAAACAGTTTTCAAAAATATTTATTTAATAAAAAAATTTCAAAGTTTTCTTTGCATTTGTCTTTCACAAAATTAAAGGACAATTTACCCCAATGTTAATTTCTTTAACATTTGAATGTGTGAAAGAATAACATTAAAAACACAATGAACTGATGCTATGGACTCAGGACAGACACTGAGTTCATTGTGTTTCACACTGATGTAGAATACTATAATTAATTATTTTTTTTCTTTTCTGAGAGCTATGAATGTTTAAAGGTTTAAATATCCTACTTATGTAGCTTTTGTTGCGAGAAAAACCCATGGGGTTTAAGAGATTGCTTAAGATTTAAAGGGTAACGAGTAACGAGAACAATTCTTATGGCTGGATGAAAACTATCAAACATGACTGACTAAAACTCTCATATCAAACTCTAACATCACCTAAAATTTGTAGATTTATTAATAGCTTTTTTTTTTGAGACAGAGTCTTGCTCTACTGTCCAGGCTGTAGTATAGTGGTGTCATCTTGGCTCACTGTAACCTTGACCTCCTGGGCTCAGGCAATCCCCCTGCCTCAGCCTCCTGAAAAGCTGGGACAACAGGGGCATGTCAACACCCCCAGCTATTTTTTTGTATTTTTTATGGAAATGACATTTTACTACGTTGCCCAGGCTGGCCTCGAACTCTTGGGCCCCAGCAATCTCTCTACTTCAGTCTCCCAATGTGCTAGGATTACAGGCATGAGCCACCACCCTGGCTTATTAATACATTTTTACCATAAATTCTTTATACTCTGAAACGTGTTCCAGTGCCACAAATTATAGTCAAGCTATTGATTCCTTTGACAGGTAGAAATCTCAAATTTACATACATTTATATCGGTAGACAATAAAGAAACAAAATGAATAAGCTGAGTGTACTTTTATTTTCTATGGAAAATGCCACCCATATAACTGGCATCTCTGTAGCACCTCAATTCCTGTACTGCAAAACCTATAGGCTATTTTTGGTCTATTCCCACTCTGTTTCTTCTAAATCACTTTCCTATTGATCCTCCACTCAGTTTCCATTGACCCTACTTTGCTAAACCTCCAGGAATTCTTAGACTGTACCGCGCCTATCAACTCCTGATAATTTTGCTCATTTCCTTTTCCTAGGATGCCTGTTCACATGCTAGCTACTTTGGGAAATCCTACCCATAATGGAAACCCCAGCTCAAGGGCTGTACTTTCCATGAATTTTTCCTCAGTTACTGCTCCCTGAGAGCTTAAAATCACACTGAACAGACTGTATCGAGTATGTATAATATATAAGTCTAAGATATATTCGATATAAATTATAAATACATGTTATTCTCTCTCTCTCTCTCTCTCTTTCTCTCTCTCTCTCTCTCTCTCTCTCTCTCTCTCTCTGTCTCTTTCTTTCTGGAGCTGAATATTAACAGAAACTGAGGTCAGAAAAGTCAGTGCTATCATAGCCTGGGGCAATCAAGACTGAGTGTGACCTGGTCTTGGAGGTTGGGAATGATTTAAATAATGTAATATGTAAGGATGAAGAAGGGGATTGAATATTGCATATGTTTGGTTGTTGGTAAGAAGAGAGCAAGACCATCAATAGAGAAGTTGTATTTTCTAGGTCACCTGTTGGGTAGAGTAGAAGTCTTGGCTAAACCAGGAAGAAGTCAAATCCCGGAATAGACCAAAAACAAGTTCTCAAATTGAGGCAGTAAATAACAGCCTATCAACCAAAAGAAGCCAGGACCAGGTGGATTCACAGCCAAATTTTACCAGAAGTACAAAGAGGAGTTGGTACCATTCCTTCTGAAACTATTCCAAA
This sequence comes from Macaca nemestrina, assembly GCF_043159975.1. Classification (NCBI taxonomy): domain Eukaryota; kingdom Metazoa; phylum Chordata; class Mammalia; order Primates; family Cercopithecidae; genus Macaca; species Macaca nemestrina. The sequence goes on along the minus strand of NC_092132.1, from coordinate 150,766,290 downwards.
TAATAAAAAAAGAGAGACTCCTCCCGAACTCATTTTATGAGGCCAGCATCATCCTGATATCAAAACCTGGCAGAGGCACAACAACAAAAAAGAAAATTTCAGGCCAATATCCCCAATGAACACCAATGTGAAAATCCTCAATAAAATATTGGCAAACCAAATTCAGCAGCACATTACAAAACTTATCCACCATGATCAAGTCAGATTCATCGCTGGGGCGCAAGACTGGTTCAACATACACAAATCAATACACGTCATCCATCACATAAACAGAACCAATGACAAAAACCACATGATTATCTCAATAGATGCAGAAAAGGCCCTTTGATAAAACTCAACACTTTTTCATGCTAAAAACTCTCCATAAACTAGGTATTGATGGATGGTATCTCAAAAATAAATAGCTAGTTATGACAAACCCACAGGCAATATCATGCTGAATGGGCAAAAGCTGGAAGCATTCCCTTTGAAAACTGGCAAAAGACAAGGATGCCCTCTCTCACCACTCCTATTCAACATAGTATTGGAAGTTCTGGCCAGGGTAATCAGGCAAGAGGAAGAAAGGAAGGGTATTCAAATAGGAAGAGAGGAAGTCAAATTGTCTCTGTTTGCAGATGACATGATTGTATATTTAGAAAATCCCATTTTCTCAGCTCAAAATCTCCTTAAGCTGATAAGCAACTTCAACAAAGTCTCAGGATACAAAATCAATGTGCAAAAATCACAAGCATTCCTATACATCAATAATAGACAAACACAGAGCCAAATTATGAGTGAATTCCCATTCAAAATTGCTACAAAGATAATAAAATGCTTGGGAATATAACTTAGAAGGGGTGTGAAGGACCTCTTCAAGGAGAACTACAAACCACTGCTCAAGAAAATAAGAGAAGACACAAACAAATGGAAAAACATTTGTTTTTGGATAGGAAGAATCAGTATTGGATTGAATAGGAAGAATCAGCTCATGGATAGGAAGAATCAGTATTGTGAAAATGGCCATACTGCCCAAAGTAATTTAGAGATTCAATACTATCCTCATCCAACTACCATTGACTTTCTTCACAGAATTAGAAAAAACTACTTTAAATTTTATATGGAACCAAAAAAGAGCCCGTATAGCCAAGACAATCCTAAGCAAAAAGAACTAAGCTGGAGGCATCATGCTACCTGACTTCAAACTATACTATAGGGCTATGGTAACCAAAAACAGCGTGGTACTGGTACCAAAACAGATGTATAGACCAAGGTGGAACAGAACAGTGGCCTCTGAAATACCACCATATATCTACAACCACCTGATCTTTGACAAAACTGATAAAAACAAGCAATGGGGAAAGGATTCCCTATTTAATAGATGTTGTTGGAAAAACTAGCTAGCCATATGCAGAAAACCAAAACTGGATCCCTTCCTTACACGTTATACAAAAATTAACTAAAGATGGATTAAAGACTTAAACATAAGACCTAAAACCATAAAAACCCTAGAAGAAAACCTAGGCAATACAATTCAGGACATAGGCATGGGCAAAGACTTCACGACTAAAACAGCAAAAAACAATGGCAACAAAAGCCAAAATTGCAAATGGGATCTAATTAAACTAAAGAGCTCCTGCACAGCAAAAGAAACTATTATCAGAGTGAACAGGCAACCTAAAGAACGGGAGAAAAATTTTTCAATCTATCAATCTGACAAAGGGCTAATATCCAGAATCTACAAGGAATTTAAACAAATTTACAAGAAAAAAACAACCCCATCAGAAAGTTGGCAAAGGATATGAACAGACACTTCTTAAAAGAAAACATTTAGGCAGTCGACAAATGTAAGAAAAAAAGTTCATCATCACTGGTCATTAGAGAAATGCAAATCCAAACCACAATGAGATACCACCAGTTAGAATGGTGATCACTAAAAAGTCAGGAAACAACAGATGCTGGAGAGGATGTGGAGAAATAGGAACACTTTTACCCTGTTGATGGGAGTGTAAATTAGTTCAACCATTGCAGAAGACAGTGTGGCAATTCCTCAAGAACGTAGAACCAGAAATGCCATCTGACCCAGCAATCTCATTACTGGGTATATACCCAAAGGATTATAAATCATTTTAGTATAAAAACATATGTACACGTATGTTTATTGCAGCCCTGTTCATAATAGCAAGGACTTGGAACCAACCCAAATGCCCATCAATGATACAGAGGGTAAAGAAAATATGGCACATATATACCATGGAATACTATGCAGCCATAAAATGGGATGAGTTCATGTCCTTTGCAGGGACATGGATGAAGCTCAAAACCATCATTGTCAGCAAACTAATGGAACACAGGAACACAAAACTAAAAACCATGTTCTCACTCATAAGTGGGAGTTGAACAATGAGAACACATGGTCACAGGAAGGGGAACACCACACACAGGGACCTGTTTAGGGAGTGCAGGGCTAGGGGAGGGATAGCATTAGGAGAAATACCTAATGTAGATGACAGGTTGATGGGTGCAGCAAACCACCATGGCACATGTATACCTATGTAACAAACCTGCATGTTCTGCACGTGTATCCCAGAACTTAACGTATAATGAAAAAAAAAAAAAAGATAGAAAAGAAAATAGTCTTGGTTAGGTACTGAAATATTTTGAAAAGTAAGTTACCAATGCTCAATGAATAATTTTTGGATAATATTTGAATGCACAGGTACGTGAGCATGTTGTTTTCTTTTGATAAAAACCTCACTTAAAATCAAAATTACGTATTTCAAATGAGTCAGGCAAAGTCTCTCACTTGGGTATGTCAGTTTTCATTACCAGATCAAGAACCTAGGTAATTCAATGACTGTCCTATGATGAACAAGTTGCCTTCATCCATCACCTTATATTCAGAGTGCTACAACTTTCCAATCCTTACAGCTATGACTAAACAGTCTGCGAGTAAAACAATTTGACAAGTCCCTTGTGGGCACTTGTTCAACAGATCTACCCCACACGAAAATAAAAAAGAGAGCAGCTTACACACATCCCATTTTAAAATTCTATTTTTGTCTATAGCCCAAATTAACAAAAATAAATCATTAAAAAGGCACAGTATCATCCAAGAAATCCGTATGCGTTTCCATGGCATGTAAACATTCAGGTAAAATTATTGATATGATTAACTTATTCTATTGCAAATTTAGGGTGAGTAATTTAACAAAATATCAAACTGATTCAAGTTCAGTTTCACAAGAAGAAGACTTGATTATTTTAAGGGTTATCATTCTTATTGTAAATATTTTGAATATAGAACCCAAAAATACGACAAATATTTACATAGTCTGTATGACATCCTTGAGTTTTACAAAATCGTAAGTAGCCAGGAGTTATCATCTTTCTGACACTAAGAATCCTACAGACACATGTAGTTTATTTATTTTTCATTACTAGAGTTCTAATTACAAAAATAAAACTAACATAAATTCAAATAATACCAAAAGCTGTAGAGTGAAAAATCAAAACTCTCACTGCACCCACGCTACAGCCGAGTTATCTCTGAAGAGGTGAGCATGAGAATTACAGTTTTAGAATGTCTATTTTCAGTCAATTTCTATGCAACACTGTGTGTACCTGCAATTACACATATCTATACAGTATATGCATATACACAACATGCATTGTTCTATCATTTCTTATTTTTTCCTTCAAAAAGAGTGTATCAGGCTGGGCGTGGTGGCTCATACCTGTAATCCCAGCACTTTGGGAGGCCGAGGCAGGCAGATCACCTGAGGTCAGGAGTTCCAGACCAATCTGGCCAACATGGCGAAACCCTGTCTCTCCTAAAAAATACAAAAATTAGCTGGGTGTGGTGGTAGGTGCCTATAATCCCAAGTACTAGGGAGGCTGAGGCAGGAGAATCCCTTGAACCTGGGAGGCGGAGGTTGTACTGAGCTGAGATCCTGTCACTGCACTCCGGCAGGAAAGCAAAGTTATGATTTACTTGCATTCTTCTGATTCCTAGTCAGCACTGGAATATTTTTTAAAGTTTATTGGGTTAGGGTTATTGTAATAACTAATAACTAAAGTTATAAATATATAAAAATATATAATATACAAATATATAATATATAAATAATAAATATATATTTATTATTAGCATTATATATGTCTATATTTATATACATATAGAGAGAGATATAAAATGTATCTGCATAGTTCTTTTTCTCATAGATCTGTTAGCTTATTAGTGTTGCTTTTCTCCTTTCTTCCAGTTGCAGAATATGATTATTTCATGTGTATATCACATGGAGAATGCAAGTATTTCTGGTTGTTTGACCCTTTCTTTTACCTTTTTACATTTTTAATAGAATAATTTTTAGTTTGCATATAGCAAAATTGGTCAACGTTTTTTCATTTGCTGTTTTCAGATTTCTTTAGAAGTTTTTCCAAGATTTAAAAACTAAGATTTTTAAAAAAAAACCCCAAACCAAATGACAAAACATGATGCTCACAGGTATGGCCACTTCCTCTGTGAAAAAGTCAGCAGAGCGTTGAGAGGAGAAATAGGATCTCAAATACCAGTGACACCAGTTCATCCAAACAGCCACATTGGAGAAAAAGTGGATCTGGATGCGACGTCATTCCTTACCACGCATTTTTAGGTGGATTGAAGTATAAATTTAAAACATAAACATAACTTTTTACTTTTAGGGGTGATTAACAAGTTACTGATCATGGTGATGGTTTCATAGATGTACATATGTATCCCAAATCACATCAAATTGTTCACATTCAACATATGCAGTTTACTGCATTTCAGACATACCTTAATAAAGCTGTTAAAATGTTTAAAGTTTTTAGTGGAAAACAATAGAACATCTTCATTACTCTGAGTGGAGGCAAGCCTTCTGAAACATGCACAAATGACAACAGCGAAACATGGGACTATTTTAAAATTAAAAACTTCTATTCATCAAGAAGATACCAATAAGAGAAGGAGAAGAACAACTCCAGAATAAAAGATTTATAATGCATAGATCAAAGGAACTGTAGCTAAATATTTACACAACACCTATAATTCAGTAAGATAAAGGCATGCGACCCAATAGAAATGGAAGCAAAGAAACAGATGTTTTATAAGAGATGATACATCAATGTCCAATAAATATACAAAAATGTGCTCAGAACAACTGAAGTGGCAGCAAACAGTATAATGAAAAAAAATGTTGATATGCTTATGCAATAATATTAGATGATGAGAAGTAGCGAAACACAGCTAAGTGCTGTAATATGCATGGACCCCACAAACTGAAGGTTCGAGGAAAGTTGCTGGACAATGAGTAACTTCCCTGGATAATTTCATTTATTTAGATAACCACTAGTGCCAGAAAATTAAGGTTCAATCTTGGGAGGCAGCGACTGGGAGAGGCTGTGAAAGGGAAGTGTGGAGTCCTGGAAAAGTTCATTTAGTGACCTACACGGTCTTGAGCTGACAGGTACATGTTTACTGTGTGAAATGCACTGAGCTACAGACTTATACCTGTACAAATAAATAAATATAGACATCTTTTAAAAATGATTGTCTGAGAGATATTCTATATTTTCACATAATTTTAAGTTTTGAATTTTTATATCTTGAATCAATGTGTAACTTATTTTTGTATACATTTTTAAACATTTTAAAACCAAATCAGGTATCCAATTTGAGCAACATTATGTGTTAATAGGATATTCCTTTTCCACAAAATGGAATAATTTTATTATAAATTTTCTGTACAGACAAAGATCTGTTACTAGAATCCCTATGCTATTGCACTAATATATTTGTGTATTTCCATACCAATTCCACATTGTTTGGTTTATCATTAGTTTTTCATATGCGCTGATATAACATGGGCCAGTCCTTCCTTATTATTATTATTTTTTTTTTTTTTGAGACGGAGTCTTGCTCTGTCGCCGAGACTGGAGTGCAGTGGCCGGATCTCGGCTCACTGCAAGCTCTGCCTCCCGGGTTTACGCCATTCTCCTGCCTCAGCCTCCCGAGTAGCTGGGACTACAGGCACCCGCCACCTCGCCCGGCTATTTTTTTGTATTTTTTACTAGAGACGGGGTTTCACCGGGTTAGCCAGGATGGTCTCGATCTCCTGACCTCGTGATCCACCCGTCTCGGCCTCCCAAAGTGCTGGGATTACAGGCTTGAGCCACCGCGCCCAGCCACCTTATTATTCTTAAAAATATATTTCTTATCCATTTGGGGCATTTCTCTTCCAAATTAATTTTTAAATATTTGTAAATTGCTATTAAAATCCCAATTTATTTTAATTAGATTTTATTGACTTTAAAACTTGTGGAAAATTTGTACATTTAAATTCTGTTCTTCTCTTCTAAAACATAGTATGCATTCCCATTTATTAAGGTATTCTTCATATGTATTTCATATGGAATGCATATGTATATGAAGTTCATAACTGAATACAAAAGAATACCGATATTACATTTTTATTTATATATTTAATTGTAAATATATATTTAATAAATTTCATATGAATTTTGCAATTAAATATATAAATAGAAATGTTAAGGCATATACATATATATGCACATATGTACATATCTATGAATGCATATGTATGTATATATGTATATATATGTATGTATGTATATAGGCCTTTACATTTCTTGCTAGATATATTATTCCTGAATAATTTTTTGTGTTTTTCTTTTACCCTACATGTTTTTATTATATTTCAAATAAGTTATATCCTATGCGGAAATCTATTGACATGTAATCCTGAATGCAGCCACCTGCTGAACTGATTATTGCTAAAAGTCAGCTACCTTCTCTTTATAATATTTATAATTCATATCATTTTCATATATTTTTGCATTTGTTAGGATCTTCTGAGCAATGGTGCACAACAGTTCTAAAACCAAGGAGTTTATCCTGTTCTTGACTTTTAAGGAACTTTTTATAATAGTTTACCATTAACTATGGTGTTTTCTACAGGCAAATTCACTTATATGATGGTTACCTGTATATTTATGAAAGCGATATATTATTTTAGAGTTTATTGTTAAATATTTATTTTAGAGTTTAAAGTTTAATGTAAAAGAATGAAAATGGTGAGATATATCTTTCCAGAAAAATGTAGGCATAACTACTGTTCACAGGTTTTCACCTCTTTCATCTGCTTGGATAAGAAGCTGTTGGCCACACAATTCATCTGTGGGGAAATGCCGGGGCTGGGTACCCATAGTCCATGTTGCAGATTCATATATGAGAGGAAAGAAAAAAGCACTAGGTAATTTCTGCCACTGTCTGTGATTGTGGTGAAATATAAGAGGAATTAAGAATGCACATTTTAGCAACTGTCTAAATTCTTACAGTCTTTCCTGCTGCAATAGTAATTTTTAGCTCACTTAAGATTGGGAAGTGGCAAAATGATGTCAATACAATGTCTAAATTACCTTGGTGCTTACACCATATTCCCTAGGCAAACAGAGTTGATGCATTAGCATTATAACCGATAGCAGGAAAGAAAAATGCCTCAGCTCATCTGCACAAAAAAGGAGTCCTTTCCATCTTTATTCAGAAACTTAGCAGAAAGCATCTTCACCTGGGGGGCTCACCCCTGCGTTGCTTAGCCAGTGACTCATGTCCAGCTGCACTTCTTTCTGAGCCTGCTCCTGTGACCCCACAGACCCCGAACTCGACCGCCACCTATTCCTGCCCAGAGTGCAGCATTCCTCCTGGTTCCAGCTGGTTTGCACACTTCCCACACTTCCTGAGAGGGCTCCAGCCGCTCTGTGCTGTCCACCTGCACTTTGTGGTCTCTGCCACCTTGCCAGTTCCTGTGTGGGTTCGTGCTTTGGTGACAAAGGTCAAAGATTTCGAGTGAACTGCAGCTAAGCAGAAAGATAACATAAACCCTGTCATTTTGGGTGCTCATTTTAAAGAAGTCAAGGTGTTTAATGAATGTATGTATCATGTTTGAAAGGAAATACTTCTGTCTATGAAAAGTACTGAAGATGTGAACGACATATTTTTGCTTTTTCCATAGACACAATGTTTCTTGGAACTTTTTTTCATAGAAACAATGTTTCTTGGAATGCTATTTTCCATAGAAACAATGTTATCATGGGGTTATATTCACGGCCAAAGGCAAAACACCCCAAGATTTTTTTACAAATGATTACAAGGAACATATTTACCTACTGTTATTATAACTACACACTGCATAGTATAAAGTGGAGCACTACAATAACACAAAATAATCAGGAATGTTATTTGTCTTGAGATTCCCAAGAGAAGATTTGTGTAGGGCAAGAGGAGTGGCTGTTACCATAAAAAGCCCCCGAAGGTCTCCTGAGAGCCTTTGTGCTCAGAAGGGGAACTCCCAGGAGAAGGCTCCGCTACAGATTCAGTGCAAGGGAACTAAGACACGCAGTGTAGACTGAGAGGAAGTGTGACACCTGGACGTATGTCAGGGGAAAACCCGGTCTGACATCCTAGGATATGTGTGGCGACTCTATTGCCCCACATGCCAGTGTCAATAAATACCGTATGTAAAACACAGGTGCAGAACAAAGCTCTCTCTGTTTGATCGTTTGAAGATAAAGTTGAAGGACAGTTGTTCTATCTAGTAGATACAACTTCAAGTGATCAGGAATGATACGATGACGGTATACAACTTTTCAGAGGGAAGTCACGCCAGTCATATGGTACAACCCCCTGAAATGCACACACCACTGAGCTACTTAGACATGTACGCTGTCTCTGCACACCCTCCTGGTGCATTGTCTCACTGAGCTCCACCTACCATCGCAGCTGGGCAAGGCGTGGTTCCACTGGTGGTTCCTCTCACAGACGAGGGGCTCGTCGTCACTTAGTGTGTACCCCGGGTCACAGCTGAACGTTACTGTGGATCTGATGCCAAAGTCGCTGCCGTGGCGATGGCCGTTCACAGGGATGCCCGGGTCCAGACAGGAGTCTGACTCTAGCGTCACACCTGGATGCACAGAACGAATGCAGTCGATGAGGACTGAAAACAATAGAGACCCACGCCATCGACTACTAAATTGTCTCAGAAATAATCAGACCTGAAACATTATGCAAGTGAATCCAACAATGAAGGGACATAAAAGCCAATGCATTTTCAAACATTTGACCTTGTTTTTCAAAAGGGAGATTTCTATTGTTATGCTGTTTACCAGATGTTATCTACATATAACAACCCTGAATAATTAACTAACTTTTCTGAATTTTACTTTTCTTCTTGGAAAATCAATGAATTGCACTAAATAAAGTCTAAGTTTTTCCTGTTCTCTATTTTCACTGCTCTCCCTGTCTCATATATATGAATTAAATACAGAAATATATATGTCTATATTTATATATTCCAGTTAGATTTTGGCAGTTTAACTTTCAAATATATGCATACATACACCCAAACATATACACATATAATGCAATTAAAAACTGTGCTAGTGTTATTTTTCTAAGGTTGCATTCCATAAATCCATGCAATTTTCAAATTTTATTTTAAGTCAGCTGCTTTCAAGATAGCTACTATTAGCCTTTGCTAAACGATGTGAAAAATTAATGTGCATGAAGTAATTACGATCATGTCATTATGAGAGTTTCTTTTCTCCTCTCACATTTCTCATTTCTCTTTCTTTTTAGAAAACCATATATTTTAAGAGCTAAGGAAAATGAGAATAAGGGAAAAACTTATCATTGTAATGTTTACATATGTGAAGAAATAAAAAGCCCTTGTTATTGCTGTGTCACCTCTCAGTAAGTGTGAGAACATTGGAATTAATATCTGAACTGTGAATTAAAAATCTTAAAATATTTTCAATTTAAAGACTGTTTAGTCTCTAAAAGTGATCTTTGGGATATTGTTTCTGATCATTGCATATATTTTTTTTCCCCAAAATTTGAGTGTTATAACTTGGGATTGATCCCAATAACGTTTTCTTAAACTGTGATTCTAACACATTTTCTGAACACTAACACACGTCTATTACCCTAAACAACAGGATGTAACTGTCCTGGCTGATGTGCAGCACGGCCCGAAAGCCTTCTTCCAACTCTGGAGGAGCTTTTATTCTGCCAGAGGCAACGTGGATATCATTTGGTTAGAAATATATTACCTACCCCCTGCTGCTCCTCCCTCCCTCTCTCTACATACACACTGCACGCATGTACACACACACACACAAACACACACACACACACACACTTTCAGAGGCATTGTTTGTGACTTCTTCCATGACACCCCCACAAACTTAATGCATTACTGACTCTGAATGCACACATAGTACCCAATGCTGGGTGAATGATTTTTTGTTGTTGTTGTTTGTTTACTTTTATTTTAAGTTCAGTGGTACATGTGCAGATTTGTTACATCGATAAACTTTTGTCACAGGGGTTGGTTGTACAGATTATTTCCTCACCCAAGGATTAAGCCTAGTGTCCATCAGTTGTTTTTCCTGATCCACTCCCTCCTCCCACCCTCCACCCCCTGAAAGGCTCCAGTGTGTGTTGTTCCCTCTATGTGTCCATGTGTTTTCATCATTTAGCTCCCACTTATAAGTGAGAACATGTGGCATTTGGTTTTCTGTTGCTGCATTAGTTTGCTAAGGATAATGACCTCCAGCTCCTAGCATCAAGATCAAAATCAAGACAAGAATTCCCTCAAAAGAAGAAGCTCTGCTGAAGAAGTGCATTAATCTCTAGGTTTCTGGGGAGGGCGGGAAAACAGTTAACTAAATAATTTCATTTTTTCAAAAGGCTTTCTATGGTCACTAAACAACAGTGTATGCACCATTGCAGCAAAACAGTAATAGAAATTATTATCTTAGAATAAGTGAGAATTATATATTAATGGTTTCAATAATGAAATTTATAAACCATAAACAAAACTTTTCCCACACAAAATTTACAGTGAAAAGAGAAAAACTGTGGTAGAAATAAAAGCATAGAATTTAAATGTTGAATTATTTACATTTAAAACTGAATAAACTTTTAAGGTCACAATTGATGCTTAGTTCTGATATTATGCCATTACATTTTCATTCATTTTTAAATAATAACGGGCACCAACAGTGAGTTTTCGAATATGCAGGCATTGTTCTCTTTTGCATGACAAATTGTTTGAATGGAGAGTCCAGGAGAGGAGGACTGTTGAGTGGTAGAATTATGACACTACATTTGATCTCTAGTTCAACTGAAACTGGCCACGTAGAAGAATCCCGAAACAAGAAAATGGTGGGAAAGAACATCTGGAATTTGGCTGGGCGCAGTGGCTCATGCCTGCAATCCCAGCACTTTGGGAGGCCGAGGCAGGTGGATCACCTGAGGTCAGGAGTTCAAGACCAGCCTGGCCAACAGGGTGAAACCCCATCTCTACTAAAAATACAAAAATTAGCCAGGTGTGGTGGTGTATGCCTATAATCCCAGATACTCCAGATACTTGGGGCGGGGCGGGGGAGGGGGAAGAACTTATAGAATTTCATAGCAGGTAATTTCTCTCCAATGGGGCAAGACATTTATAATATACTAAGATCATGGACACAGGTAGCCAATTTACCTTGTGGTAAAGGCAGGACAAAGTCCTTCTGAGTAATATTTGGAGCATTTTCTTTCCCTTCCTGTTTCCTGCCTGACAGCACAAAGAGAAATACGGACCACTGGACTCTGATGAAATGACGTCTATAATTCAGAGTCCGTTCCCACTCCTTCTTACTTGAACCTTAAAGCAACTATGAATTTTTGACACAAATAGATATAAACAGTATTTTTTTTTCAATTGGCCTTTGCAACATAAGTGACTGAATACATTTGCTACTTAAGGAATAAAGGGAGTTGATTACTTCGCAAATAATCCGTGTGCAGCTCATATGGAGGTACATTTGATAGGAGCAGGGTTCTGCCGGAATCATCAGTTTTTATAAAAGTTCTAGCCCAAGGTAGGAATGAACATTTCCTGAGCACATTTCATATGCCAAGCTTAGAGACGTCACTTCTCATAGCCTCCAAGAGGTTTTAAAATAGAGGTTGAAAAGTCACAGTCAATAAAGTCAGTGAGCCAAGAAATTAAGCAAACTGGTCATGTTACATTATTTACTGATACTGAAAACTGAGCCTTTGCCTGCTTTTCTCCTCTCTCTCTTTCTCATGTACACATGCAAGTGTGTGCTTGTGGGTGTTAGCGTGCATGTGCTTGTTATAGATACCCTTGTATTGTGTCCGGTACCATTATATCCTGACCACTTTCCTTTCCTTTTCTGATCATATAAAAAGTCACTGAATCTCAGCAAACCAATTGGTATGGTGTGCGTGCACATATAAACCACTAAATATACTTCTTTATCACAATGTTTCTTCCGTTAATAACACGATATATGAATCAGACAGTAGAGTATGTACATTTACATGTGATTAATCTTTCTTCTGCCTTCAGAGATTATTAACATGACATTTTTGACAGCATTTTCAAAAAAAGCTCTGAAATTAAATGGAAAACCTCCATACCCTTGAGAATTCCATTTATTTTCCAATTTCTTACAAAATTATGACTATCTCAAAGCGGTGATTCAAAGATCAACAAACAAGCAGATGATCATGCTGGAGCAAGAATGCAATCACTATTACATATAGACACTGTGCCACATTCCTTGTAAAGATCGGCTAGACTGTCGCTGGACACTAACGTATGAGATGATTCCTAAGACTGAGTGCACGAAGCAGCACTACAATTCTAGGTATGCTTTTAGAAAAGTCTCAAAAAAATGACTTCAACATTTCCATCACACAGTTCAGAAAGGCCTTCTAGAGTGAATGCTGTTTACAGTAGTAGCTCACATTGCCTTGCGGCACTGCTGCAAATATAAGGCAGCCTCGAGTACCTGCGGCTGTAATTTCTGCAACACATTTTGTCTGAAGAGAGCTTTGTCACGGGCCTCTTTGGGCATGAAGAAGTCTCATTAATAACTTCACAAAGCAAGGAGTGTTTACAATGTGAAATAGTTATGATGAATCACAAAAGAGATGAACAATATTCTTGTTTTTAAGAGGAATAAAGAGTTTGATATAAATCATTCCTGGGTCACAGGCAACCCACTTTTAAAGAATGTGTTGGATGAGTGAGTGTAATCATGTTCTAGTGCCTGCATCTTGGCTTCAGAACCTATTTTGTGGAAGGGTGCCAGACGGCATTACGTGGATGAAGGGGTTGGTAGCATTTGTCTCTTCCAGGCTTGCCACTTTTTCTCTGTCTCTGTTTTTCTTGCTGGACTCATTGGTTCTTTTATCCCTCCGTGACCTCTGCTGGCCTTGGCCCCTTCCCTCCTGCCTGCCTGCGGGTTCTCTCTCTCCCTGGAGGCCGGGATCTGCGTCTGCCTTCACCTCATTCAGAATCACTTTGAGGACTTGATTAAAAGCTCAGGATGCTGATCTTCATCACGAGCTCCCTGAATGACAATATTTGGAATCTCGGCTTGGGGCTCTACAATTTACTAAGCTCCCAGGGATGTGTTAGCAAACTATGATGTTTGAAGAAACCTGCTGCTTTGGGGCCGGGTAAATGGGGACACCCTCTGAGCGGGTGGCAAGCCTCTGAAAGCACTCAGATCTCTACGCCACCCACAGAAATAGCAACCGGAACATCTGAGCTGCTGCTCAGGCACCAGTTTTATTTTAAAGCCCCGCAGGTAACTGTTAGGTGCAGCGCCGGTGATAAGCACTCATAAAATCCCAGGCCTTTCCTGACTCATTTTCTTACGACAAGCAAACAAAAAGCCATGTCCTGCACCTCATTCACTTCTGCATATTTCCATATATCTCTTCAAATACATAGCGACGGATACATAAATAAGAAGCGATCCCAAGTCAAGGTTCAGCATCACATCCCTCTGAGGTCCTGTTTCTCCCTTAAGTCAGGGGAATAGATGGCAAACCTTCGAGAGCCTTCTGGAAGCTCACCATACGCAAGTCTGGATGTGTGTTTAGAGCAGTGAGCCTTTTGAGTCACGGTGCTGGAAAGTTCCACACATGACAATTTCCTGTCTTCACTCGCTAGGTGAGGCCTCCAGTCACTTCTGTGACCATAGAGCTACCTCCTGAGATTTCCAACAAGGTGGGAAGGAGAAGGAACGCTAGACTCTGCAGCAGGTCAGAACTTTACGACTCTCACACAATTATCAATGTACTAAACAGGCATCATCTTGGTGACAGTTTTCTTCTTCTTTTTGGTGATGCAGAGAAAGAAAAATGGCAAAGAGCATTACTCTCTGAGAGGTACTCCAGGTGATGGAAGGATGCCTTATGGGGCCTGCACTCTACTTTTAAACACAGCATAAATGAAAAGAATTCCAAAACATAGGGTAGTCATTCTTTTAAGATTATAAAAATAGTTGTCAGGACTATTTACATATTAAATTATTATATTATAGTATAATATAATGTGTATTCTATATTTTATATTAATAAAATGTTATTATTATTATATTAGTGAGGATGACAAGCTAAATAGAAGTTTGTGAATAGGCTTTTTATCATTCCCTGATTTTCCAGAAAGAGAAATAAGAAGAAGCCATTTATTTAAATGACTTGGATAAACAAATGAAATTAGTTTCTGCTGCCTTCATTTAGCCTTTGGAACACATTCTCTCAAATGGAACTAGAAAAAGCAAAGTCATCTACAGCTACACAAATAGAGATGAAAAGAACGGAAAACTGTCCTAATATTTGTCAATGCCTGAAAATAATTATTTCTCTGAAGTTTCATGCACTATATATCTAAGAACCAAGAAATTCTGGTTTAGAAAAAGTTGGTGGGAGGGTGTGAGGATGAGAAAATACAAGGCTTATAAGGAGTCTTACAAATTCAGATCACTGCCATGTTTACACATATTGTTACTCTAAAGAAAAGTGGTAACTTGAATGGATATTTTAAAGAAACAAAATGTAAAATTTTATGGTTCTTAAATTTTACTTTAAGTTTCAAAATATGTTACTTTGGAACAAATGTATATCTATATATGTGAAGAGGAATAACTGAGTTAAATTTGAAATTCATCATTAAGTCATTAATAAGCAATTTTCCTTCTATCAGAATATTTTTATCTGAAAGCATACATAATCTTAAGATATACATGCATATGCATGTTTGTGTATAATTATATGAGTATGTAAAACAGATAAATGTGCATAAAGGTTTATTAATTTAAATGTGCTGGAGCAGGGCTCAGGGAGAGGTTAACAAGAGTAACAGGAGGCAATGTGGGGAATGGAAGGCAAGAAAAAGAATAAAAGGAGATTGGAAACCCAGCATAGTAGATATGATTCTATGCATGCATTTGTAAAATTATATGTGTGGGTATACGTACATTTTAAAAACATCTTTACAGCTAATAGTGCTTATTTTGAGATAAAGTTTTGAAAAAGAACAACCATAAAACTTTGGCGAAATAAAGGTTTGATTCCTTCCGGTCCAATAGTAATTGCACTCAGTCTCCCTTTTTCCATGCTACTCTTTGAGGGAAGTGTTTTCAGACAAAGAAAACAATAACAGCTGCTTTGCTTCCTTTTGCATTCATTGGCTAATGTTAAAAATGTATTCCTAGGGGGGATTCCCATCAGCTAGATTTCAGAAGTATATTTGCATAAATATTATTATAAAATAATACAATTACTTAATCTCATCATTTCAGAAGTTAAAACTTTAACTTTAGGAAACAAAAAAGGGATGGAACACTTTCCATGTGGAAGTTTGAACTGTCTTGCAAAATACATTCCATTATAATATTTTGACATTTGTTTTAAAATATGTTTAATAATTGTTTTAAAGTATTATTCATGCTTGTTGAAACATTGTTAACAATTGTTTGGAATTTGGTAAGGTTTAGCGGGTTTTAATTCCTTCTCCTCTCTTCATTACCTGACTTGCACCCTGTGAAACGTGTCTATCTGTACTCACAGATTTAGTACCACAAATTCACCTAACTCTGTTTTTCTAGCAAGGATCCTTTTCTCCATTGCCCAGGTTAACATAATTTTAGTAATAAATCCTATAAGGCTTTTGGTCAGAAAGTATATTTTCTAATAATAAAAGTATATTATTACTTCATGCTGAAGATGAACCCATTTCATTGTCTTTATTATTTTACTTTATCCCAGGAGATGGATACGTATTTTTGAGAGTTAAAAGGCAGTAACTCCAAGATGCTCTCTTATGAATAAGAGAAGGTTCTTACAATTGCATAGTATGGTTTTGCCAGAGTCAAGCAGGATTAGTAAATCAACACAGTCATCTGCAGGCTGGAAATAAGAACTCAGATTTTCAGTTTTCCCATGCATGCTGCCCGGCTAGGCTGTCAAGGGAAGATGCAACTCACTCTCATAGTGGATGAGGAAGCCGATGCTGGAGCGGCTGTTGTCAGTGGTGAAGAGCAGGTACATGAAATTCCCGGTGCTGATGAGAAACTGGGGTGCCTGGGTGCCGTGGTACTCGCCGATCAGCGGGGATGAACTGGCTGGCCCGTCTCTGACCTCCAAGGTGTCATAATTGACCTCTGTCTGAAATCTGCAAATATGTACATCCCATTAGAAAAGACATGCAGAGCTGCCAGCTTACAGACATGCTCCTGACGTCCTCATTCCTTAATCAGAAACTGTGTACGTTAATGTAAAGAAAATGGTTGAAATTACATATGTTTAGAACTTCGGGACATATATAAGAATAGTACGTTCTTTTCTTGATGAGACGGCACAGCTTAAATCCCTTTCTCTTCTTATCTAATATTCTGTCTTACAACATAACAAACACAAGAAGAGGTTTTCATTCAGCTTAAACAAAAATATCATGAACCAGATTAGTTTTCTTAGATGATTGATAGATAGATAGACAGATAGATAGATAGATTATTCTCAAATAGTAAAAACTCAATTACATAGTTTAAACTATTTTTTGGCATTCCCTATTTAACATAGCTATAGACATCTGAAAATGGGCACACTAGAATGAAATGGTCTCTTAAAGGAAGATCATTAAAAATGTGTGATGATAGCTTAAATATCTTTCATGAAAAAAAAAAAATCCTGTGCCTTTTTAAATTGCATTATCTCTTTTAAGACATTAGAATAACCCTAGGTATGTTGCCATTTCAGACATGAAAGGATACTTTAATAGCTTGAAAAAGTTAGAACAGCTTCCAAAAAGTGCTTAGGTTTTCTTACGCTTCCAGAAAATCTGGCCCAAGATTACATATAAAGTTGCAGCCACCTGGGTCCCCTTTGATGCAATGTAGGTACCACTCCAGGCACTGAGATAATTTTCTAAATGGGCCCATCTCGTCCTCCAAGAGCTAACCCGGTTTCTGAGTGCCTGACTTTGCTCTCAGGGAGCAGCTTAAGCATCATAAGCCTCTGACTCACTCAGTCACTTTGAGCCAAAGGATCCCACGTAAGCCTGTGCCATTAGCCCCCACGCTCCGTGCTGGATGTTATTGATGAATGGGGAGAAAACTTGCGAGAGGGGAAGCAATCTTAGTGTCGTGGCACGTAGCAACAGAAAAGGATGTTGAAATCAAAGGGCTGTGTCCTGCATGCATTAGATTATGTACACCCTGATTAGTCCAAAGGCACATGATTACACATTCCTGCAACTAGTGAATGTGTACCCTGAGCCCCATTCTTCCATTAGTTCTAACCATTTGTACATCACACGGCTGGACCAGAACAGGGACACAGGCTGGCACATTTGGGATCCGATAGTGCCAACTTTGTCTTATGACACTATTCTAAATCTTTTTCTAAAAACTGATTTCTTAGTTGTTTGAGTTCAAATTCAAGAAGTCTGGATAAGCATGAAAGCAATCTCCTTTGATGTAGTCACACTGAAGTTGTCCTATCCTGTTTCTTTAGTAACAGTGAGGACTGACAAAGTCTGACAAAGTGCATATTTCAACAGCTGGAAGATTTCCGGGGTGACCTTGGAAACAGAAACTTCTGGATGTTCTTTCCTGTGGGGCAGCCTAACTAACACACACTGTCTGGCAACACCATCAGCACAGGGCTCAGAATTAGCGTGCACAATCCCATCCTTTAAGAAGGTGTCAGTCCATCGGTCATGGTTGAAGAACACATTTCCTTATGCAATTCATCTTTTCAGAGCTATGTACTATGTCTAGAGTAAAGATCACACATGTCTAAAAATATTAGAAATATTGGGTATTTCCAAATGGAATTTAGCAAAACAGCACGCTGAAATAATATTGAATGAACAAGATTGGGAAAAATCAAGCAAATATCTTGCTTCAGGCAACTGAAAATAGACAGCTGTTCCAGACAAGAACTGTTCCAGACAAGAATATAGGATCACTACTTTTCCTAAATTACTTAAATTTGATATGCTTCTGGGAGTCACGGTGTGCTTCAGCTCCACCTGCCAATACCAGAAAGTGGAGAAATTACTAAGAAACCAAATGTAATCAACTGAATATTTACAGAGTTAATATTTTTTTCAAATGACTGATTATACACAGTAATTCACTCTCTAATATAGTTGGATTTACAAACATTTTTTTTCTTTTGTTCTGAGAGATTGGCCTATTGGGGATTATTATTATTTTGTCAGAGGCAAGTAAAAAAATAAAAATAATTATTTCAAATAAATATAATTACTGAAAGTTAACTCCTGCTGAAAACCTTTCCTGTATTGATGTTAATATAATGATGTTCATCTATCTTGAGACACCATAATATTCTAGATACTGAAATCCAGAATATAGTCTAATCTAGAAGAAGGTCATTGTTAGAGAAAGCCCCATGCTATGCAGAGAGCAACCTTGAAACATTAAACGAAGATGCTTCCCTAGCCTTTGGTTCGCGTGGCTCATGCCAAAGCGTTTTTAGTTTTTAATCATCAATTTGGTTTCAGTGTTGAGACAAACGGGAAAAACTTACTATGCCGAACTCCAACAGCAGGCTTATGTTTAAATAAACAAATACCTACACAGCCCAGCATGCTTATGTTTTAGATCCTGAAATGCATTGTTCAATAGCTAAGCCAAGCAACGTTCTAGTGACAGTATCACTCATAGGCGATGAGCTGGTGATGGATCTGCTGCCGTACTCCACTGCCCACTCATCATCACTAGCTGCCCTTAGTGACCAGCGGCCACCACCAGAACAGCAGAGCTGATTTCCTCTGCCACAGCAGGCACCTAAGGCACCAGGGGACCCAGAGCGACTTCCATGTGCAATCAGACACCAAGCAGAATGGATTCCAGTGCGGCTCCAAAACCCAGAGTCAGATACAAAGGTCGGACCTCAGGAATGGTCCTCCAGGACCGGCACTTCCCCTACTAACCTCCAGAGCTGGGGCTCAGGGTGGGCTTAGAGATAGCACTGAAGAAGAACAAAACGTACAAGTAAGTGCCTGCTTCTGGTAAAGTGTGCTCCTTTGCGGAAACCGAAGAGAACTGCCATCTTTTTAAGGTTTAAGATCAATTTACTAAAAATACGGAAGAGACACATATCATTGAGTTCAAATGAAGACTAATTTGGTTTTCTTACCTATCGAAAGTTATTTTGATAGAGTGGCCTGGTTTTGCTTCAATGATCCATTCACAATTTAAAGAATCCTTATAATACCCTGGCCATCCAGGAGGCAAAATGACTCCACTGGACGCTGTCAGATGTCCACCACATGGAGCTAAAACAAGATGCACAATATCTATTAGATCAAATGAAACAGAAAGATATGCCATAACAACACCTGAATAAGAGCAAGAATTTGCTTCTGTGTTCATGGATTGAATATTTTCAAGTATCAAAGCAAATCTTATTCCCAAGCAAATCGTACATTTATTGAAAGCAGGGTCTATATATGCTACCTCCACGTACTTATCATTAACTTGAAGCAAAGTTCTTTTTCTCTAGTAATGGTAATATATACGTGAGTTCTCTGTGCTAACTGACTTACCTTATTTAATTGCCAACCACTTCACGACATACATGCCCAGTTATCTATAGTTCACATGCATTTGGAATTTAACAAATATCTATGGATAAGCAAATGTAAAATGACCTCACATTTCAAAATGGATACATACACACATTCTTAGGTGTGTGTATGTGTGTATGTATGTGTCTATTTACTTCCATTGTGTGCATTTTATTAAAATAAACAGCCACATGCAACATATAATTTGGAGTGTTAGGAAACAAAACTTTCAATCAAATTTGATAAGTATAGAATTAGACTGCATTGACCCTTTTGAAAGGTTATGTGACAGTGATTTCTAATTGCAAAGGAGAAATAAAGTTTGAAAGGGTATATAACTAATGCTCAGTGAAAGTGATTATACATACCTGTAACATCTAAAGGAATTTTAAATAGCATATAATATTTCATACCATAATTAAGACTATGTCTCTGGCCACATGTTTTTTTTTTTTTTTTTTTCAGATTTTATGTATTCTCTCTCAAAATTATTTGCCATTAGTAACCATCTTTGTGAATTTATAGATATCAAATAAAGTACATGAAAACACTCCAAGGTAAAAAAAAAATGTTTTAGAAAAAATATTTCTTTTATTTAAAAATTGCCATATGTATAATGCAAGAATGCAAAAAGTTTATATTATTTTAGACATGTTTTGATGCTAGAAAAAATATGAATTAGCGAAATTTATGGATTTACCAATAGCATCTTAATTTACATCAGGAAAAAAATAAATAAAAAATAAAAGTAAAAAAATTATGGAAAGTACATGACCATATATTGGAATATATTGGAATTCAAATATATTTGAAGTAACATTTGCAAATTTTGTTATGGGAAAATCTTTGCAATAGAATATTAAACTTCAAAAGCAGGATAAAAAATTGCCCATATATTATAAATAAAATGAAATTTTTATTCAGTGAACAGGGGAGTGGAATTTAAAAACATGTTAATAATGGATAGCACTGGGATTGCTTTGTAGATCACATTTTTTATAGTTTTTCTTTTCTTTTTTTTTTTTTTTTACCAAATAAGTTGCAATTGTTATTTCTATACCTATGCATTATTCTATAGTTTAAAAATATGCAATCAGGGTAATTTTTATGAATTTGAGCTCCTGAAGAACACTTGATTTTTTGTGATAACAATTTTTAAAACAACAAGTTTATACTAATTACTATTTTAATTTTTCTAGTTAAGTTCTTAAATTCACATTTGGAGCCTATGAATCACATATCCATATACATAAATATTATATATAACTTAATTCCTTTGTTTTGTAAAGTGATGCAGCAAATCTTTTTAAGAACACAACTTAAGCAAAATTAAATATATTAAATATATGTTTATTTTGTCATGTTTAACCATCCAAAGATACTATATAAGAAAGACATATGGCAGATGCAGAATTCCAAAAAAATTATGGTAATTGAGCTATTTCTAAAATCTGCATGAGTTATTTCTATGTCTTATTTTCCATATAAATACAAAACCAAAAGTTTCCTTTATTTTAGTAATTTTTTTATTTTGGATTTTTATATTTCTTGGAATATATCTAACTTGTCACATATTAATATTATTTTATTATACTCTTACCCATCACTTTATAATTTACAGTGTACACTGAACCTGAAATGCTTTATCCTGATGACATAGACACTTTAATAATTATACTGTCAATAAGCAAAATTTACACTAAAATTGTAAGTAATAGTCTCAGTAAGTAGATAGTAAGTAAGTAAATAGTAAGTAATAAGTTCGTATTAGTCAGTTTGGATTAGATTACACTGTGGTAACAAACAGCCCTGCAACTGTAGTAGCTACGATGGGAAGTGAATTTCTCACACATGTGGCACGTCTAGGTCTCTGAGACACAGGTCCCTTCTTCAGCTGCTGTGGCAGACGGGAAAAGGTCTTGCGAGGGCAATCAAAGACGCTGAGCCAGAAGTTGAGTACATCACTTCCATATTCCTAACAGACCAGAACCCATCACAAGGTTCCTTTAATCCACAAGATTCCAAAAAAGACATTCCACTTGATGGAGACCAAAAATATTTCATGAACGACATCAATGATGTTCATATTCACTTAGCTGATAACAAAAAAAGCAAATATATGGATGAGGTGTTTACAAAGCAATTTCTTCTTTGCTTTTTTTTTTTTTTTTTGATAATTTAAATTACAGGGATGAACTCCCTGATACTGTATTTCTAAAAACAAAAACAAGAAAACACAAACCTTCTTGATTACATGTGCGTTTTTTCCTATAGCTTTATTTTTCATAGAACCGTCTGATTTGGGTTACAGTAATGTTGGCTTGATGAAATGTTATGTAGGAGGCAGCCGGTCTTTTCCATTATCTGCACTAGCGCACAACGCTAAGCTTCTCTAGACTTGAAAGAGAACTCACTCGCCTGTAGGGTACTTGTGTCTTTTTCTTTTTTTTTTTTTGAGACGGAGTCTCGCTCTGTCGCCCGGGCTGGAGTGCAGTGGCCGGATCTCAGCTCACTGCAAGCTCCGCCCCCCGGGTTCCCGCCATTCTCCTGCCTCAGCCTCCCGAGTAGCTGGGACTACAGGCGCCGCCACCACGCCCGGCTAGTTTTTTGTATTTTTAGTAGAGACGGGGTTTCACCGTGTTAGCCAGGATGGTCTCGATCTCCTGACCTCGTGATCCGCCCGTCTCGGCCTCCCTAAAGTGCTGGGATTACAGGCTTGAGCCACCGCGCCCGGCCGTGTCTTTTTCAATGTTCAATCCTTAATCTTTTTTTCAATTCTTTCCTATGGTACTTTACTCACATTTTATCCTTTTTATTTGAGTCATTTTTGGTATTTTATCTTTTGCTAGAAAATCACCCATTTGCTACAGACTTTAAGATCTGCGGCCATAGAGTTGATGTTTTCATGTATAGTCATTTTTCCCCAAAATAGCTTGAGTTTTTAATGATGCCACTGAGCTGCATTGAGAAATATGAGCCTGTTAGAAGCAGAACAAAGAAAGAAAGAGAAACCTTTTGCCCAGAGGCCATACAATTTATATTCAACATGTGCCTGGCATCCAAGAAGTTCTTCCAGAATAAATAAATAACCTACGCTTTTAAATAAAAAAATTGCTGGCCGGGCGTGGTGGCTCACGCCTGTAATCCCAGCACTTTGGGAGGCCGAGGCGGGCGGATCACAAGGTCAGGAGATCGAGACCACAGTGAAACCCCGTATCTACTAAAAATACAAAAACTTAGCTGGGCGAGGTGGCGGGCGCCTGTAGTCCCAGCTACTCGGGAGGCTGAGGCAGGAGAATGGTGGGAACCCGGGAGGCGGAGCTTGTAGTGAGCCGAGATCGCGCCACTGCACTCCAGCCTGGGCAACAGCGTGAGACTCCGTCTCAAAAAAAAAATAAAAAATAAAATAAAATAAATTAAAAAATTGCTCTATTGTGAGGTTTTCATTGTTTATGTAAAGTTATATTATTTTTGTGATAGGGATAATTTCTCTTTTATGTTACTAAACATCTATAACATTTTTACTTCCTAGTTCCTTTTATCAGAATCATAGTTTGTCTAGCTTATTGATATTAACAAAGAACTCACTCTTGCTTTAAATTGTTTGTAACACTTGAATTTTTTTAATAGCATCCTAATTTATTTTTGTTTTTTCTAACTTTTTAATCTTATTAAATTTCTTTATTTTTTGATCATTTTGTTCTATATTAGAGGACTTAAAGATATACATTTTCCTTGAAACACAGGTTTTGCTGTCTCACATTGTTTCTATTAGAAAGTACTGTTCGCATGGCTTCCAGGTGGGATAGCATAGGCATTAAGATTTGAGTTTCTATTTAATGTAAAATTATAGTGGACTTCTGATGTCAATGAGATTTGCTTGTGGTTCTATTTTTATTGCATATTTCTACCTTAATTGGAATATTACAGGGCATGTGACCTATAACTTATTGTAATTTGTTAAGGTTCACTTTATGGTCAATTATATAATTGATTTTTAAAAATATTTTTTTTGAGAAAAACAATAAATAGGAGTATTCTGTAAGGGATGTGAGGTTCTTGAAACATTTCTTAAATCAAGTTTGCTATCCGTATTACTCACTACTTCATTGCTATATTACTGTTTTCCCTACTAGATGTATTTACTTCTGAAAGTTGGTTTTCTATTTGTTTTCAGCAGAGGCATTGATTGGGGTACCCACCTGTTCCATCAGAGTGTCCCCTACCTTCTCTGAGGCTCAGCTGCACTCAGTCATTAGGTTTCCCGTGCAGGTAGACTTTTAACATCTTTTCCTATTAACTTTTTCTTTCTGCCGAGGGTTTCCTTTGTTAACAACCTATAGTTGGCTTTTGCCTTTAACCTCACCCTGTTTGTGCTGTGGTCCACACTCACCCTGCAGCTTGTAACACATCTGCAATCAGCCTATTAACGGTAAAGGATATAAGGGACAGCTTGACTTGTGGCCAGGACAGAACAGAGATGACAGTGTACTGTTCACTTTAAACTTCTTTCTCCTGAAAATTCATGCTTCCAAATCACAGCCATATGCTTGGCTAGAACATGATTTGCACCCATGACTAACTGTGCACTGTAATTAGTATTGTATATTTGAGCACCACATGTGTATATATTTACTTATTTATAAAAGACGAAAACCTACCCTTTTATTAACATTTTGTACAACATAAAACACAAAAACTGTACATTTACGATACGTGATAGGAATAGATACAAATGAAATTTCAACTATTAAGAATGTTTTCTTGCCCTTCTATGTATCAATATTTCACCCATGGGTGGTGCCTCTCGTCCACCCACAAATTGTTTTTACGGTATATGAAAAGGGTGAACATCAGAATGCCCTCCCTTACATTTAGTATCACCAGATGATACAATAAATAGGACTTGGTTAGAAGTTTCTACTTCTCCTCTGAGGTCAGGAGTTCAAGATCAGCCTGGCCAACATGGTGAAAGCTCCGCTCTACTAAAAATACAAAAATTAGCCAGGCGTGGTGGCAGGTGTCTGTAGTCCTAGTTACTCAGGACAGCTGAGGCAGAAGAATTGCTTGAATATGGGAGGCGGAGGTTACAGTGAGCTGAGATTGCACCACTGCACTCCAGCCTGAGCGACAGAGCCAGACTCTGTCTCAAAAAAAAAAAAAAAAAAAAGCGTTTCTACTTTGAGTAATGGTGAGTAACTTTGGAGGTGGGCCAGGGCAGGATGAGGTGGTGAAGGATCATAGCCCCATTACACTGTGGTTGTCACGGAGGAGTTTAATGCTCCACACCTAGATCCCAGCTCTGCTTAGACTCCTTGATAGAGATTATGGGTCTGAGAATGTCATTTCGAGGTATTTGAGACAGGGGAGAAATTCTCAACTGTATGTGATATTTAATACATATTCCTTTTCTAGTCACTTACTTAAAATAAATACATGTTGACAAAGACAACTAAGAAAATAAAAATAAACTAAGAGGGAAAAATCACCCGTAACCATAATTAACATTTTGGTGTATAGCCTTCTTTTTAGTGTTTTACAAAATGATTATCATGAGATATGTATGTATTTGTGACACATGTACCTCCATCCTTTGGTCTTTCACATGCTATGGATACCTGAGACTCTTTGATCTTATGATCTTCATATTGACACCTATTATTCTTCATGATTTATCTAACCAATCCTCTGCTGTTTCAAGTTGAATCATTTCCAGCTCTTCATTGCTATAAATAGTCTTGCAGAAAACATTCTTGAAAAAATTTGTATAGTTGCTTCACTATTTCTTTATGATATTGATCCAGGAATATAATTTATGACTCAAAAGACAAGAACAATTTTAAGAGTCCTACTAAGAATTTTCACTACAATACTGTGATTTTATATCATCTATAGCATGACTACGAAATGCCAGTTTCTACATAACCTTTTCAATAATACATATTATTCACCTGTTTAAATCTATGCTAATAAGATAAGCAAAAATGGTATTTTACTTTTCTTTTTAAATTTGTACTTCTTTGATATATACTGGAGGTAAGTTTTTTAAAAAATATTTTCTTAGGTTATTGTGCACTGACTATTCTGATATGGAATGTGAACATATACTCTAAGTAAACATTTTTAAAATGAGTAATTATCAGAGGCAACATCTTTTTCCTTAAAATATTTTCCTCTCTATATTTATTACATAAGTAACCAGAACAGAAATACGAAGAAGAAAATTAGGTGGTATTTACGACAGCTGTAATGAGAACAACAAAATAGTTAACTCTAAGCAACACTGTTATAGGTTGAATTTCGTCCCCTCAAAGTTCATACATTGAGGTCCTAACCCTCAGCACCTCGAATGGTGACTGTATTTGAAGATACAGTCCTTGCAGATGAATTTAGTTAGGATAAGGTGTTGCTGGAATAGGCGGACCTCAATCCAATATGACTGTGTCCTTTTAACAAGGAGAATTTAGACACAGGGACAGAAACACAGACACAGGGAGAGCTCCTTGTGAGTCTGGAGGCAGAGATGAGGGTGAGGCTTCTCCAGCCACGGAATGCCAGAGATTGCCCCAAACCGCCGGGAGCTGGAGGACCAGCCTGGGGCAGATCCTCCCTCACAGTCACAGAAGGAACTCTCCCGCCGATGTCACCTGGATCTCAGACTTCCAGCCTCCAGAACTGGGAGACTGTACGTTCCTATTGTTTCAGCGACTCTATGTGGTATTTTGTTAGGACAGCCCTAGCAAGCTAACGCAGTTTGTTGGTTTGTGTGTGTATGCCTGAAGATAGATGTGTGACTTCAAAGGAGAAGAGTGGGCAGTGGCAGGGACTGCACCTTCACAGCGGGGCACAGTGGAGCTCCAGACCACGTTCCCGTCTTGCAGGATGCAGGTGATGGACTCGGATCCCTGGGTCTTGACAAAGCCATCGTCACAGTGGAAAGAAACTGAGCTCCCAAGTAGAAACCTGTCACCAAAACGCCGCCCGTTTATAGGAATGCCAGGATCATGGCACTCGTTCTGACCAAATGCTGAAAGAAAAAAAAGGAACAAAAATACTTGAGTATTAATTACACATATTAAAAGAGAAGAAAACAGAACAAGCTTGTAAAGCATTTGTATAATGTATATAATTATATACATTTCAGTTGCATCATTCATAGATAATACATTAATAAATATCAGTGTCTAGTGAGAAAGAGGGAGCAGGGAGATGAACAGATATAACTATTATTTATACAGCAATTTAGGGTTTGTAAAGCACTTTTCATATGAGCTTAGACGAAGAGAGAACTGATACAGTGGGTGGTAGAAAGTGGGCTCAGGATTTCTCTCGTTAGAATTGTGATTTTTTTTTCTTGCTATGTCAGGACTCGGACATTGGGCAGATGACTCGATGCTCTAAGCCTAGCTATCTTTATTTACAGAATGAGAGGCTATTAAGTTTATATCCTCTAGTTACTGTAACATTAAATGAAACAATTATTGCCTAATTCTAAGTATTGTACCTAAGAAAGTAGGCAGTTAGTACATCATAATAAAGTATTATTCATATTAATATTCTCTCACTTTATTCCCTCTACAGTGCATTTAAGTAGATATTCTTATATAAAATAGGTTTTAAGATGAGGAGCCTAAAGCAAAGAGAAGTTAGTTGTCATTAAACTTCACTAATTACATACTAGTGCTGTATTTTAATCCTTGGCTCCTGACATCATATTACTCAGTTGTTTTTACTACACTACTTTGTTGCAGGAAAGATGCATAGGCGGCTGAGTGGGTGGGTGGATGGTTGTATAGATGGGAAGAAGAATAGAAGGAAGAATGAGTGCCTGGCTGGCTATATGGATGAATGGAAGGATGGATGGAAAGATGAATTGAAGGATGGATGAATGGATGGACAGATGGAAGGATGGACAAATGGAGGGATATGGATGGATGGATGGATGAAATAATAGATAAATGGATGAACGAAAGGATAGAAGGAAGGGAAGGATGAATGGAAGGATATGGATAGATGGATGGATGGAAGGATAAATGGAATGACAGATGGAATAATGGATGAATGGATGGACAGATGGATGAATGATGAATGGATGCATGGAAAGATGGATAAACAATGGATTGATGGAATGATGGATGGATGGAATGATGAATGGATGGAGGGACGGATGGATGGATAGATGGAAGGATGGATGGAATGATGGATGGATGGAATGATAAATGGATGGATGGATGGAATGATAAATGGATGGAAGGATGGATGATGGATGGATGGATGGATAGATGGAAGGATGGATGGAAAGATGGATGGAAGAAAGGATGGATGGATAGACGCATGGATGGATGAAATGAGGGATGGATGAATGAAAGGATACAGATGGATGGATGGATGGATGGATGGAAGAATAAATGGAATAATGGTTGGGTGGGTGCATGGATGGATGGAATGATGGATGGATGAATGGATGGATGGATAAATGGAAAACCACAGAGAAAGAGATGTAAGGAGATGAAAGAGAGAGGAGATCCAGCTCCTTAGTTTAGGAGTGATGACACCACCAATCTAAATACAGTGATGCATTTGTTTTTAAGTTTTCAGGATAACACTATATAATTTTACTACTCTCATTTTCGTAATGATCATAAAACTTCTGAAGTATCAGCCGTGAAATGCAGCTTCACATACATATAAGCAAAATGGGAACACGTGAGTAAAATGGGAACTTGGATGTGTTGACTGTGTGGGCGTACTTACTGGTGTAAGTGATGTTGAACCCTCTGCCAGTAGTGGAATGGTCGGACTGAAATTCCAAGCGAACTATGTGTCCACTGCTGGCCAGCTGGGAAGGCACTTCATTGCCAGAAAAAGTACCCAGGACAGTTATGTCAGAAATGCCATCATCCTTGACCGCAAGAAAGTCAAATTGAGGCTCCACATCAAAATCATTAAAGATTAGGTGAATTCGACTTCCTGGCTCCGAGATAATCAACCAGACACAGTTCATGTTGTTCCCATATTCCTCTGGATAATTTGGTGAGAGAATAATCCCAGATGATGCCGTAAAGTTGAAGAAACATGAAACTGTGAAGACACAAATATATTTTCAAACAGTTTTGCACATATCCAAAGAACTGCCGTGTGAAACAGATTGCTAAGAACCTGGAAAGGCAATTCATGCCTACAAATAGCTATGATGATCCAACTATTTTAACATAAGTAATTCTGGACCATAATGTTTTCTCCTCTCCTGATTTGTAAGTCGAATATTTCATTATCTTATAGAGCACAACCAGAACCTATACATAATCAAGCACAAGCTTGGTTCAAAAATGATCCTTTCAAGTTGACTAAAAACGTGTGCCAAATATTATAATTTCTAGTTATAACTTTCTGCCTTCAGAAGAGCAAATATTAATATATGGAAAAGTATATGCCTATATCCTAGGAACAATTCAGCCTGCTCTTTTGTGATAACTTTTAATTTATATTTTATACTTTCCTGTAAGTGCATTTCTCCAGTTATTTAAAATTTTTATTAGTTACAGGGTAAAGATGAATAAATAAATAACTTGGAAACATCAGATCATGTTCTAGTTGGATAATATAAAAATATTTTGAAAAATCCACTTTTAAGAGTATATACTTAAAATCATATATATATAAAATACATAAATAATTTTTCGGAGGGAGAAACTGTTGGATTTCTCTCTAGAGTACATTTTTGCTTCTTATTCCACATAATTTCATACCCACTTTTCAGCCATTGCCATATTTATTTACAAATAAACCCTCCTTTAAAATTGACTGTGAAGTCTTTTCTACTTGTTAAAATAGCATTTTTAAGAGGAAGTGGGCAGCTCGTCAACTGAATTCCAAACCAGTACCACCACCCATGCTCACACTGGTGAACAGCTTGTGTTTAAGTGTTATACAGCATTATTAAGTCACAAAAGACTCTCTTGCTGTACTGATGTCTGATACAGCAGAACATGATCAGCTTTTGATGGAAACAATGATATACGTGATGACCTTTCTGGCAGGAAACGTTCAAGTACATTTTATCGAGTAGATGTAATAAAATTATAAATTAGTTTTTATTAAATGAAGAAAGCAGGCAAGTTGGTGTTTGAGAATGTCCTTGCATGTTTCCAGTAAATGTGGCACCCTGAGCTATTCTGAAAGCTGCCCTCCCTAAATGGACGGTCTGTGTCTTTCTCCTTCTCTCCCCTTGCAAGATCCTTGCAGGACAGGAGGGAGTCCAGGTCAAGGCGCAATACTCACATACACAGCTGGGCTTGTTGCCAGACCACTGATTGTTCTGCTGACAGGTGATAACTCTCTCCCCCACCAACTCAAAGGCCGCCGGGCATTCAAAGGTGAGTGTGTCTCCATGGAGGAAACTGCTGCCCGTCCGCTTCCCGTAGGCGGGGATTCCAGGATCCCCACACCCTCCCTTTTCAATTTCTGAAAATGGAAAAACAAATGAACCCTTAAAAAAAACACACACACAAGGAATATTTTTATCTCTCCACTTTAGAAAGTGAACACATGGCTTCTTTTTGCTGAACTAAACATCATTTTTGTAAACAGTTTCTAAAGGATATTCAATTGATCTTAAATCTAATTTCAAATACCAAAAAAAAAAAAAAAAAAAAAAAGGAAGGTCATTTCACAAAGAGAAAGGTATTTAATTTGCTGTCTTTTAAGGGATACACATGGCTACACAGATATGCTGACAACACAAATGCTGCAATTAATCAGTGCACCTTCTGGATATGTCTGGTCTTTTCTCTGCAATTGCTACTACTAAAATGCAAATACCAGTTTTGTTTTCAACTATGTGCTTTTTGCCATAAACAATACAAAAAAGATTCTTCATTCCCTACTGAGTATTTAAATAAATAGAATCTATTTGAATCGTCTTTCCCTAAAATGAATGTTAACACTCATTTATGAAACAGAATGAAAAACAGTTTGGTCTACAGAGGAAAACAAAATATTCAGAATCAATCTTTCATTAACACATCACTGTAATAAAACATGCATCCAAATACACCAAACCTATAATACATTTCAAACGTTGATCTGTCTCAAATGTTAACTATGCAGAATGTTTTCATTAAAATGTGTTCTTTATTTATTCATTTTAAAGAATTTTTTTGAGAACCACTGTGTGTCAGGTCCTCTTCTAGGTATTGGGCTTAGTGAACAAAAGAGATAAAATCCTTGCACACGTGGGGCTGGGGCTGGACATGATTTGGCTGTGTCCCCACCTAACTCTCACATTGAATCCCACGTGTTGTGGGAGGGATCCGGCGGGAGGTAACTGATCATGCGGGCAGGTCTTCTCCGTGCTGTTCTCATGATAGTGAGTAAGTCTCAGGAGATCTGATGGTTTTCTAAGGGGGAATTGCCCTGCACAAGCTCTCTCTTTGCCTGCTGCCATCATGTAAGACGTGACTTGCTCCTCCTTGTCTTCCACCATGATTGTGAGGCCTCTCCAGCCATGTGGAACTCTAAGTCCGTTAAATCTTTTTCTTTTATAAATTGCCCAGTCTTGGGTATGTCTTTGTCAGCAGTGTAAAAACGGACTAATACAGGGTTTATGTTTTATGGAGGAAAATTTTTTTTAATTATTATTATTATTTTTTGAGACAGGGTCTCACTCTATTGTCCAGGCTGGAGTGCAGTGATGTGATCATAGCTTCCTGCAACCTCCAACTCTTGGGCTCAAGTGATCCCCCCACCTCAGACTCCCAAAAATGAATGTGATTTGATGATGGGTAATTTAAGACAAGATAGAGGGGTATAGAGAGATGGATGGAGGAGGCGGCAGTGAAGAAAATGCCCTGAAGGAAGAAGGCAATCAGCCCTTTGAGAAAGCGATGTGATCCCAGTGTGCCTGGCAGGGCAGTGAGGGACAAATGGGCAGAGGTGGCTTGGAGAGGAAGGGAGGCCCTGCCTCTCGGGCTTCCTGTTTGTGCAGAGTGATGCAGGAAGAAGGCATTGCAGGGCTTTGGAGGAGACCTGGCGTCCTCTGACGACAGGTTTCAAAGATCCCTCTGCAACGTTGGAAGAGCAGAGGCTGGAGAAAAGTGAGTTCCAGCAAATTCAAGGTGGTTTCTCTGGACACCTATCCCCAAAATGCATTGGTTTTACTTTTAGAATTCTTCATGGAGAATTATTATCTTGCAGGGGCTAAGAGCAAATTCCAATTTATGGGTGTTTGTTGTTGTTGTTTTTTAGTAAAGTACTTCCTTTCTTTTTTTCTTTTTATTTCCATAGGTTTTGGGGGAACCCAAGCAGTATATGCTGAACTCAATTTGTAGTTTTCTATTCCTTATCCCCTTCACACCCTTTCCCTGAGTCACCGAGTTCTACTTTATCATTCTTAGGCCTTTGCGTCCTCATAGCTTAGCTCCCACTTATGAGGGAGAACATATGATGTTTGGTTTTGCATTCCCGAATTACTTCACTTAGAATGATAGTCTCCAACCCCATCCAGGTTGCTGCAAATGCTATTAATTCATTCCTTACTATGGTTGAGTAGTATTTTGTCATACACACACACACACACACACACACACATATGTACACATATATACATACATATATGCACACACAGATATACACACACACACACACATATACACACACACAGTTTCTTTATCCACTCATTGATTGATGAGCATTAAGTTGGTTCTACATGTTTGCAATTGCAAATTGTGCTGCTATAAACATGTATGTGCAAGTGTCTTTTTCATAACCTAACCACTTTCTAATCAAGCTGTGAGTTTTGGGAATGTTTGTAGAAGTGACTCAGAACTGAATTTCAAGATGGTTTGAAGGTCTGCTGTGAGGGATATGGAAACACTCAGAGGTTGATCCAGAGATGTTATATTGCATTCAGGAGGAGAAACTTTACCTCTAAGTGTCTCGGAATATCAAAGAACTGAAGTTTGCATACATTAGCACACTAGTATGAAGATATTCAATACATAGGATATCACCACCTTCTGTGAAGCAGAATAGCACACACACAAAATGCAGGCATTTGGTTGAGGTTCAAGGTACGCTGCTAACCTCACACCTTAGGCTGCCAAACAAAGATGATCCTTACAGGGTCAGCTCTATGAAAGCGAAACGTTCCTAATGCAACACAAGCCAAAGAAATCTACAGACAGCACCGTTGCTTAAAGATAGTTCTTGGAGTTGAAGTTGTTGAACTTGAGTTGAACAGAGCTGGGAATGGGTTTACCTAAATTTATCGCTTGGGAGGCCTTGAGTGAGCATTTGTCACTGAAATTGACATAGTGAATGCAAAACCCTGCATGGTTTATAATAGAAAAGAGCTCTTGTTTGATGTGGGCTCTCCTTTGGGAAGCTGGCTGGGCACCCAGGTCCTGGCATAGCACAAAACTCCGCAGTCAGGCGTCCAGGCACCAGATTTGGTGTTTGCTGGGACACTGTGATCAATTTAGTCTCATCAAGCCTCAGTTTTCACATTATGAGCTTCCTACTTCCCACCTCAAAGGGTGGCCATGAGAATTAAAGAATAAAATTCATGGAAATTACCTGGCATGTTGCACTGGAAGTAAAATTATTGCTATGATTATTAGCAAGCCTTAAATGTTTCTTTCTGCCTCTGTGATGCTGAAGTTTACAATTTCTTCTTGGAGTAAAATAAATTATGGCATTTTGGATACTATTTGTAATATTAATTAATACAGGGAGCTCTACTGTGCAGGGGTTTCAGAAATAAAATGAGGGTGAGGGTCTTTCTGCTTTCCATGCTGAGGGTCAAGAGAGTCCTTTGGTTACCTGATCTCACCAAAGAGGCTGGTGTTTGTTTATCCTGATGCATGGTTACTGCTGGCTGTGGACAGAACCTGTGCTGGACACATCCCTTATCAGGCATTAGGGGCTGACTAGTAACTATCAAAGTACAGTCCAAACTCAGCAGGTTTGCGTGTTTCACCTAGCTTTTGTTCTTTAGTTATAGAAGAAATGGAAGCTTGTTTCATAATTATGCCAGTGATATTTCATTTGGAGGAACTACTTTGGAATGTTTTGCATTCTTGATTTCTTACACACTGAGTGTTACTACTGCCTCCAAATTATGGTGACAAAATTGATACAGGTTTTGGAATTTTATTTGAGGGTCATATCACCTTCAGGTAGAGTAGAAGATGAGTAAGATACTGTTGACATTGATACAGTATGTGTGTCAAACCCCCTTCTCTGTATGTCAGAGATGATTTTGACATATTTTCTTAGAAACAAACACTATGGCCAGATGCGGTAGTTCACGCTTGTAATCCCAGCACTTTGGAAGGCTGGGGTGGGAGGATCACCTGAGATCATGTGTTGGAGACCAGCCTGGCCAACATGATGAAACCATATCTCTACTAAAAATACAAAAATTAGCCGGGAATGGTGGTGCATGCTTGTAATCTCAGCTACTGGGGAGGCTGAAGCAGGATGATTGCTTGAACCCAGGAGGTGGAGGTTGCAGTGAGCCAAGATCACGACACTGTACTCCAGCCTGGGTGACAGAGCGAGACTCCATTAAAAAAAAAGAAAACAAAAAACAAACAAACACTATGATTTGATATAAATTCAAAGATTGATGCACCTAAAGCAAAAACAAAACAAAACAAAATGCTGTTCAAAATATCTCTTCCAAATTATTGAACTAGACATAAGATTTGATAATGAAGGGGCCTAAGGAAAATAGTGTCAAAGGATCATTCTGGAGAGCTTACATAGTCCAGTTACAAATACTGTCACACATCCCTCTCTTCCCCAAAATACATCACACAGAAATTTTCTCGATTGCTCTAGCTGTATTCCCAAACATGCCATGTCGCGCCTCAGTTCAGGTTCTCACCCGTCGCTGTCTATCATCATTTGCCATCATAGACGCTGTTGAGGTCCTCTCACTGCTCCCCATGCTGCAGCCAAAATATTTTCCCAAACTCCAATCCTAAGGATGACCCTACTTTGCTTGAAATGTTTCTGGTGACCAACTTTATTCTTAGTCTAGATCCTATCCAGGACTCAGGAAGCCCTGTGTGATGTGAACATCACTGTCTTCTCCTAGGACATATTTCATTAGCTCTTTCCTGGTATTTCACAATCCAGGCATGCTACAATTTATTTTAGTATGTGAGGGTGTCTTCCCTCTTCAGCCTCCACACCTACTGTAAATATTTAGTCCATTCTTTCTTCTGTTGTCTTATCTAACCATGCGCTGTTGATATTCTAATTCAGTCTGCACTTGCTCAGGGATGGCCCATATCCTACATGTGTCTAGCACCACTCTTTTCTGCTGCAAGACTTGCCACTCTGATTATATTTATTTTTTGTGCTTTACTGTAAGCCCTGGGAGAGTCTATCTTGGTGATTGTGAAATCTGCAGCACCTATTCAGAGTCAACACACAACAGATGCTTTTCTAAATTATTGTTCTTATTAAACTTGCAACTTAATGATTTTTATTCTCACTCACATTTACATACTTAATTGTATTTTAATTGACAAATATAAATTGTATATATTGTTCATCTACAGCATGTTATTTTGAAATATGTGTATGTATCATCATGGCTAAGCAAAGCTAATTAATATACTCATTACCTTACTTACTTTTGATTTTTTTCTTGAGAACACCTATAGCCTTAGCAATTTTCAAAAATATAACACATTATTAGCCATAGTCACCATGTTGTATAATAGATCTCTTGAACTTATTTATATGTTGCATTTATTTATTTGAGATGGAGCTTCGCTCTGTTGTCCAGGCTGGAGTGCAGTGGCATGATCTCAGCTCACTGTAACCTCTGCCTCACAGATTCGAGAGATTCTCTTGGCTCAGCCTCTTGTGTAGCTGGGATTATAGGCATGCACCACCACGCCTACCTAATTTTTGTATTTTTTAGCAGAGATGGAGTTTCACCATGTTGGGCAGGCTGGTCTCAAACTCCTGGCCTCATGTGATCTGCACTCCTCTGCCTCCCAATATGCTGGGATTACAGGCGTAAGCCATTGTGCCTGGCTTTGTATGTTGTATTTATAGGCATGTGTGTGTATTATATGTTCTATTTATATGAAGATTTTATATATTCTGGAGAATCTGATGAAGCTCAGTCCCTTTTTATTCTTTGTTCCAGACAGAGATCTGCAAAAATGGAAAAGTATACAAGCAATAAAGGGAAAATAAAACTTCTATATTGGTAAATTGCATCTATGTTGTTTACAAACATATCCCCAAGTTTTCATGAGAATAAGTGAGATTTTTTAAATTGTCAAAGAAGATTTTGAGTTGCATATGATATTTAATTCTTGGCACTTACAATGAATGATTAGCCACTAGCTACAGTGACTTTTCACACTTGTCAATTCTTTTTAAAAATAAGTGTACTTTAGATATACTTTAGAAAACTGGCCTTTTAAAAAAATAAATAACAGAGGACTAAATACTACAAGAGAAATAGAGAAAAAGAACTATGAAGGTAGAAATAAATGAGTGTGGACCTATGATGAATTTTTAAATATCCAATTTGCACATAAGAATGTATTTGATGTATACTTGAATTTCAAAAAGGGCTGAGAAGAGGGCAGAAAGGAATGAGACATAGCTGTGCCTTCAGAAGCATAGTTAGCACACTTGCTTGTTTCCTTTTGTGTAGTCAACCATGGGGGTCCCAGGAGCTACATGGAAACACGTCCAGGGAGTTGCCTGGTCCTTTAGATTCTGCTGCTGCCACATCCCCTGCTAACACTGTTTCTCGTGTTGCTGGCAGGTCAGGCAAGGCAGGGCTGTGCACAGACACAAGACAGCTAGTACAGAACTCACTCAGTCTACACTGCTGTGTGTTCTTTGTTCTCTGTGACCTGCTTCCACAAGTAGATGAGAACTCCATGAATGACAGCTTTATCAGGTTCTTTCTCTTCCCTTCCAAAACCACTTATGAAAGTTCTTTGTATAAAAGCACTCAATGAATAAAATTAAATTCTAAAATTATGTTCACCCATAGTCATGTATATGAAGAGCAATTTCTCTAAATCTCAATAGATGACGATTGCATTATATAAGCTAATACCCCTGAATTTTAGTGAGAATGATTTACCAAGAGTTTAAATCACACCACGTTCTG
Organism: Macaca nemestrina; assembly: GCF_043159975.1. Taxonomy (NCBI): domain Eukaryota; kingdom Metazoa; phylum Chordata; class Mammalia; order Primates; family Cercopithecidae; genus Macaca; species Macaca nemestrina. The sequence continues at coordinate 150,729,150 of NC_092132.1, read as the reverse complement.
CTCCCACAGTTGTGCTTGTGTTACCAAATTTATTCTGGATGGGGTAGTAAAATTTCTGTTTGACATATGAAATATACTAGGTTGCTGCAGTCTTTGTTACCTTGAAGAGTTCATTTAGATTCTTCCAGTTATCACAAAATTGATGTACTGTGATGATGTTCCATAAATAAGATGGACCTTTAAATTCCATATGCGTTGCCACTGGATTGCAATTAATATTCTGTAGAAACCACTTTGCTGTAGTTGTTCAGGAAATATTTCTTAAAAATAGTGGAAAACATTTAGATTTCAGACAGCTAACTTTTTATCTCCCAAAATAGCAGACCAAACCTCTTATCGTCTGTGTAAGATATTTACACAACTTCTTACATGCTTATTCGTATAAAAGCATTCGTGTTGTCTAGCCTGTATGTCTGCCTTTTTCCTCATGTGCTATTTGACCACCACCTGTATTCTGAACTCAGGGCTTAAAAAATTTAAACACACACTAGAATAGTTAAGGTGTTCCAGGGCTACCATAACTACTATCTGTGGTAAGCCTTAACAAACAGATTAAAATGGCCCAAAAATCAGTACATGCTTTCATTTTCTGGCTGAAGAGAGAGTGAGTAAAAGCAACAGTTTCTTGTGCAAGTGACCATGTTGTGCCTGCTCTTAGATTAATTCTCATTTTTTCCCCCTAAGACTTTCACTCAGAAATCCCTAAAATAACTGATTTATTTTCATCATCTTTGGAAAACAAGATTGCAGCACATGAATGGAAATCTACCCGTCCTGTTTTATGGAGAGAGCGTGAGAACATTTCCACGTGGTGTGGACGTGGCACATGCTCCCGTCGTTACTGAAAACCACACGACACAGCACAACCCAGCACTTGGACAGACGCGGAACCTCCCTGACTTTGTCCTTGTCTGTCATGATCAGTCACATAAGCCCAGAAAGTAGCGGATTGCTGTTACAGTGGCCTGTGCTTGTTAAAATGATGTGTAATCCTGCTTAATTACAGTGTTCAGGGGAAATTCTGTTGTGTCCATGAAATATCGTATTTGCTTTTCATACAAACGTGCTCTGACTAAAACAAGAATGAGATGATTCCAAAGGTGTAGTCAAAAGCTAAGATGAAGCAGGAATTATGCCTGTTGTGTTTTCCTTTCTCTTTTGTGGTCCCAGTGTGAAACGCTGGACTCTGGAAATTCGGGCTATAAGTAACCACAGAAATGAACTGTCTAAGCACCTCATCTTGCTTGTCTCATGGAGACTATGAGTGTATACATTTTCAAACTCGTTTATAGCACTGTCCAAATTATTTATTAGTGCTGTTGGAATTCAGAACTTTGTTGGTGATACTGCCCAGAAAACTAAGATACTGGACCTCAGAGAGCACTTACTGGGAAAACAACAATTTTATTCAAGATATTGGTCAACTACAATCATGGAGTCGTATTTCCTTGGCCAAATTCCCTGACGGTCCCGCTGATCTAGTAACCCGATTTGGGAATATAAGAGGATTGATTTTGAGCTGAAGATTCAGATCCAACAAGGTCCCGTGTCTCAGCTCAAGAGGTCTGTCTGCCATAACTTGCAACGTAATGAGAAGCAGGTTTTCCAGTGGACCCACTGCCTGCACCAGAGCAAGAGAAATCTACATCGACATCACAGGGCATCTCCACGGAATTTCCAAATTGGCGATAAGGTAGACACACGGGATTCCACAAACAAATGTCAGACCATAGTAGGAAATGAGAAGGAAGAAGGAGTCATTTTAAAGGATATAATGTTTCCTTTTTAATATTATAGACTTCTTTTAAAGAAATAGAAAATGAATGCAAGAGCCAAGCTAGTAAGGAAAAGCACCTCCGAATAAATGAAAGGTATGTATAATGCAATTTTACTTTCCAGAATTAGCAGAAATTTAGTCCTGAAAAATCATCTTGTTATAGTGTTACTTTAATTTGTACTATACTCAAGGCATACAAATATTTAATGCTCTGCTGTGTCTGTCGCCATTGTTTAAGGCTGAAACGCCAGTGAGAAACCTCATGGAGGTCGAGGCTTCTCAATGACACAAGCTGCGCTGTTCTCTAATTCTTAGCTCAGCAGGAACTGCACTTGTTGCCTCAGCAAGTGACAAATTTCTGAGTGCCTAAGTGGTCATCCTCACAGAGGATCTATTAGGCTTACAATCTGCACCCACCAGATGCTCCTGGTTTATTCTTGAGTTTGGGTTCATCGTAAAGTTTAAAAATAAAACTGACTCCACTGTTGTTTCCAAAATGAATAACTGAAAATGGAGGATGAAGGTCCCGATTGCCAGATGAAGCCAAGTGAACAAAATAGGAGTAAAAATTTACTATTCTAGAATTTCTGTTTTCAAGTAATAAAAGTACAAACATTTTTATTTTAAAATAGGCATATATACTGATTTTTAATAAAAATTCTATGTATTTGTTTTGCCTGTTGGGAGGAGGATATTCAAGTGACCCTCAGCTACCTAGGAAATTCTGAAACCTGGAAAATCCCAGGTCTGGCCAATTGCTATAGATTCATGACCCCTTTTATCAACAGCAATGACAAGCAAATAAATAGCGAAAAAAAGTGGAGAAATAATTCAGATTAGTTTCATCACCTACAAGTTTTTAACAAATAGCACATGTTCTTATTGAATACCAAATAGCCAACATCTCAAGAAAAAAACAAAACAAAACAAAAAACCCCGCATATCCAGATTCATTGAAAGAAATAATCTTCACCAATACAGTTTTTCATAGATTAGTTGCTTCATTCTCCTGCTACTTGTAGACCATAGTCTGGAAGCAGGATAGCAAAGTGAGTAGAAACATAGACTCTAGAAATAGATCCTGTTTTAGATGGAATCTCAGCAACATAAATTATCTATGTGACTTTCTGCGAGTGGTCGAAGTACCTGTTTGTTTACCTAATTGTGGATAATCGTTCCCATCTCCTTAAAGATCCAATGCAAAGTGCTTAAATAGAGCCTGGTGTATATTAAATTATATCACTTTGCTATTACTAACATCATCATTGATATTACTTTTAATTTCAATAGTTGGGAAGTCATTCAACTTAAGGAAAGCTAAACTAAGTCCCCAAAATCATTTGATAAAAGTCCTTAAAAGATACAACTACTCTATGGTATTCCTTGAAAACTTAGAACCCCAGTCTAACCACGAGAAAAGCATCAGGTAAATACCACCTGAGGAACAGTCTACACAATACCAACCAGGACTCCTCAAAACACCCAAGGTTGTCAAACCAAGGAAAGGCAGTTACAACCCAGAGGGACCAGGTGAGGCAGGACAGTTAACTCAGGGTGGATCTGGGTGGTTCCTGAGACAGGAAAAGGTCACTAGGAAAAAAAACAGCCATGGAAATCTGAATAAAGTATGACCTTCAGTTAATAATGTTTCCATATTGTGATGAATGTGCCTAAGAATATGAAATATTAAATATAGGGAAACTGGCTGTGGGGTGGACACAAATGCTCTGTACTATCTTTGCAACTTTTCTGTAAACCTAAAACTACTTTAAAATTAAAAATTTTTAATTTTAAAAAAGAAGTGTTATTTTTAAATGTGTACTACTGTCCTGGTTAAAAATTAGTCAAATTCTAAAATTTGGTGTCTCAATACCTTTGTCATGCTTGCAATGATTCCTTTTAGGTATAGATTATAGAATACTAAGATTTTGAACATTCTATTACTTTCACCATTCTGGGCATGGATTGAAGATTCCTTAAACAGATAAAGATGGTACATGTTTACACTCCAATATATTAAAAATAATAAGTAAAATGCTTCCCATGATTGAGAATAATCACTCTTTCCTGCTTCTCTTGGTTCAGTTATCTAATAATCAGAATTTATCATATATTAAAGAGACAAATACTGCCTATTTATAGTTTTCCTCTGTGCTGTAGATTATAAAAAAAGACACTAAAAACTGTAAAGTTTTACTGTGGTGATGGTCATTTTATTACAATAACTGAGGACAATAAAGCTTCATTCGCTGATTCTTTGCTCATTTTCAGTATGAAAAATGAAAATTATATCTTTAATATTTTATAAAATTGATAGGCAATTTCTTTTCTTAAACTCGTAATACAAGACAATTGAAACCAAGTCTGGAGGAAAATGCATAGTCATAAAAGTACAAAGAGTGGTGGTCTTCAGACTGGACCCAGGGATTGGCCATGGGTGGGTTCTCCAGAAGGAAACAGTTGGATATAGGACGAGGACTGCTCTGAGCCCACGTTCCTGAGGGAGCCACACATAGAATGGGCAAAGATAAAGGAATGACCAAATGCAAAGGAGGGTTACTACATACAATCCCAGATTATGATTAAGAAAAGAGAAACATCATTCTCTACCTTACCGAAGACTTATTGTTTCATTTACGCAAAACAAAGAATAAAGGAGTTCTTACTATGAAAGTAACAATTTAGTAGACTCTAGTAAAATCAGCCAATTCAAGATAGTATTTAGCATGTTTGATTATGTGTTAATCCCCAAGATTAAAAAAAGTCCCAGATTTCTAAATGATAGATTCTACAGATATCTTTTTTTGTTTGAGACAGAGTCTTGCTCTGTTGCCCAGACTGGAGTGCAGTCTGTGATCTTGGCTAGCTGCAACTTCCACCTCAAGCAATTGACAGGTTCAAGCAATTGTCCTGTCTCAGCCTCCCGAGTAGCTGGACTGCAGGTGCACGACATCACACCCAGGTAATTCTTGTATTTTTAGTAGAGACAGGGTTTCACCACATTGGTCAGTCTGGTTTCAAACTTCTAACTTCAGGCGATCCACCCACCTCGGCCTCCCAAAGTGCTGGGATTACAGGCGTGAGCCATAGTACCCGGCCCCACAGATGTCTTAGAGTGTGAGCTGCAGCATCTGGCCCGACAGACTTAGAGTCTTACAGTTTGAGCCACCGCGTCCGGCCCTGCCGATGTCTTAGCGTGTGAGCCGCCGCGTCCGGCCTCACAGATGTCTTAGATTACGAACCACCGTACCCGGCCCTGCTGATGTCTTAGAATATGAGCCACCACGCCCGGCCCCACAGATGTCTTAGAGTGTGAGCCACCATGTCTGGCCCTGCCGATGTCCTAGAGTGGATTCTATCATCTACATCTATCTACCGTTCCCAAGACTGGGAGATCAATGATACCTCCAAGGTCACTCTACTCTGCACCAGTGTTTCATTCCTTTGAAACTTTGTTTCACTTATTGTCAGTATTGCTGCCTCTCCACATGAAGGGGCTACAGTTTCCTCAAGGGCTGGACTCACACTTAGCCACTCGGTATTCTTGATGGCATACAATTCTGGGGACCTGATCAATGTGCAGCCAATAACTTGGGGTTTTTTGAGGGAGTTGGAAAAAATGAGTCACAAGTTGAATCTGAAAGAGGAACCAAGAATCTTGGATGTGGGGCCACTTTCCACGTTGTTTTTCCACTCACTTTCCCCAAAATGCCCATTGAAAGAATCTTTCAAGAATTTCATGTGCATATCAGTAATTCTTATAATTGAATCTGTTTGAAAGCATTTTAAAAGGCATACTACTAAACAAATCTGTTGTAAGACAGAAACAGAAGACAGAAGACAAAACAGTACATTTTGAAAAAGAGCATGTTACAATAGGACTAGACTATGATCTGCCTTTTGGGAATCAAGTGGGAAAAAAAATTAAATATTTCAAATCTATTTTTGATGCATTATTCTGATGCTAGTGATTTTAAGTATTTTTCATTGTCTTAGTCCCCTTGTGCTGGGATAACAGAAAACCACAGACTGGGTAATGCATGAAGAGCAGAAATCTATTTCTCATGGTTCGAGAGGCTGGGAAGACCAAGATAAAGGCACTGGCAAGGTTGGTGGCTGATGAGAACTGCTCTCTACTTCTGAAATAGTGCCACGAATTCTGTGTCCTCCAGAGGGAGGAACACTGGTCCTTATGTGGCAGAAGGAGAAGGGCAAAGGGGTAGATTCTCTTGTTAAGCTCTTTATGAAGGGCCACAGCTCTTAGTGTTGTCAAATTGGCAACACCTGACTTTTACAGGGGACACCTTCAAACACCAGCACCAGCTAGTCCAGTTGTACAGTTCTATGCATTTTTTTAAAATAATTCAACAGATTAAATTATTTTTGGGTCACTTATTATTGTTCATCCCAGTTCAATGACATTTTTAAAGAGTTAGTTTAATTAAGGAATGAATTAGGTATCACAAATTTTACCAAGTCTAAATTAACAATTTAATGAGTCTTAATTTAATTGGATGAATTTGACTACAGGATATAGTCATGTATCCAACATCAAAACCATGCTATGGAGCCTTCTCATTCCTCCACGATTTCCTCCATACCCATTTTCAGTCCGTTTCTTCTCCCTTTCCCTGGCTCTTGGCAACGAGTGATCTGATTTCTGTCACTGTAGCTTTCCCTCTTCCAGAATTTCATATAAATGGAATCATAGGATACATATATTTTTGTGTCTGGTTTCTTTCACTGAGTGTAATGATTCTGAGATTCATCCATTTGGTTCCCTGTATCAGTAGTTATGACCTTTTGGTTGCTAAATGGTTCTCCACTGTGTGGCTTTGGCACCATTTGTCTATCTCATCGCTGGCTGACTCAGTGGTTCTCCACTGTGTGGCTTTGGCACCACTTACCTGTCTCATCATCAGCTGACTCAATGGTTCTCCACTGTGTGGCTTTGGCACCACTTGTCTGTCTCATCACCAGCTGACTCAGCGATTCTCCACTGTGTGGCTTTGGCACCACTTGTCTGTCTCATCATCGGCTGACTCAGTGGTTCTCCACTGTGTGGCTTTGGCACCACTTGTCGGTCTCACCACCGGCTGACTCAGCGGTTCTCCACTGTGTGGCTTTGGCACCACTTGTCTGTCTCATCACCGGCTGACTCAATGGTTCTCCACTGTGTGGCTTTGGCACCATTTGTCTGTCTTGTCATCAGCTGACTCAATGGTTCTCCACTGTGTGGCTTTGGCACCATTTGTCTGTCTCATCATCAGCTGACTCAGTGGTCCTCCACTGTGTAGCTTTGGCACCATTTGTCTGTCTCATCACCGGCTGACTCAGTGGTCCTCCACTGTGTGGCTTTGGCACCATTTGTCTGTCTCATCACCAGCTGACTCAGTGGTCCTCCACTGTGTGGCTTTGGCACCATTTGTCTGTCTCATCACCGGCTGACTCAATGGTTCTCCACTGTGTGGCTTTGGCACCACTTGTCTGTCTTATCACCACTGATGGGCATTTGGGTTGTTTCCAGTTTGGGGCTATTATGAAGAAAGTCTTATGAATGTTCCAGCCCAGGTCTTTGTGTGGAAATGTGTTTTTATTTCACCCGGGTGAACACTTAGGAGTGGAACTGTTGGGTCACAGAATAGGCACATGCTTTTTGGTTAATGGGTACCCCCTCAGCGATCTTGTCTCTCGTCACGACTGGGATGGAGGAAGTCACCTCCACTAGTCCTAGGGCACCAGCCCCTTCTGTTTAGACAAATTAATTGAGGCCCTCAAATAAACACACAGCTCAATCATTTAACTATTTTTGGATACTTACAAAATCAGAAAAGATTCACATTATGTTTTCTTTGTTGGTGAAAAAGCAGTATCTCCAAGGTCTCCCAGACCATTTTTTAAAAATTTACCTCCTTTTAAAAATTCTTTCTTTTATTTTCAATGCATTCATTCTTCAACTATAAATATGGCACAAATTTATCAGTATAGGAAGCTCATTTGTATCTAGGAGCATAATAAAATATAACATGATTCAATTACAGTTCATCGTATTTGTTTAGTATAGGAAGCTCATTTGTATCTAAGAACATAATGAAATAGACCATGATTCAATTAGCGTTTATCATATTTGTTTGAAAAAGCCAAGTATTGCCTAGTTTAGTCTCTTTATGCTGAATACAATCTGACTTAATAATCTCTGATTAGAAAACTTGGGAAACTATTGAATAGTTCATACATTGCCCAATTACTGCATTCATTGAGTATCCCAAGCAAAATATACCACAAAGTTGCACATCTAGTCTGTGTTTTTATTCACTGCTTGTATATGAATATGTGTAACTTAATGATTGTCTCTTAGGTCATATAGAGAAAAAAAATCAAAAAATTATTTGGCTATTGTTACTGTAGTTTTTGTAATTACACTTAGTAAAACAATAAAATACGACTCCAAAAATGTAACCCTAGTATCACAATTTGAACACAAAATCTTTCTTATTAATTCAGATAAAGAAAAAAATGTGCGTTTCTGTGATTATACCATGATCTTACTTTCTTTGTCATTTCTATCACGATGGAATTATCCTTCTAGATTATCAGGTCAATTGTCAAGGAACCACAGTGCTTGTTTTCAAGGAACACTTACTTGACTTAATAATGGCCCAAGAGTAGTAAAACTGGCTTGTTATCATCATTTTATTTTTTAAATATTATTTTATTTGAGACAGGGTCTTGCTCTGTCGCCCAGGCTGGGCACCATTATAGCTCACTCACTGCAGTCTCAGGCTTCTGGGCTCAAGTGATCTTTTGACCTCAGCCTCAAGTGGCTGGGACAACAGGTACAGGCCACCACACCCAGATAATTATTTCATTTTACTTTTGTAAAGACAGGGGCCTCACTACGTTGACTAGGCTGGTTCTAAGTCCCTGGGCTCAAGCAATCCTCCTTCCCCAGCTTCCCAAAGTGCCACCATGCTTGTCCTATTTTATCATTAGTCATTGTTGTTAATCTCTTACTGTCCCTAGTCTATAAATTAAACTTAATCATAAGTATGTATGCATAGAAAAAGCTTAATACGGATGGGCGCAGTGGCCCAAGCCTGTAATCCCAGGACTTTGGGAAGCCGAGATGGGCGGATCACGAGGTCAGGAGATCGAGACCATCCTGGCGAACACGGTGAAACCCCGTCTCTACTGAAAATACAAAAAAATTAGTTGGGCATGGTGGCGGGCACCTGTAGTCCCAGCTACTTGGGCGGCTGAAGCAGGAGAATGGCATGAACCGAGGAGGCGGAGCTTGCAGTGAGCCGAGATCACGCCACTGCACTCCAGCCTGGACGACAGAGCCAGACTCCGTCGCCAAAAAAAAAAAAAAAGCATAATACATAGGGTTTAATTTCAGGCATCCACTGGGGGACTTAGAGCTTATCTCCTTTGGATAAAGGAAACTCCAGTATTTTGAAAATGCCCTGTCCCAGCTGGGTGCGGTGTTTCACACCTGTAATCCCAGCACTTTGTGAGGCCGAGGCAGGTGGATCACGAGGTCCAGAGATCGAGACCATCCTGGTCAACATGGTGAAGCTCCCTCTCCACTAAAAATACAAAAATTAGCTGGGCGTGGTGGTGCCTGCCTGTAACCCCAGCTACTCGGAAGACGGAGGCAGGAGAACCTCTTGAACCCAGGAGGCGGAGATTGCAGTGAGCCGAAATCTTGTCACTGTACTCCAGCCTGGGTGACAGAGCAAGACTCCGTAAAAAAAAAAAAAAGAAAGAAAGAAAGAAAGAAAAGAAAGAAAATGCCCTGTCTCAGCAGCATGGAGCCCCAGAGAGTTTTCATTACTCTGCTGTTGTTGTTAGTGCATTCTGCCCTCAAGAAAAACATCAAAGAAAATCTGGCTAGGTTCAGATACCCTTTTTTCTCTCTTTTAATCCAATAGACAGCAAATTTAACCATGGTAAATTTCAGCACCTTGATTCATGCATATTGACAATGAGGTGAATAACTATGAATTGCTATGAACTGTTAGAATAAAACTGATCAAAGATGACCATAAAGGGTTTTAGTATCTATCATCTCTAAAAAGTGAGTAATGGAATCTGCATTGTATTTCCCACTAGAATAAAAGGGGTTTTATCTCAAGTAAAATGTGTCTCTGTGAACCAAAAACCTGGGTCTATGTAGAATCAGAAAGAGTTATTTAAAAAAAAATCTGTGCCACTCTGAAAATATTCCTGATAAACTGTGAAAATATAAAAAACTGAAATAGACTATTGCATGAATTAAACTTATACTTGGTTTGGTAACGTTTTCCAAATTTATATTATCCTATCCCTAACATTTTCCTTTAAATAATAGTAAATACAAAGGCAGGACATGTGAGGACCTCTATTAGAATCAAGATTTCATTCTCAGTAATATACACACTACTCCTCAAAGTTCCACCCCACAAATCACATGAGTTAAATGATTTCTTGATCATCAATTTTTGTAAGTACCAGAGGTGATTTTGTTCCATAGGTTATGTATCAGACAGCGATCATGAGACTCACAGATACTTGGAACACCACTTTTGGATCAATTTAGGTCGACTTCTATAACTTTGCTTTTTTATTAAAAAAATAGAACCATCACTCACTTTTCAAATCAATTAAGGGAAAGGGAAGCTGGAGACTGTCCACCTGCTCTTTCCCTAAATTGCCTCCTCTCCTCCTTCAATGTCATCTTAAGTGACTTCTCCTTATTAAACACCAGGACAGATGAAAACATAAGGCAATATAATTTTTTATTTATGTTTTTATTTCTTGACACTGCCAGTTTCAAGGTGAGATGCTATAATTATCTTTTTAAAAACTTGTCAACTTCCTTTAGTTTTCTTACATTAGAAACAACTAAGTCAAATTATTGTGCTAAACTTTATAGTTTACTAAAATGTAGGCCTGACATAAAGTAATTGATGCTAAGTTATATTTAATGGGTTGTGCCCAGTTAGTTACCTCATGTTCCAAATCACTGGATGTATTAGTCCATTTCGTACTACTATTAAGAACTGCTCAAGACTGGGTAGTTTATAAAGGAAAGAGGTTTACTTGACTCACAGTTCAGCATGGCTGGGGAGGCCTCAGGAAACTTACAATCATGGTGGCAGGTAAAGGGGAAGCAAGGTGCCTTCTTCACAAGGCAGCATGAAGGAAAGGAATGCAGGGGGAACTACCAAACACTTATAAAACCAACACATCTCGTGAGAACACACTCACTACCACGAGAGCAGTATAGGGGAAACCACCTCCATGATTCGATCACTCTACCTGGTCTCTCCTTTGACACATGAGGATTATGGGCATCACAGGGACTACAATTCAAGATGAGATTTCAGGTGCAGACTCAGCCAAACTATATCACTGAATAAGCATAACAAGAACTGGTCAGATTTTATTTTGCTTTGAGGGTTTCAAGGCCAGCCTACTTCATCGCAAAACACAAAATGACACAAATAAAATCAGAAGCTCAAACGGAAGACCTGGAAACGAATCAGTACCAATTTTTCTTCAAGTCAAAGCTTCTCAAAAAAGATGGTCCCAGTCCCCTATTTAATAATAACTATAAATAATCATAAAAATTAACAACATTTAATGATTCCACAATTCCCATATATATATATATAAACATTTAAAATGCAGACTTTCAGAGTCAAATGATGAAAATATTTAATAAAGATGAAGTAAAAAGAACCTTCTCCATCAATACTATTTGTATGGAAATAATCATATTTCAAATCTATGAGATATGAAACAATCTATTTGACCATACTCTACAAATCTACTGTTCATAGAGTGATCCCGCAAAAATAATGATCTTTATTAAACTTCCATTAACTCACTTTATTCCTTTTATCAACATTTTTTTTTCAAATTCCATGGAAATGTAAAAGTAACTCTTTAATTTAATCAGGCTATAATAAGCTACCTCAATCAAATTCAGAAAGGAAACTAGAGACTACTTTAAAAACCCTCTCCAGAGGACCAATTGCTTCCAGCAGAGGAAGTGTTTGCCTGTCAAATCGATTACTGTCAGTGTGTAATGTTAGTATCAGTTTATGAGCTCAACTGATAATTCACAGGGCTGACAAGTGCCCTTACAGAATCAGGAATTAATAAGGCAAAGGAATTTTGAATTCTAGAAAATGGAATTAAGCCTTAATACAGTCAAGAACATAGCAACTTTGTCAAATTGCATTATCTGGTTTGTTGCATCTACCATTACTTATATCCGAATGTAATTACAAAACAGCTATTATTCTTACAGCACCTGAACTTTGAAATTAAATAGATTTTAAATTATCACATGGGTTTTAAAAGTTCTAATTTCAACTATATGGTTGGGGACCTAAAAGTGCTATTTGAACTACGTAGAATGAATTTCGTTGACTGTTAAACACTCAAGGAAGTGGGAACTTAAAAATCACTTAAAAAAACAAACAAACAAACAAACAAACAGCTCTGCAGCCAGAACTCCTTCCTTATTCAGAGTTGAATGGCCAGGCCCTCAAGAGAAGCATAACTTTTGCAGCTTATGCAAATATTCAAATTACAGTAAAAATCTTGACAGAAGCTGGACTTTAAAAAAATGGCACTAGAAACGAAACTGTTAAGAATATTAAATCACTCCAAACTGTTTATATTGAGCATATTTTACTAAAGAAAGTACTCAAATAAAAATGATGGGTGGAAAAAAAGACTTTCATAGCAACCCACTTAAAAGACTGACCATACCAAATGTCAGTAAACATTTAGAAAAATTGTGTGTTAAGAGTTCACTGTCAGTGAGGATGGAAATTAGCACAGCCACCATAGAAAACCGCATGCAGCTTCCTTAAAAAAAGTAAAAAAGAACTATCATCTTACCCAGCCATCCCACTACTGGGTATATACCCAACAGAAATGAAATCAGTACATGGAAGAGATGGCTGCACTCCCCTGTTCATTGCAGGATCATTCACAATAGCCAAGATATGGAAAGAACTGAGGTGTCCATCGATGGATGGATAATGGTAAAAACGTGGAATACTATTTGGTCATAAAAAAGAAAGAAATCCTGTCATTTGCAGCAACATGGATGAGCCTGAAGGACACTTTGTTAAGTGAAGTGAGCCAGGCACAGAAAGATAAGCACAACATCATCTTACTCTTACGAGAACCTCAGAAAGCTGATCTCATAGGAGCAGAGGATAGAATGGTTGTTACCAGAGAGACTGGGGGAGGCAGGAGGACAGGAATGGTGAGAGATGAGTTAACAGGCGCAGGGTCTCAGGTAGAGGGAAGAAGTTCTTGTGTGCTATTGTGCAGAAGGGTGATTACTCTTAACGATATTGTACGGTGTATTTCAAAATAGCTAGAAGAGAGGATTTTGAATGTTTTTACCATAAAGAAACAATGAACGTTGGAGAGAATGCAAATGCTAAGAACCTTGATTTGACCATTTCACAATGTAAATATGTACTGAAGCATAGAGAAACTGAAATGATAATAAAATGCTGAAGGAAATATAAAATGGAAAAATTATTTTGGGAAACAATTTGGTAACTTTTAAAAAAGTTAAACATGTACTTAATATATGACATGACCCTTCCACATAGAGGTAGGGACCCAAGGGAAAATGGAAGCCATGTCCAAACCAATACTTGTACACAGATGTTCATGGGACCTTCATTCTTAAAATCCCCTGCAGAGAAAAAGGCATGAAGACACTTTGCGGGGTGTCAAGAATGTTCAATATCTTTCACTATGAGGTATTCACACTCTGGGAGGTGTTAACAATGTTCAATATCTTGACTAGGGGTGGTGAAAACAAGGGTTGACGTTGATCAAAACTCATCAAATTGCACACTTTTAAATATCTGCATTTCTTGTCCATAAAATATAACATACTGAAATTGTTAAATTGTTAGATTTTTCAGCCTAAAATTTTCTATGAAATAAAGTCTGTGGTTGTTGTTTTCTAAGATTTGTAATTTATACTTTACCTATAATAAATTACTGATAGTCCCACCTTCCCCACAAAAATACATCCACACCAACAGCCAGTGCAACTGAGTTTGGTCACATAGACTGTGTGCACCAGATCACACCAGGGGCACTGGCCACATTGTCTATTTTTTATTTGTCAATCTCTATATGTATTAATCGATATCTGTATGTATGTATGTATGTATGTGTGTGTGTGTGTGTATGGGCATACATATACAAATTTAATTATAAAAGAGGATAAATCAGAACTAAAATATAATTGCCAAGTATGTATATATACACTCACATGCATATATACATATATACACACATACGTATGTATATGTATATGTTTGTGTGTATACTCATATTCTCTCATCTTCCCTTTGTGATTCTTCCACTGATATCTAGGACTATTTGCTATAAGGGAGATGTTATTACATCATTATTGGCAATATGAATAATTACATGTGACAGTTAATAACTGCTTACTGTGTACTGAGAAATGCAGAAATCATTTTGTAAGTGTTATTAGACTTTAAACTAGATTATACACACCATAAGAGTGGGAGTTGTATCTGTCTTCTGTTTATTTTTTTAATGCTGAACATTTTGTCTGACATAGATAGTAGGTATTTAATTAATGTTTATCAAGTAGATGATGGTTATGAAGTCCCTTTATTTCATTATTACAACACGTTAAAGCATTTTTGTGCTAGGCACAGTGGCTCACACCTGTAATCCCAGCACTTTGGGAGGCTGAGGTGGGTGGATCATTTGAGGTCAGGAGTTTGAGACCAGCCTGTCCAAAATGGTGAAACCACGTCTCCACTAAAAATACAAAAATTAGCCAGGCGTGGTGGCAGGTTCCTGTAATCCCAGCTACTCAGGATCAGGAGGCTGAAGCAGGAGGATCACCTGAACCCTGGAGGTGGAGGTTGCAGTGAGCAGCGATCAACAGCCCTGCACTCCAGCCTGGGTAACAGAGCGAGATTCCATCTCAAAAAAAAAAATAAATAAATAAAATCAAGAAAGTTTTATTGTAAATATATAAGATAGGTTCTATGGTTTACCTTATTTTACAGATAAAATAATTGAAGCTTGAAGAAAATTAGATAACATTCTAAGCACTAAATAGTTGCATAACTAGTAAAGTGGAGGTTTCAGTTCGGTCTTTTCACACTGCATTTTGTGAGCCCTTAAATCTCTCTTCTTGGTTTTATTTCCTTAGCAAGATCAGGATCCCTGCTAGTAATGGATTGTGGGAAATGCAGTTTCCAGGTTTCTAGACTTTCTCTTCTAGACAGCAAGGAGCTCATTAGAAAGTGAATATGGTTAAGACACCAACAGTGCAAGCAACTCTATGGACTCTCTATGGAAGAGGGCTGATGGAGATTAGGATTTCCCAATTCCATTAAGACACAGGTCCATGCAGCTGAGACTCCCCATCTCTCACCTTCCCTCCCATGTGCGGGTATCACACCTGGGCCGTCACTAATCTAGTCTCACCCTGCGTACTCGCCTCTGCTCTACAGAAATGTGGTAGCTTGGAGACTGAGATTTTTCCCATCTCATTTTCCCACTAGGCAGTTGCTTTAGTGTGCCGCTTTTGTATTTCCGGTTTGTCTTCTCCCGGAAGTCAGTATGTCACTTTGAGTTTTAAAAGGCTACTTAACCGGTATTCATCTTGCTGCCTCCCTGCCCCATCCATGCCCATGCCTTTTTTCCAGTAGTGCATGCCTCTCTTCCATCCCTTGTATGAGAGTTAAATTATAATTTACTTGAATTTTCTTCTATCTCTGCTTGATTTACCTAATTTCCACCAATAAACAACTGACCAAACTTGTTTATTAATGTTCTCCCTTCATGTTTCTGGTAACATATGACCCAAAGGCTTGCCAAAATTAAGATGAAACACATCACATCTCTCACTTTACTTTTGCTCTATCTACAATGATAACTTGTTCAATGACTTTTAAAATTTGCTCCTATTTATTCGTAACATTGGAGAAAATAAACGTTTTATTCTATACAATTGTCTTTTCCTACCAGCCTGCCACCACGCCCACAGTGAGATAAGATATCGGCCACTCTGCCTCAGCACCTCTTACTTCCTGCCTTGATACCAGCCACTCTTCCGCCGCACCTCTTACTTCCTGCCTTGATACCCGCTGCTCTTCCGCGGCACCTCTTACTTCCTGCCTTGACATGACTTTGCTATGTCACACTTCTTTCAAATGTTAGTAGATTCTTGATAGTATCACAGACTCGAATGTGATCATCTAAGAGATCATTGTGTGGATTCCATCTTCTGCTTAATTTTTGAAGTTGCCTACTCTGAAAATTATAACATAATGATAGGGTCTAAGAAAAATCCCAGAACCCAATTGGTAGTTATCAACCAACCACTCACCAGAAAGCTGACTCAGCAGATTGCTTGGTAATACCTGAACATATTCTGGACATTATAATAGGGAAGAGGCATGGGTGGAGAACTGAATATGACTGTGGAAAAATAAAACCCCTATTAAAGAAATAGATTTTTAAATAAAATATTTGGGATTGAGAAAGTATGCAAATGAAAGATAGAAGGTTAAAAGAAAAAATAATGTAAAGTGTCTACTCCTTAGCATTGTCAAGTGATGAAATGTATTTATAGCACAGCAGTCCCTGCTTAACTTTTGCAGGTAATCGTTGCCAAGTATTTGGTGCAAAAATAGAAATGGTAATTTTTAGATTTTTAGAAAAGTTGTTACTCCTTCCCATTACTGAAAGTTAAAAATTGTTTTCAATATGGGCTATTTTTGTTTGTTTGAGATGGAGTCTCACTCTGTCACCAGGCTGGAGTGCAGTGGTGTGATCTTGGCTCACTGCAACCTCTGCCTCCTGGATCAAGAGATTTTCCTGTCTCAGCCTCCTGAGTAGCTGGGACTACAGCTGTGCACTACCACAACCAGCTAATTTTTGTATTTTTAGTAGAGACAGGGTTTCACCATGTTAGCCAGGATGGTCTTGATCTCTTGACCTCGTGATCTGCCTACCTCGGCCTCCCAAAGTGATGGGATTATAGGTGTGAGCCACCGCGCATGGCCAACATGGGCTTGTTTTTTATTCTACATTGTTTATGTGAAATGGATCTGCTTCAATATAGTCATCGGAATAATGCCTAAACACATAGACACACACAGTGCATTTCCTCTAATCATTGAAGAACATACCTTATCAATAAACTGGGGTTACAATCAGGTTCTTCCAGTAGCAGATGGTATACAAAATTCAATTTAAGATGTGGTAACAAGTCATTGAAAAAATAAATTTACTTGAAAACTGTGTCATAGCAACCTAGTTTTTAAAAATGATAATCCAATGAATACATTTTATCCAGAGATGGGAAGGTTAGAAAGTTGAATTTTGATAAATGTGGTGGGATTTTGAAGAAACAATGAATGAAATAGAAATAAACTTTATTTGATGACTTTTGTGGAACTATAGTTGTTGACATAGAGATGCAGTTACTTTTCTGTTTCCTCAAAATTCTTCTAACTTAACTCCAGGTCTTCTGACCATATAGCTTTATTTTGATTTTCTTGACAGGAACTTCTACTGCCCAACTGTTTTTCTGCAACTATTTTCAATGAGAATCCCTTCTGCCTTTAAAACTGGGCATTAAGTGAACTACCCACTTTCTTAATATCCACTTTGCTCCTATATTAAATATTTTATTTTTTCTTTATTTGTGCTTGGTGTTGTGTGGTGTGGGCAGGTTCCTTCTTGGTTCATTTTTCAAGATCTCTTTATTATATAATGACCATGGTTCTTTTGTGGGCAGCCTAAATTATTTTCTCATTAAAGCCAAGCACAGGTGCCACACTCCAGTGGTAATAAGGGCATCTTCTGTATGTCTTGGCCCATGGGATGGCATGTAGCACCCAACACTGGTCAGATGCTTTTCTCTCAGTGGAAAATGACAGAATGCCTGCATCCCCCATATTCTTATTTTCTAATCTGAAGCTAAATTCAGGCTTGCATTGACTTTTAATTTCCCTACTTAAGAGACTTAAGAGCAGATTCATCACTGCACAGTTCTAGGACTAAAAAACGGGCTCCCGTGGCAGCTCAGCCAGTCTCTCTTGCACTGGAAATTGCTTCCTGCTCCAACTTCTGGTTAAGTCAGCTACAAAGTTCCCTGAACTAAGGTGCTCAGTCCTGCATAATCTCAGATGGCTCCCAGGCAACGTTCCCCTCTGGAGGTCTAAAGATTTCCTTTTAGGGGGCAAAGCCCTGAGTGATTTCTCTGCTTTCCCATAAACTACAAGAATGGAGTCATTCCTGGCATTCTTTGGTTATGAGACCTGAGGTCTTAGTAGCATCTGATGCTTTCCAGAGTAACCTTAGAATTACATAAGAATACCTTTGAGGTTCTCTGGTGGTAAATGTTTAGATAAGGCCATCATGGTAAGTATTCCTTAGAACATTTCCCATTTGTGCCAGCATATTTTCAGAATATTACCTGTATAAGGTATGTCTAAATGGTTTTTTTAAAACTTTATTTCATTTTCAGGTTGATATAATCTCTAATGCAAAACTCATCTAATTACCAGTAAATGTTCCTATATGTAATACCAAAATTAAAGATCAAGGTGATTTTATGACTTTTCCATCTAATTTCTTCTAAGCATTTGTAAAGAGTTCCAGTTAATTCAATATTTGCTTATTCCATACAAGACTATATTAGAGAAAATAGTATCCCTGACAGTTAATATGTGTTTTCACTGCATTTTGTTATAGACAGTTCAAAAATTTTCTGCCTTGATTATGAAGTACAAATATTTCCTTCTAAATATTGAATATAATTTAGATTATATTATTTCTCCAGCCTAAAATCGTGAGGAAATCCCATTTATTAGTGTTAATTCTCAACTTGATTTCTTTATCTGATCTCTCCACCTTTTCCCCATATCTCCCTCATTCCTGCCCCGTGGACTTTATTTTGCTGCTGAATAAAATAACTAATTTAACATCTGCAGACAGCTTGTCTGCTCCCATCTTGTATTCATCC
This sequence comes from Macaca nemestrina, assembly GCF_043159975.1. Taxonomy (NCBI): domain Eukaryota; kingdom Metazoa; phylum Chordata; class Mammalia; order Primates; family Cercopithecidae; genus Macaca; species Macaca nemestrina. The sequence continues at coordinate 150,710,314 of NC_092132.1, read as the reverse complement.
CCTGGAACACTCAGTTCCTTACACTTCTCACCTATATTTCTATCAGTCAGAGTGCTGGCAGGATCAGAAAATTTAAAAAAGTTAATGCAGGAAATACCAGGAATACTTTTGATTGGTTTAAGTCAACTACCATGGGCTAGTTAGCACAGTTCCCCTATGCTGGTCACCGTGGACCTATTTATCCCCCCAGGGAGCTGGTAGCAGACAGGACAGGAAGGCGGTAGCAGACAGGACTGGGAGCTGGTAGCAGAGAGGACAGAAGCCCCAGATGGGAGCTGCTACCTTTGGCAATGCATGGGAGAGAGACAAGAGACAGCACACACCTGCTTCACTCACTCTGTGCCCTCAGTCACTCCCCTTTGGTGAATCCCAGTGAGAAGTCAGAGGGCAAAAAAGCCCCTTGATACTCTCAGTCCTCAGAGCACAGAGCTCCCTGGGAAAGAAAATCGTATCCCTGACAGTTAATGTGTGTTTTCACTGCACATACTTCACTGGGAAAGGTGAAGCACGGGGCAGAGGGGACAAAACAGATGCCCTGAGTGGTTCTTCTCCATCAGTCCAGCCACCCAACCCCACCACCACTCTGGAGACCTCATAGAAATGCCTGGCACATCACCCATGGATACCTATTGAAAGCATCCCACTCTTAGACCACCACATTCTGTCGAATCCTTTCAGCTTTTGGGCATTCCTGAAGCCCACTCTGTCTACCTCTCCGCCTGCATGGAGACTTCCAATCAACAAATCTCGTCATATCTGTCTTCTAACTACACCTCAAATCTAGTGACCTTGATGACTATGAGCTGTTACATGAGGCAGCTCCTCTCACCTGTAAGGTGCTCCTCACCTTCCGTCCCACCTGCACCCGCCTTCACCCAGGCCTCCTTCCCATCCCAACATCCTACAGGTCACTCAGTCAGGTTGTTCCTTGAACAATGTGTGTCAGGTCAGGCAACTGCCCTGCACAAAACTTCCACGACTTCTGATCGCAGAGTGACGAGAGAGACAAGGCAGGGGGCCAATGCGTTGACTCCTCATGACTTTGCTTCTGCCCCACTGGAAAGATCTTCCCCTCAGATGACTCTTCCCACATAGCTTAGTGTGGTCTTCCTGCCGTTCACCAGATACAATCCAGGCCATCTCACTTTGCAACATTGCATTTGCAAGGACACACCCCAGCTATCCAGGTGGGCAGCTCCCCACTCCCTTCACCCAGCACTCCCCTCCAGAGACTCACACTGCTGGCTCCACCCTAAGGAGCAGAGACGCCCTCGCTCTCCAGCCCTCTGACCATTCTCCTACATTTTTCTTTTTCTTTTTTTTTTTTTTTTGAGACGGAGTCTCGCTCTGTCGCCCAAGCTGGAGTGCAGTGGCCGGATCTCAGCTCACTGCAAGCTCCGCCTCCCAGGTTTACGCCATTCTCCTGCCTCAGCCTCCCGAGTAGCTGGGACTACAGGCGCCTGCCACCTCGCCCGGCTAGTTTTTTATATTTTTTAGTAGAGACGGGGTTTCACCGTGTTAGCCAGGATGGTCTTGATCTCCTGACCTCGTGATCCGCCCGTCTCGGCCTCCCAAAGTGCTGGGATTACAGGCTTGAGCCACCGCGCCCGGCCTCTCCTACATTTTTCTTATTGAATTTATTACCACCTGGGAGAACATCAAGGCTAAGACACCATCATTATCAGATGCTTAATTACTTCATATACTATTGAAAAAGAAAATTAAAATGTGACATCAGTCTCTCTTGCCAATGCGATAGTAAGATACATCCCATATCAGAGGCACAAAAATAAACACCTTAGAAGCAATGAGACAGGTTACATATTACTATTATTGCTATTATTTTCACTGCAACACTCCCTGATTAGAACGTAAAATCTGTGCGAGCTGGTCTTTTGCCCAGTTGCTACTTAAGTAATCCCAGCCGTCAAAAGAGTGCCTGGCACAAAATACTCAGCGAATACTCATAAAATTAATTATGTAAATTAAATGTGAGGTTTAGTAGTTTTACCTGTGTCATTGTTTCATTTTCTCTTGTACCGCCTCTATCTTATGAATCGTATGTATATTTTATTATTGATCATAAGAAACATCGCATCAACATTGTGATCACATGTATTTCAAAACAGCAAAAGTGTGAGTCTTATATTGTTCTATATATGTGGCACCTTAGAAATGCTTTCTGAGTAAAAAGCAGTCTTTCCAACACATTGGCAATGAGCACTTTTAGGAGTAAGACTTAAAAAAGATATTTTCTTCTTCTCTTCTCGAAAGAAACATTGTTCGTGGCTATAGATTTTTGTCAATATGCTAATATGCTATGATTCGGGATTATTAGAGATGAAAACGTTAAGGTAATGCCAATTATTATTTTCTCAGCCACTTTATGTATGGCTTCTCCAAATAATAATAATAATAATAATAATAATAATAATAATAATAATGTGAAGCTAAAAAAGAGAGAAAAAAGCCTACAAGAAGCAGACAGGAACTTAAACAAGACAGCTTGAAAACCTGGCTTATTGCTCATTTAAAGTGCGGGGCTTAATTCTTATCTCTGGCTATGGTTGTCATGAATCAAAAAACTTCAAAAGACCGAAGGGCAAACTCATTTTCTTTGCTTGATCCTCCTGGTAGGGAGGGAAAAAAAAATCAAATGCAATTGTGTGCATTTATCATAATATTGTTCAAGGGGAAAACTCATACAAATCCTATCTGTTGCTCACTTGATTTGATGTATCCTTGTCTAATACCACCATTCACGGAACACAAGACATGCATCCCAAATGATGGCGCTGCTCTCAACACGTCAACCCCACTCCATTATTATTGGCCTCAACTCGGGAAATTTTATCTATGAGGTAGAGTTTGCTTTCATATAAAACACTCTTTGGCAATTCATACAGTTCTGACTTATCCTAAAGGCTGAATTAAATAGGCTGTGTAATGTGTAAACAGAGTTAACAAACATTTATTCTAATGGGACAGGGGGAAATAAGATCAACCCTGGCAGGTGCTGCAGCCCTGCTCAAAGAGACTTCAACAGAGGCAAATGTAACCAGGGAAAACCTGGACTGCAGGAGCTGATCCTCAATGAATGTCATTTATCCTTCAGAGTAGGTTCTCTTCTTTACATAGAAGATGATCCTGATTATAATTTATTGTTAGCATTAATGTTTTCCCTTTCCAATCACAGTCAAAAGGAAGACAGAACACCCCATCCCCACCAAAGCCACTCTAGATGCAGCTAATTGATATCTTTCTTTTCCTTTTTTTTTTTTTCAGAGTCTTGCTCTATTGCCCAGGCCGGAGTGCAGTGGCACGATCTCAGCCCCCTGCAACCTCCACCTCCTGGATTCAAGCGATTCTCCTGCCTCAGCCTCCTGAGTAGCTGGGATTACAGGTGTGTGTCACCATGCCTGGCTAATTCTTCAGTAGAGACAGGTTTTCATCATGTTGGCCAGGCTTGTCTCGAACTGCTGACCTCAGATGATCCACTCGCATCAGCCTCCCAAAATACTGACACCTACTTCTAAAATAGAGGGTTTTGCACAAATAAGAATTAAGTATCCATAGAATTTACCCAGTAGAAAAGCTTCAGACTTAGCTATTAAAATTGTTTGACTTATCAGCTTAAGGAGATTTTGGGCTGAGACAATGGGGTTTTCTAAATATACAATCATGTCATCTGCAAACAGGGACAATTTGACTTCTTCTTTTCCTAACTGAATACCCTTGATTTCTTTCTCTTGCCTAATTGCCCTAGCCAGAACTTCCAACACTATGTTGAATAGGAGTGGTGAGAGAGGGCATCCCTGTCTTGTGCCAGTTTTCAAAGGGAATGTTTCCAGTTTTTGCCCATTCAGTATGATATTGGCTGTGGGTTTGTCATAAATAGCTCTTATTATTTTGAGGTACGTTCCATCAATACCGAATTTCTTGAGCGTTTTTAGCATGAAGGGCTGTTGAATTTTGTCAAAAGCCTTTTCTGCATCATTTGAGATAATCATGTGGTTCTTGTCTTTGGTTCTGTTTATATGCTGGATTTATGTTTATTGATTTGCGAATGTTGAACCAGCCTTGCATCCCAGGCATGAAGCCCACTTGATCATGGTGGATAAGCTTTTTGATGTGTTGCTGAATCCGGTTTGCCAGTATTTTATTGAGGATTTTTGCATCGATGTTCATCAGGGATATTGGTCTAAAATTCTCTTTTTTTGTTGTGTCTCTGCCAGGCTTTGGTATCAGGATGAACCATTATGGAAAACAGTATGGCGATTCCTCAGGGATCTAGAACTAGATGTACCATATGACCCAGCCATCCCATTACTGGGTATATACCCAAAGGATTATAAATTATGCTGCTATAAAGACACATGCACACGTATGTTTATTGCAGCACTATTCACAATAGCAAAGACTTGGAATCAACCCAAATGTCCATCAGTGACAGATTGGATTAAGAAAATGTGGCACATATACACCATGGAATACTATGCAGCCATCAAAAAGGATGAGTTTGTGTCCTTTGTAGGGACATGGATGCAGCTGGAAACCATCATTCTTAGCAAACTATCACAAGAACAGAAAACCAAACACCGCATGTTCTCACTCATAGGTGGGAACTGAACAATGAGATCACTTGGACTCAGGAAGGGGAACATCACACACCGGGGCCTATCATGGGGAGGGGGGAGGGGGGAGGGATTGCATTGGGAGTTATACCTGATGTAAATGACGAGTTGATGGGTGCAGCACACCAACATGGCACAAGTATACATATGTAACAAACCCGCACGTTATGCACATGTACCCTACAACTTAAAGTATAATAATAATAAATAAATTAAAAAAAAACAAAAAACAAAAAACAAAAAACAAAACAAACAAACAAACAAAAAAATTGTTTGACTATTCAGGTCCATCTGTGATTTGGTAAATAATTACTGTGGGGTTTTATTGTTTTTTAACAAAAATTTGAATTTTGAGATAATTATAGATTCATATGCAGTTGTAACAGGTAATACAAAGTTCTCCTGTAAGCTTCATGCAGTTACAAAGATCTTGTGTAACCTTCATGCAGCTTTCCCCAGTGGTAGAATTTTGCAAAACTGTGTTATAACATCACCACCAGGATACTGATGTTGAAACAGATGAGATACAGAACATGTCCAGCAACACAGACATCCCTCTCTTTCACCCTTGATAGTCACACTTACTTTGGTCCATCACCACCTCCCTCCTTAACCCCTGGCCACTACTAGTCTCCTATTTTTATAAGAATGTTGTAGAAACGGCATGTGACCTTCTGGGATTGGCTTTGTTGGTCAGCACCAATCTCTGGAGAGTCATAAAGTTGGTGCTTGTATCAATAGTTTATTTCTTTTTATTGCTGAGTGGCATTCCATGGTCTAGATGAACTAATTTGTTTAATTGTTTGCATCTTCAATGACATTTGGGTAATTTCCTGTCTTTGACTATTATGACTAAAGCTGCTATACATATTCCTGCTACTATTGTTTATGATTATGTTATGTGAACAGAAGTCCTCACTTCTCTGAGATAAATGATTAGGAGTGCAGTTGTCGGGTCACGTGATAATTGAATGTTTAGCTCTTATAAGAAATTGCTGGCCGGGTGTGGTGGCTCACACCTGTAATTCCAGCACTTTGGGAGGCCAAGGCAGGCAGATCACCTGAGGTTTGGAGTTCAAGACCAGCCTGGCCAACATGGTGAAAACTCGTCTCTACAAAAAATACAAAATTAGCCGGGTGTGGTAGTGGGCACCCGTAATCCCAAATCCCAGCTACGCGGGAAGCTGGGGCAGGGAGAATTGCTTGAATCTGGGAGGCGGAGATTGCAGTGAGCCGAGATTGTACCACTATACTCTGGCCTGGATGACAGAGTGAGACTCTGAGACGAGAGAGAGAGAGAGAGAGAGAGAGAGAGAGAGAGAGAGAGAGAGAGAGAGAGAGAGAGAGAATTGCCAAACTGTTTAACAACGTTTTCCATCAGCAATGTTTGAGTTACTCAACTTCTCTATTTGAGAGCATTTGGCAATGTCAGTACATACATATATATAAAAATAAAATGTATTTCTAATTTTGGACATTTCGATAGGCATGTATAATAGCTCATTTTTGTCTTAATTTAAATTTCCCTGATAGCTAAAGGTGTTACACAGTTTTCTATGTTTATTGTATATCTTCTTTGGTGAAAGGTCTTCTGAACATATCCTAACTCTGTGACTCTGTGTGTGTATCTCTGTGTGTGTGTGTGTGTGTGTGTCTATTGTAGAGTCTTGAGAGTTCTTTATGAGTTCTTAACAGATATGTGGTTTGAAAATGTTATCTTCCAGTCTACAGCTTATCTTTTCAAGTTCTTTATATGATTTTTCTCAGAGAAGAGGTTTTTCATTTTGATAAAGTAATAATCAATTATTTGGTAAATAATTCCAATTGATGAATTATGTTTTGGGAGACAAGTCTAAGAAATATTTTCCTACTCTCAGATTGCAAATATTTCCTCGTATCTTTTACTAAAAGTTTTCTATGTTTACATTTACATTTACATTTAAGTCTATTATCCATTTTGAGTAGATTTTTGTAAAAGATGTGAGATTCACATGGAGGCTCATTTTTGGCCTCTGCATGTCCAATTGTTCTGGAGCTGTTCACTGAAAAGGCTATTCTTCCTCCATTGAATTGCTTTGGCCCCTTTACCAAAAACCAGGAGGGCATCTTCTGTGGGTTTATTCGTGGGCTTTCTATTCCATTCCATTAATCTCTGTGTCTGCCTTTCCACCAACACCACATGGTCTTGATTACTGGAGCTATATAATATGTATTGAAATTGGGGAAGGTGCTTTTCCCACTCATTTTTTTTTTCTAAATTATTTTAGCTATTCTACTTCCTGCACATTTTCATATACTTTTTAGAATAATCTTGTTCATATCTACAAAACATATTTGCTGAGATTCTTACAACAGTTGCATTAAACTGCATATCAGTTTGGGAGATTTGAGATCTTTACTCTGAGTGTCCCAATACATGAACAGAGTATATATCTCTATTTATTTTGCTCTTTGGTTTCTTTCAATAGCGTTGCATAGTTTTCAATCTATGAGTCCTATACACACACAGTTTTGTGTAGATTTCCAGGTACTACATTGTTTTGAGTTATTGTAAATTGTATTTTAAAGAAATTGGGTGTTCACATGTTCATATTATTATATAGAAATACAGATTTTGTTGTTGTTGTTCATCCTGTATCCTGTGAAGTCACCAAACTGGTTCTTGGCTCTAACAGTTTATCTGTGAATTCCTTGGGAAATTCTATCTAGATGATCATGTTACTTGCAAGTAGAGTCAACTTTACTGTTTTTCTTTGTGATCTGTAAGCCCTTTTTCTCTTATCCTTGCAATTTTGAATTGACTTGAACTTCCAGCACTATGTTGAATGGAAAGAGTGGATGTCCTTGGTGGGTTCTGACTCTTAGGGGGTAACATCCAGTCTTTCATCATTAAGGTTAATGCTGAGTGTTTTTTGTTTTGTTTTGTTTGTTTTGTTGTTTTCTAAGTGTTCTTTATCACAAATTGGGGATGGCCCATTTCCTCCTGCCTTGCTGAGACTTTGTCAGGAATAGACATTATAGGAGGCTAGATGGTGGCCCCCTGATAATGACATGTCCACTCCCTTGTCCCCACACATGGTGACTGTGATTTTATTTGGAAAATGGGTCTTTGCAGATGGAATGTGGTTAAACATCTTGAGATAGATCATCCTGGATTAACTGGGTGTCCCCACATCCAATGACAAGTGTCTTTGTATGAGACACATAGAGGAGAAAACATAGACCCAGAGAAACAGGTGATCTGAAGACAGAGGCAGAGGTTCCAGTGATGCCGCTGTTAGCTGAGGAGGGTGGGAGCCATTGGAAGCTGGAAAAGGCTAGGAATGGGTTCTCTGCCTGGGAGATCTGGCAGGGAGCGTGGCTTTGCTGACACCTTGAGTTTGGACCTGTGGCCTCCAGAGCTTTGGGCGATTGAATTTCTATTGTTTTAAAACACCATGGTTGTGGTGGTTAGTTTCCTTAGTAAACTAATTGTGGTGTTGAATATGTCAAATTCTTTTTGTGCATCAATTGATGTAAACATGTAATTTTTCTTCTTTATCCTGTTAATATAATGAATGACATTGATTGATTTTCAAATATTGAACAGTCTTTCATGCCTACAAGGAAAACATTTCATTTGTTTATGGTGTATAATTTCATATATGTATATATATATATACAAAATCCTGTGCCATATAAGGACATTTCAATCAATGATGAGTCATATATACAATGGTCCCATAAGATTATAATGCATTTAAAATATTCCTATCTCCTAATGACATTGTAGCCATTGAATCATCATAGCTCAATGCATTACGCATGTGTTCCTGGTGATGCTGGTGTACATAAACCGACTGTGCTGCCAGTCATGGGAAAGGAGAGCAGTAAAATTGTATACAGCATGTAATACTTGATAATGATAATAAATGACTATGATATTGGTGTATATATTTACTATGCTATACTATCCATCACTATTTTAGATTATGCTCCTTATACTTACACACACACACAAATCACTGTAAACAGCCTTAGGCAGGGCCTTCAGGAGGTATCCAGAAGAAGGCATTGTGATCATTGAACATGACAGCTTCATTCACGTGTGTTATTGCTGCTGAAGACTTTCCAGTGGGACAAGATAGATGTGGAGGTGGAATACAGTGTGTAGGCCTAAGCTAACGTGTGTGTTTATGTCTTAGTTTTAAACAAAAAGTTTTAAAAAGTAAAAAAAAAAAAAAATACGACATTAAAATACAAAAATGTTTATAGAACAAGACTATACAAAAATTTTTGTGCAACTCTACCATGTGTTTTAGGCTAAATGTTATTGCAAAAGAATAAAAAAAATTTAAAAATGAAAAGGTTTATAAAGTAAAAAAGTTACAGTAAGCTAAGGTTAATTTATTATTGAAGAAATACATTTTAAAAATACATATAGCCTAAGTTCACAGTGTTTGTAAAGTCGATGGCAGTGTATAGTAACGTCCTAGGTCTTCACATTCAGCCATCACTCACTACTGACTTACCCAGGACAACTTCCCGTCCTGCAAGCTCTATTCATGGTAAGTACCTTATACAGGTGTCCCACTTTTTAATCTTTTACACAATGTTTTTACTGTACCTTTTCTATGTTTACATATGTTCGATACACAAATATTACTTGTTGTTACAATTGCCTGTAGTATTACAGTCACATGCTGTACAAGTTTGTAGCCTAGGAACAATAGGCTGTACCATACATCCCAGGTGGGTAGTAGGCTGTACAATCTGGGTTTGTGTAAGTGCACTCTATGATGTTTGCATGATGTTGAAATTATCTAACAACACATCTAAGAATGTATCCCTGTTGTTGTTAAGCAATGCATGACTGCATATGCATGTATATATACATACACATACACATATACAAATATATTTGAATTCTCTTTGCTACTATTTAGTTAAGAATTTTTGTGTCTATATTTATGAGGGATATTAGTACATAGATTTTTTTTGTTATGTCTTTAACTGGTTTTGGTCTCAGAATATTATAACTTCATACATTAATTGTCAAGTATTCTCCCTTCTATTTTCTGAGTATGTGTAGAATTGCTGTCAATTTTTCTTTAAAATTGGTTTTATTAATTTAAATCATTAAAATGGTCCTCTTTCTATAGGAATTTGCATATTTCTGTTTAAAATGATAATTACAATGAATATGAGTTTGTATATGTGACTAATTATCAAATCAAGGCCATGGACTTGCATTTGTGCTTACGATGCCTTTTCTAGTAGACATTCACTAGCCAGCAGTGGACACTACACACCTTGTGTAACCTTCTGCTGCAAAAAATGTGAGAGGACAGGCCGAGCGTGGTGGCTCACACCTGTAATCCCAGCACTGGGAGGCTGAGGCGGGTGGATCACGAGGTCAGGAGATCGAGACCATCCTGGCTAACAGGGTGAAACCCGGCCTCTACTAAAAATACAAAAAATTAGTTGGGTGTGGTGGCAGGCGCCTGTAGTCCCAGCTACTTGAGAAGCTGAGGCAGGAGGATGGCGGGAACCCGGGAGGTGGAGCTTGCAGTGAGCTGAGATCACGCCACTGCACTCCAACCTGGGCGACAGCGAGACTTTGTCTCAAAAAAAAAAAAAAGTGAAAGGACACACGGACAAGGTTATTCATGTCAGACTATTTCTTATTGCAAAGGACTGGAAATAGCTCATCAATGGATAGGCTGGAAGACTGATTGAATAAACTGTGGTCTACTCATCTACTCTGTGGACTGCTGTACAGCCAGAGCAAGAGGAGAGACAGAGAAAGAGAAAGAGAGCAAGCTACTATAGAATGAGCTCCAGAATTCATTAAATAGAAAAAAAAGAGCTTAAAACACATTACTGCTTACCCAAGTTGGGAAGGGGTTGACACAAACATCAAATATCTATATGTAGATATATACATATGTGTGTGTCTGTTTCTTAAATGCAAGAATGAACCAGAACAATTCTACAAATTACTATTTATAGGGGGAAAGTGAAATAGTTTAGAGGAGAAGAAAACAGAAGTGAGACCTTCCAATTATACCTACTTTTGCAGATTTGACTGTGGAACATCTAAGTATGCAAATGTTTGTATATAATAATAAAACAAAATTCTTTTTAAAGCAATCTAAAATGTTTAAAAAAGTAAATCTAATTGTGAATCTAGCAATGGACAGTTTTAAAGGACCTTGAAATACGGTAATTTGATTGGGAGACATGAAGTATAAACATGAATGCAAAACCATTTTAGATTGTTTTCAGCACTACTGATGCACATGGAAATGTTGGTATTGCTTTCGAAGTTTTTGTGTCTGTGTTGTGAGATACAGCAATTGAGAAATTATGGAATATTCTAATTCCACCTTTATCAGAGTTACTGAGAGCAGGGACTCTGGGTGAGAGAAGGACTAGAGATATACGATGGCAGACATTCAGAAAAAACGCTGCAGTGCTGAATTTGAATCAGGCATATCAGCATGAAATCTTGTGTCTTTGTTCTACACACACACACAAACACACACACTTCCTATCAAGGGAAAGGGCCCAGAAACAACAAGAAATCAAGAAGTGATTAACATTGTAAACGTCCAGATCGTAATCCTGAAATATCATTTTCCACTCAAGGAAGCCAAGAATCGTTGGGTGGATGACTAATTTCAGGTTTGAAGCAGAAATTACACAAGATAAATTTGGAATGGTTTATCCCACCGGATGGCAAAGAAGCTACCATTGACTCAGGAGTCAAGAACACACTAAAAGGCAAAATTAGCACAATTTTAGCATCAACAAAGATAGTACATTCCACAGATTGAAAATCTTCAGACTGTTTTAAATTCATGGGTTCTTTCCTAATAATACAGAACAATAAAATGAATGACTGTAGAGCAGTAGTTCTCAACCAGTAGAACTTTTGCTACCATCTTCTCTCCCCTCATCAGGATATTTGGCAATGTCTGGAGGCATTGGTATTTACACGTTGAGGGTGAGGATGCCACTGGTATCTGGTGGGTCAAGGCCAATGATGCTCCAAAAATCCTGCAGTCACAGGACCATCCCTGTCTTCACACCCAAACAAAAGTATATGGGTGCAGCACACCAACATGGCACATGTACACATATGTAACAAACCTGCATGTTCTGCACATGGACCCTAGAACATAAAGTATAATAATAATAAAAAGAAGTATGCAGTGCAAATGGCGACAGGCCTGAGGTTGAGGAAGCTATGAAAACTTCCTATTCTGAATGTAATATATAAATGTAATGTAATAAACTGAAAAGGCCACATTTATCCTGTCCTGCCTATCAAGTTTGCCACCAGACAACCAAATAATATGCTTCTTTTATAGAAGTACCTTAGCAAATCAATAAAAAAAAGGAGCCATAGAATCAGAATACTATCGATTAGTGGCATCTAGTCAATAAACACAGCTGGCAGGTGCACATCAGTCACCCTGTCTCTTGATGGGAGAAAACACCACTAGATATGAAGTCATCATGTCAGAAAAACTCAAACTCGAACCTGGCTAAGCCTCGTTATCCAGTGCCAAGTCACAGAAACTTTCTTAAACACCCTGGAGATGCAATCGGCAGAATGTCTACTGTGGCGAACTCAACAGGAAAAAAGAAAAAACATAAAATAGGAGAAACGTAAAAACAAATCTACTTGCAAGCTACATCAAACAATCACAATCAGAAAGCAGTACACTTTTTATAATCCCTTTATGACTTACTCATCATGAAGGATAAGAAAGCCATTTTCAGTAGTCTGGGTTACATTCTCTGGGACTTATTGGTGGATGAAGAAGTGATGATTTTGGGGACGTCCCTAAGGTAAGGGTACTAATGCTGGGTACCTGTCATATTCTGGAGACTGACGTGCCTACATATATGTTATCATCTTATTTTCACAAACACCCAAGAGGCAGATATGACGGTGTCCACTTGACAGATAGTCCTCAGAAAGAGAAAGTGAATTACAAAGTGAGGTCAACTTTAACACGTCCATCTGGAGTAGATGGAACCAAGCCTCCATAGCTGCCATGTGCACAGTTCTCTCCACCACACATTTCTTTTTTTTTTTTCTTTTGATATCTTTATTCCTTCTCTGATTTCTTCCATATCTGGTTCTTCTGCTATAGAAATAAAAAGTCATTAGTGCTGAATTTGTATGTATTTATCTGCATTTCTTCCTTTTCAATATATGGACTCATGGAAAGGAATGTTATTGACAGAATCTCATGTTGAAAGCGTGAACTCCTTTGGACTAGTGGTTTGCTGAATGTCTGACAGATGTCCCGTGTTGCTTGTGAGTCTCTCAAGAATTTAAAAAATATCCCAAGGCTCCTGTGTGAGTTTGCGACAGTGCCCCAGAGTGCCCTGGTGCCCATTTTGGGAACTGGCAACTCAGGCATTCCTGATGCTAGTTTGAAGATGCCACTCTGAAAACCACTGTACTAATGGCTTCAAGAGACCAGAGGAAGGAGTTCTCCACCACACATTTCGTAACAGAACAGAGCCCTTATGAAAGTGCCAGTGATGAATCGGTGCATCACAGACCACAATAAAGAAAACCAGGAGAGAGGCCCTTCATTTGGGAGACAGTTGTAATAATCAAAGTAGAAATACGTCGGAACTAGAGGGGACGGGAGGAAACAAGGCCTTGTAGCAAATGAGGGGTTCTGATTTATTCGAATAAAGTCCGCAAGAACAAGAACAAAGCCATGTAAATAGTTAGAGGATAAAACTTTGAGAAAAGACAAAACATAACACCCAATGGCAACTGAGGGATTACATCCTTGAAAGAAAGAGTATAATTCAAGTTGGTATGTTATAGAAATAGGAAAAGCATAAAATTGAGATCCATCATCTTGACTCCAAAGGAGATTGTACAGAGAGACAGAGAGGCAACAATGAAATGACTGCTTGCTCTGAGCACACCAGGGGGAGAAGGGAATGTAATGGAAAGTAAAAAATACTGTCCCAGGCCCGGATTGATAATTACATTTTTGACAAGAAGGTGAACAGTCTGGAAAGATAACGGTAAAGTTGAAATGGACTAAAAACTAATTTTAGAAGTTTGTTGTAATAGAATTGACTGCAAGAAAGGAAATTGCCACGGCCCCAGGGAGAAAAAGAAAAGAGGATGAGGGAGAGACAACTATGAATGCACTTTCTGAAGCACTCTTAGTCTTTGGAAGAGGGACAGACTATCAGAAACAGGAAACATAAGTTTTGCTGCATGGGCTATTGTAAATTAGTTTTCTTTACCTTTTCAGACCATTTTCCAATAGGTAAGTAACAGATTTACATAGACTGTTTGCAAAATACACAAACGTAAATATGGCTTTCGACTGAGGACCTATCCTCTCTGTTTTAATACAATGTATCTGACAAAAACTCAGTTATTATTCCCACTTCCTAGATAATGAAACTGATGATCAGATAATTAATGAGTGAGTAGTTTCATGGTCATGCTAGAAACAAAAAGCAAAGTCAAGGACACAGCTCAGGTAGTGACAGGATAAACCACAGCTTCCTCTCCATGGGTAAACAGATTCCTCTAGCAAAGGCTTCATTCTATGTAGACAAAAGAAATGCTGTTTGTGGAATCTAGTTAGGAAAATAATCTGGTAAAATGTGAAAGGTAAATAGGAACATATGCCATTCTTGAAAATTATTTTACTTATAATGTGCAAAAATGCATAGGATGAGGTTATCTAGACTTCGGAATCCTGACGTCGATGAAATGGAACCTGTTACAAATATAAATATGCATGGGTGGTGCTCAAGTTATTATTTTTGAGTTCTGGTTGGTATCATTAGTATTTCTTTTTCCACCTTTAAGAACTTGTAAAAGAAATGAGAGCACTAATGGAGTTGAGGGAAGAAAGCAAATAATTAGCGACTTGTTAACAAAGGAGTTGAAGATGTAAAGGATAAAGAAATTGGTGAAATGTGATTTCATTTTCAGGAAGAGAGAAAATTCGTAATAAAATTAAAACACGGCGCAACATCAGTTGTTATATTTTGAGTACCTCATTACTAAAAGGATTAAGAAAACATCAAAAGCACAATCGAAGTGATCAAAGAGCCACAGGCACTGATGAAAAGATGAAAAGAACTCAATGGCAAAGAAAAATGAGGAACCAACAAGCCTCTGCATCTATCAAACACAAATTAACGGGAAATAGCAGCATACTTTTTTATGACACACTTTCAATAGAATTAAATATTTTAATGAAATAAAAATGCTTATTCATTTTAGCAGTGGAGATCAGTAACTGAGTCTCAGAAAAAGGGAATGGAATGAATAAAAGAAGAAGAAAAATGACGGCTAAGGTTTTACCCAAAGATAAACCACTTTAGGAGGTATTTTCAGATAAAGTGGAAAATGAAAAGTATCTAGGTTAAGAGCGATGCATATTGCAGAGGAGTGGGAGGTGCAGGCTGAGCAGTTTGTGTGGCTGGTGTGGGACAGGAGGCACTGGGAACCACTGTTCACAGAGGGCAACGGGAAGGGTCAGAGGTTCTGTAGGATTAGCCCCGGCACATCAGATCATTTGGCTTCTTCTAAAGCAGTGTGTGCATTCTTTGCTGCTCTGTCTCTCCTGTTGGGAAGGGCTCTGCTCCTAGTCCCTGGGGGTTTCCTTCAGCCCTGTCGCAGGGAAGGACAGGTCACTGGGAGTGGCCAGTCAGGTTGTCCATGTCCCTGGATGTGGCAGTGGATGGAGGGGGCAGGATTGAGCAGGACCACTTGGAGCCTTTTTTGGGTTGGAGATGGAGGACATCGGAGGTGTCTTTACTCTTCGTTCCTCAGGGCCATGAACTGTAAGAGCAACATAACCCCAGAGGAGCTGGGAGCTATTTTCTCTGTCATTTACAGAGACCCCACATGGGATGCAGCCTCAAGAAAAGAAAGCAGAGCTGAGAAAATGAGAGTCCTGCTGATGCCACCGGGACCTCCTAACCCTAGATACAAATGAGTCTCTTGTGTCTCATGCACAGAATTTCTGATAACAGAGGTATAATCCTAAAAATAAGACAGAAGCATAAGAGAATACTTAGAATGATGCTGTCAATCCAAGTGAGGGGTCCAGGGAACCTGAATTGGGAGAGTAGATAGTGAAGACAGAACAACCAAAAAGCCTGTTAGTGTTTCCTGATGGGGCCAACTCTCAAAAGGGAGAAGAGGATTGATCTCAAGACCATCCTTGGACAAAAGATGGACACACATCTTTCTGAGACTGGTGGGAAGGAAGGAAGGAAGGAAGGAAGGAAGGAAGGAAGGAAGGAAGGAAGGAAGGAAGGAAGGAAGGAGGGAGGAAAGAAGGGAGGGGGTGAGGGATGAGGGAGGAGGAAGGAAAGGAACGAGGAAGTGAAGGAAGGGAAGGAAGGAGGAAGGGAAGGAAGGGAAGGAAGGGAGGAAGGAAGGAAGGAGCAATGAAGATGACTGTGGAGGATCAAAGAAGAGATGTTCTTGCTCTATAAAAAAAGGTGACTTTTTCCCGGAAAACCTGGAGAGAGGCTGCTGTGGGTTTACTAGTGAAGGTTTAAAGAAAAGTGAAGGTTTGTAGGAGATGCTGTAAGTCCATGAGTTCTAACAAAAGGACCACGTGCCATGCAAAGGTGAGAGTGTGGGGCAAAGAACGGGGCAGCATGAGTGGAGGCCCAGTGGGCATCAGCCATGACCTTCAGGGGCTGCAGCATGGAGGGTCCTCCAGACAGAGCTCACTCCGGCACACCGCAGAGGGATGCATTACAGAGAAAGGCTTTAGATGCTTCAGGCAATAGTGACTGACTTATTCTCAGTTGCATGTCTAAATGACACAGCTTCATGGATAATTGTCTCCACTCTCCACTAATTCTGGAAAACTCATGCAGGCATAATTCTATTCCAGAAGAAGCGCCTCCCTGTGTATGAATGAGCCACCTTCCCCCAAGGGTAGAAGTAGGAAAGAAGGTGACAGCCAATCGCAATGGATGTAAACAATCATATATAAAGAGAAATCAAACACGTTTTAGTAGGAGGCAGAAGAATTTGCTTCAAAGGAAATGGGACAGGATCACATGAAAACTTGTTCCCCTGTCCTCCAATCCATGAGGTCTACACAGCACAAAGCAACATTCAAAGCACTTATAATACATTTAATCTTTGAGATGGATTCTTGAAATTTGTTGGTGGGGGAATCAGTTCTTAAAGTATTTGCATTAAAATGGCATAAACCTGAAGAATTTTAGAGGGAAGTTAAAATTAAATAGGCTCATTCTGAAAAATATCTGAGAGACTAAACACAGTTTCTTTGCTTTTAAAAATTGAATCCAAATCAGCACAAACTCAATATAATCTTGTTTTCTCTACCCCTCCGTTATGTGACAATGTGTCACGGATTGGCTTTGCCAAGTCAGAGGCAACCCGAAGCTCCCTCCATGCTTAAGGATGTCCTGGACTGGGAAAGTGAATTTTTAAATTTTTTCTTATTCTGTCTTTTCTCTGTGGTGAAGAAGAAAAGAGCAATTTTTTTTTTTTTAAGATGGAGTTTTTCTCTGTTGCCCAGGCTGGAATGCAATGGCGCAATCTTGGCTCACTGCAAACTCTGCCTCTTGGGTTCAAGCAATTCTCCTGCCTCAGTCTCCCAAGTAGCTGAGATTGCAGGCGCCTGCAACCATACCTGGCTAATTTTTGTATTTTTAGTAGAGACAGGGTTTCACCATGTTGGTCAGGCCTGTCTCAAACTCCTGACCTCAGGTGATCCTCCTGCCTTGGCCTCCCAAAGTGGTGGGATTACAGGCATGAGCCACTGCACCCAACCAAAAGCAACATTTATATCCATATAAATTCATGTAAGGTTTTCAGCCTCGTGTTATAAAGTTTCCAATTGTTTCAGACATTTAAACACTGGGACATTTAAGAAAAACTGTTGCTCCAGTCTTAAGACTCACACAGCTTGCTATAATCAAGCCTTCTAAAGTGGAAAAGCCAGACGGGGGACAGGGTCACCAGCTCCTTCTCATCGACACAGTCCTCAGGAGCCTCTCCTTGCCTGGTTGAGACACATACGAAATTCGGAAAATCATCTGGTTTGCTGACTGTTTCACTTTCATGTATGCGTCCTGCATGTCAGGATTTGCTCCGATGACGGATGTTAACTGTGGGTCTCTGACCCTCAGGCAGCCTCCAGGCTCTGATGAGATGGGCCTTAACCCCTCCACTGCCCACCAGACTTCATGATCTTTCTCTGTCGTGACCTAATCAGGACATTTCAGATCTTCCTACCTAGGCACGTGGTTGTACGCAAGCCTCTCCTATTTTCTCATACAATTTAGAAAAGTTGGCGCGGTTTTGCACTTAGCATTGCTGCATCGTTTCTACTACGCCGAAACCTAGTTGTGTTCTCTCCTATCCCATCTTAGCATTGAAATTGTCCTAGTGGACGTGTTTCAGTATCAGAGGTAGCAATCACACCTCTTTCAGCTTGCTAATCATTCCAGGAATGAGCTTCCCATTAAAACGAAATATTTGGAGCTGTTGATTTCTCTTTCAGAGGTAGGAGCAAAGCCTGCAGATGACCCATCCCCATTGCCCATCATAGATGAGTCTGCTAAAGTCCAGGGGGATTCAGAACAAATTGGATGCAGAACTTGAACCCAAGCCCAGGTTTCTTGGCTAAGCTCTAGCACTGCACTGTCCTGCACCCGTTGTCTTCTACTCTTCATGCTGGAGCCCTCCTGCTGCACTGTCTCACCTTACATACCCTCATCCTGCACTTCCTCATCCCATAGCCCCTCATTTTGCACTCCTTACCCTGCATGCCTCATCCTGGACTCCTTCACCTGTACCCCTCATTCTGCACTCCTCACCTGTACCCCTCATCCTGTACCTGTCTTCCTGGATCCCTCCCTCTGGATCCTCACCTGGACCTCTCATCCTGCACTCCTCACTGCACCCATCATCCTGTGCCTCTCTTCCTGTACCCTTCACCTGGACCCCCTTATCCTGTACTCCTCACTGCACCTCTCATCCTAGACCCTTGAACCTGCTCCCCTTGCCCTGCACCCCTCATCTGTACCCCTCATCCTATACCCCCTGACCTTCAGCCCACATCACAAGTCTGAAGCAGCCTAACTTCTTCAGTTTCTCTCATTCTCAGTCTCACATGGCACAAACTTTCTTTCTGCTCACTCTCTTTCCCAAGAAAAAATCAGAAGAAACAGAGCTCCACATGCTCACATGTTAAAGCAACAGATGATCTAAAAGAAACACATAGGAGCTGGGTCATCAAAACTGCATGCCGTGCCTGGCCGTTTCTGGCTTAGAGGCAGGAGGATATACATGCGATTTAAAAAACACAGGAAGAATTTCGAGAAAAGAATAGTCCCATCTATAACTTTTAAATCAGTAATTCAAAATATGATTCATTTGTAAGTCAACACAACTCAGAAATTTTAAAAAAGATTCTTGTTGAGATGATAAAAACTCATAAAGGAGACAGAAATACCAAAGAAAAATAATAAAGATAGCAAGAAAATTGAAAGAAACAAATTCCAATTGCAAGGAAAAAACCCTGTAAGGAAAACTGGGTCCTTGTTGTATCTGATGCAGAGATCCTGGTGGTAAAGATGTGGGAGAATGTTATCACACTCACACACTCATGACACATGAGAAGTGAGGAAGGCAGCCATGTGGCTGGAAAAAATAGGAAGCTCATTCCACTTACAGAGCCTGAAATATCATCTAGAAGTACACCTTGTTAATTTCACAAGGTCTTTCATAATTTGCAAATATCATCCTCAGAATTTTCATTCCTGCCTGAGACTAGAATACAGATTGAAGAACGCCTCCCAGGAAGTTTGCTCTAACGTGAGCCCTGCGGTGCTTAACCTCCGTGTCATTTCCACTACATCTTACCTCAGTTTACTTCGAAACGTAATCTGGGAGGATACATGTTGGGAATGGAGAGTGGAATGTAGCTGGAGTTAATGGGCCACTAAACCTGGAATTTAAAGGTCAAATTTCTGCATTAGAATTTAATGTTCTCTGGCACCACCTGCTCTCCTGGCTCATATGTACTGATATATTTAAATATTTAATAATGGCTTATCTCACATTAAGAGGAGGCTGTGCTTATAATTCATTCATGCAATATAACTCAGAACAAAATAGAAATAAGAGTCAGTGGTTCTTCTGATATTTTTCTTAAAGTTAAGACTGTCCTGAACGTCAGCATATCTTCATACAAATTCTTCAACCCCGTCAACAAAAAAGGGTGATTATTGGAAACTCAATATCCGTCTAATATATAGTTTGTTATTATTACTTGTTTGTTTTAATATCCTTTCAATAACATCCTATGTTCATCTTACTGGTCTTGCGTTAAGACAATGGAATGCTAGCTAGGCTAGCTGGTAATTCACCTGAAGAAAACAATAGCAACAATGAGCACATATAATCGATTAATTTTAGCTTCAAACAGTTAATTATTAATTACACTTGGTTTGTACATGGCTCTTAATATCTTTGGTTACTAAACAGCTCACCAAGATGAAGACATTGTGTGCCCTGCAATGGTCTGGAGAAACAGAATTGAATAAAATGGGGCTCTTTCTCAAGGACTCGAGGACACACGAAACACTCTAGGAAAACTGTTACCTTAGCTAACAAGGAGCTGCTGCAGGTAGCCACAGGGAAACACTGGAAGGCATTTCCATCCCAGTGAGCTGTCCAGGAGAGAGGCACAGCTCTCAAGCTGGGCCCTGGGGAAGGGAAAGGAAGGGAAGGGAAGGGAAGGGGAGGGGAGGGGAGGGGAGGGGAGGGGAGGGGAGGGGAGGGGAGGGGGAGGGGAGGGGAGGGGAGGGGAGGGGAGGGGAGGGGAGGGGAGGGGAGGGAAGGGAAGGGGAGGGGAGGGAAGGGAAGGGAAGGGAAGGGAAGGGAAGGGAAGGGGTGTTTCACATCTGGAAGGGCACGAAGGACCTGCCCAGACAGAAGGGAAGTGGCATGAGCCCTGGTGTGGAGATGGATGGGCACAGGATCGCAAGCCCACAGTGTGCTACACTGTGCTACAGCACCCTGCAGCTCTTGAGAGGACGGGGTGATCTGGAAGAGGGGCAGAAATTCAGTGACTTGCTCTGTTGTGGCTGCACCACGGTGGGGGCACACAGGAGCCACAGATGCAAAAAGAAGCTGACTCATGAACCAGGGTGAGCACGGTGAGGTGAGGAGAGGCAGGCCGGTGTGTTCCTCACCCCGCTGGCTGACATGGGGCACAGGGTACAAAATACAGACGCCATAATACTACAGGAATTGCATGGAGGAGCCTTCTCACAAACCCTCCTTGCAATGCAGCACCAGTGCCACAGGAATATGCACTTTGAAGCCCACCCTGACTTGAATCTCTGTCTATGAAGACCCCTGGGTGATCTCCATGCATGCTGCAGTCGGAGACACAGATGAGAGCAGAGGACAGCATAAGTACAGGTACATGGGAGATTTGTGCAGAAATGCATCCCTTTGCCAACAGGGGAATTCAACCAATAGCGGCAGAGCACTTGCCACTGAAGGGGAACTCCCGGACAGTCTGGGGGAGGAGGACTTGGAGAACCAGAAAGGACACCAGATAAACTTCAGGAACTGGGTCCCAAAAGGTCATCATTCAGGGACTCAAGCACTCAAGAATGAGGCTGTCAACAAATGAACAGATTTGGGTCCAGGAATCAAAGCAGCCTCAATAGCCAGAAACAGTCTGTGTTGACTCATTGGCTACTGGGCTATAATTTCTCAAACTAAGACCTAAAAAAAAAAAAAAAACAACTGGAGTGGGCCTAAGATTATTGATAAGGGTTAAATGGCCCATGGTAATGTTATGAAAATCTGAGCAGTCCAGAAATTGGCTAAGACACTCACTCACATTTTGCACATCTCTAAGGACGCAGCTATACGCCTGCAGCTTGTGCACGGCTGCACAGGTGTGGGGCATAAAGAGGTCCTTGCACTCCCGGAGCTTCTGTCTCCCGGGAAGAGAGGCAATTAAACAATTGTTGGGATGCAGGCAGCTCAGGGTGGTATAGGATTGTGTAGGAGCAAATTACATAATCTAGGCTGTGAGGCTTATTGGGGAAAGTAATCTCTGAGTTGAGACGGAAAGATCAGCAGATGATCTACATGGTGAGTCCATAGAAGAATGATCCTTTTTGGGGAGATACGTATGCAAAGGTAAAAGAGAAGAAAAAAGGAAGATCTGAGGATCAGGAAGCTCCATGGGACCAACGGGAAGTGTATGTGGGCGGTGGTGAGAAATGAAGGTGGAATTTGGAAACCAGTTTACAGAATATTCTGTGGACCCCGGGAAGGCTGTAACCGATTTGAAACACTGGAGGGACACTCTCTATTTTCAATTTTTTTTTTAAAAGATCATTCTGACTGGACCACTGTGTATGGGCAAAATAGAAGAGATGCGTAGCAGGGAGAAATGAAGTTTCGGCCACTACAGAGGCCGCCTGGAGGGGACACTGTGGAAGCCGTCTAAGGGTAAGAGACAGAAAATATAAAGGAGGGATGGGATGGAAGGATATTTACTAGACGGAGCTGACAGAAATTTGTGGAGAAAAAGAGAACAGGATCATCCACCACCAATGTTGCTGAGAAGAAATAAGACAAAAACAACAATTATAAATCTGTTGTCCAAATCCTCAAAGAATATAGGGAGATTGCCTTCCCCGGCTGCTATACAACGATGCTGCACTCTGGGTAAGAACAGACAACAGGGTGATGTGAGTCCCAGGTCAGGAAGCTTGTTCTAGAAGCAAAGAGCTAAGCACCAGAAAGGCAGATACACCTACCTGTGGTCCCAAGAATGGAAGGGCTGGTTTTGTTTCAAGGGATTTGGAGGACAGTAACAATAAGTTTGTTCTTTAGCGTATTAAATTGAATGGGAGTCCTCAGGAAAGCCCGTTTAGAGGAAATTCAAATTTACAGCACATGAGTTCACATGACAGGACAGTTTCCCTTGTACGGGGCTCACTGCAGACTCAGGTCCCACCATCGAATGCAGCCCTCATCGCCCGGTGGGACTGAGGCTGCCAGAGTGGGTTCATAGCTGCATGCCTCTCAGGGAAGTGCTCAAACAAAGGCCTCAATTTAGAGAAAAGAAGATGCAAGGGCTACTGACCCTGAGTCCCAGCATTCCTGCCACAGACTGCAGAGTCCAGAAGGCTTTTGCTGGCTAGAATGAGGGAACGTGCTCCTGAAGGCATGGCTGAGAAGCCAGCTTGGAAAGGATGCTGGGAAGGATGCGCTGCTGTCCTCTGGATGTGGTCTTCACCATAAATCCACGGCCATAATGCTGTGTCAGTCCCCAGAGGCTGGAATACATGGGGCCAGGAACCGAGGAGGGGAAGCAGTAACTGTCTCACCTCCACCCCAGGAGCTGACTGAGATCTCTGTTCCCCGATCTCTCAACTTTAGGCTCTGTGGTTCTAGAGAACCTGCTTCTCAGAGGGGAGTTGTCTCCACCACCAGGAAGAGGAAGGGCCCCATGAAACTGTAAGCTATGCCTGTGGCCCAGTGCCTTCAGGATCCTCATACCCAAGGCCTCGCCAGCCAGGAAAGGAGCCATCATCCTTGCAGGAGGACTGGCCCTAACCAGGAAAAAAAGCTGGGGCCATTGTCCCCATTGGGACAGTACAGATGAGTGGGACCATTTATCCATGGGGACTCTCTTATGTGTGATGGAACACGGACAAGTCCAACAGCCACACCTGAGCAGTGCATTGTGAGCAGAGACTGCGGCCCTGGGAGGACTCAAGTCAGCATTGCCCTGCCCCAGCAGCCACCTAGCCTAGCTGAGAGGCCAGCTAAAGGGGCAGATCCTCAGATGGGCCGGACAGGAGGGCAGCAGTGAGTGTGTACTGCACGTGTTCCTAGGAAACGAGGCCAGCCAGAATCCTGGAGAAGCTGCTTCCAGATGGAGAGGACTGAATAGTGCGAGTGCTGGGCTGTCTCCGATCCCAAGGGCACCACTTGGGTACTCTTTTCAGAACCCAGGCCTCACCCCCAGCTGCTAGGAGCCCACACTGCATTTCTCTTCAAAAATGGCCCCAAGCAGAGTTCTGGTCCCTCCCTGGGGGCCACCCATGTCAATGGTCAATGGCACCGAGCCTGGCCCAATTGCTTCAGTTTGGAAGACTATACAGGGCCATCCCAGCTCCAGACCTCCCTGTAGTATCACTTAAGGCAAGGGTTCCCAATCCCCAGGCCAGGGACCAGTACTGGTCCATGGCCTGTTAGCAACTGGGCCACACAGCAGGTGAGTGGCAGGCAAGGATGCACTACTGCCTGAGCTCTGCCTCCCGTCAGCAGCAACATCAGATTCTCCCAGGAGCGTGAACCCCATTGTAAACTGCACATGCGAGGGATCTAGGCTGCACGCTCTTTATGAGAATCTAATGCCTGATGATCTGTCACTGTCTCCCATCGTCCCCAGATGGGACTGTCTAGTCGCAGGAAAACAAGCTCAGGACTCCCACTGATTCTACATTATGGAGAGTTGTGTAATTATTTAATTACACATTACAATGTAATAATGGAAATAAAGTGCACAGTAAACGTAATGCACTTCAGTCACCCTGAAACCATCACCTCTCCCAGTCCGGGGAAAAACTCTTTTCCTTAAAACTGGTCCCTGGTGCCAAAAAGGCTGGGGACCTCTGATCTAAGGCACCTGCTGTGGTCTGATCATTTGTGTTCCCCTCAAATTCCTAAGTTGAAACCTAACTCCAAATTTGATGGTTTTCAGAGACAGGCCAGCCTTTAGAGGGTGATGACATGATGAGGGTGGAATCCCTGTGAACAGGATTAGTGCCCTTGTGAAGGACACCCAGGCTTGTGGCCTTGCCCTGTCCACCACATGAGGACACAGTGAGAAGGTGCCATCTATGAACCAGGAAACAGCCCTCGCCAGACACCAAATCTGCCACTGCGTTGATCGTGGACTTCCCAGAACTGTGAGAGATACAATTCCAGTGTCTTTCAGCCAACTCTACCTGCATATTCTGTTACGGCAACCTGAATGAACTAACTGTGCACCTGTCGTGACTGGGCACCGTTCAGCTCCTCCCTCCACCCAACCCCACTGCTTTCTATGCCTTACAGATGATTCCAAGCACACTCCCGATACCTCCGCCTACACAAGTCGCCAACTCAGACTCTACTTCCAAGAAAAAAGGTAATTTGTCATAGATTTAAGTCAAGCCCTTGAAAACAAAAACAAAAACAAAAAAACGTTATATCCACCTTAGAGATAAGGCTGTATCTGTTGTGAAAAAGGAGGTACACATTATAAACACTTTGTGATGGTCAACTGGGCATTCCCACATGACAACAAAAGGTTATTTGAAGCCACTTCCTGCAGCTTCACCTTCTCTTTAGGGTTTTAGAAGTCACTCTACTATTCTGGCAGGCACTGTCTCACCTGATTTTGAGTAGCGTATTGACTTCCTGCTCACAAGGACAGGGTCACGAGTTCACTTTCCACATGGACCAGTGAGCTGTCCTGGGTTCAGGGACCTCGCCATGTGCCATCATTGCACTTGGACGCTTTTCAATGTGCATAATTTCTCACCTAGAGAAGACGGGCAAGACTGGGCTGGGTCATCGTGCCAGTCCAACCACGCGAGATGAGAAGCACCTTCAAGATTGCATAACATCAATGCTGCCTCAGAAGTTCCGTCTGCCAAGAATGGTAAAGATGCTGCTTTTTGAACCATCTCCTACATTCCTGTATTCAGTATAACACACGGCCTCATTTCCTCATTCATCCTAGGAGCACAGACCCTTGGCTACAGACTGAGATGCCTACACTAACTTCCACTCTCTTATTATCAATTTAGTCATCGGACATAGGAGACAATTCTGTTTCTTGTATGAAATGGTGATACTGAACTCAAATAATTTGACTGGAATAACTCTTAGTATTAGCCCGAAATAGGTCTTGATTTGACTACACAGTAGCACATCACAGGGAAGAGTTCCTTTAATTTACCCCCTGCTAGAATGTAAATAGCTATGGCAAATTACATGAAACATGATTTGTGGAGATGCAGTTCATCAACTTGTGTGATGAACTCGAACTGAATATTCTTTTCGTAACAAAAAAACGCTTCAGAGTCAACTCACTTTCCTATAAACAGAGAAGCCATAAAAACGTGGGACCACTATAATAGCAAACATGTAATTGCTTGTAAAAATATCCAGGGATCAAGTTTGCTTCTTGTTAACTTTCCTTATGGATAGACGCCACAGTGGTAATGAGGGAACCCAACTTTAAGTTGAGAACAGGGATTTTTCTTTTTTTCTGTTGACTAATAATCAGCTGCTATGATATATAATATATATTTTATTTTCAAATATAAAATGAAGAAACTATGCCCTGGGCTTACATTATCTTTTCTTATATAGTATTCTGAGACTTACTCTTTGTATGGATTCTACCTATTATAAATATGATTTATAAATACATAAATAACATACACATGCCCACTGAATAAATAAATGATTTATAAGTATATAAATTTTACACAGGTAGAATCCATATATATATAGCTAACTTATATATAAATTGTGTATGTAAAATTTGTTTTAAAAATATATATTAGCTACATAGAGTTTGTTTATGAACGGTCAGTGCTGCCTTACATGGCTCTACCGTAATTTATTTACATCCTGCTTCTTAGCATTTGGGCTTTTGAACAGATTATTTTTAATTCAGTATTTTCATCTGTAAAATGGTTTTAAATAAAGCTTACCTCTCTCCCGTCACTTTCTGACACCTAATATGATCTCCTTCAAGAGCTCTCTTTGTTTTTTAAACTTTCCATTTTTTTCCCCATAATTTGCTTAGGGCACATTATCAATTCACACTCCTCTCGTTGTGTGTGTGTATAATTGCTACAGATGCATGCACATGCTGATATGTATGCATGGGCTTTCATATTAGGGAATATGTATAAGACTTTCTGTATAACATACACATGCCCGCTGAAGTCTAGCAAGAGTGTTTGTTTCTGCGAATTGTTCTTTTGTGTTTGCTGCTGGGGCCTCGCCAGCAGGGACCCCCGTTGTTTTTCAGTCTCTGAGCTCCTCCCTGCCTGTCCTCCACTCACTGTGATTTTCAGGGGATGCACAGGAGCCGGTTTTCATTTCTCCACCCTGCTTGCTTTCTGAGAAATGCCTCTAAAAGGATCCATTAATTGAGTGGACCCTCCAGCCACCTTGAGGGGACGGAGGAGAAAGGATGGTCTTTGCAGAGTTAGAGACAGCACAAACGGAGAAATCTCAGACATGCCCAAGCCTACGAGCCCAGGATGATGGAGGCCATAGGTAGGCAGAGTGGACCCAAGGTCCTCCTGGTCCTCGTGTCCTGAGGCAGCCCCCTCGCCATTACCGTGTGTGCTTGCGGGGGTTAGTTGGGGTGCCAGGATAGCATCCTCCAGGGAGCTTTTCACAGAGACAACAGTGCCCAAGGTAGCAGAGACCATGAACATCTTAGGGCAAGAAGTATGATCCGAAGATTTGAGGACCCCCAAAATAATTTACACGACGCAAGCTATTCTTGATATCTTGTCAATGTTGGAGTAGGTAGGTCAGCAAGGGTTGACATGGGTGGCCTTCCATAATGAGTGAGGTTAAATTGATAGCTACTTTGTTTGGATGGAGTCTCAGAAATTCAAGTTGATGTTAAAATAAGATGATGTGGCATTTCTTGCATAGCAGTTTGTCTAGGGTTTGTGGTCTGAGGGACTGACTGTGACTCCAGGTATGAGAGCTCACACATTGAAAATGTCTGGGGAGACTATGAGAAAGTGTGGAGAGCTGTTGCCTCTGAGGAAGTTAACTGGCTCAGCTAGAAGCTGGAGAGAAGGGGTCCTTACAATCCATCTAAACACCCCTCAGTTGGATTTACATGTCTTACTGTGCACACTATTATTTATATAATGAACACATCATGTTTGTAGAAAAATCTCAAAATTAAAATGAAAATGCATAAAGAAATAAGAGCTAGCATTTTTTTAAGTTCTTACTGTATGTGTTATGAGCCTTCCATGTTTTACTCAGTTGATTTTTCAATAAAATTATGAAGCAGTTGTGATTACTATGACTTTTTTTTCTAATGATGAGTCTGATACACAAAGGGTTTAAACAATTTACACTAAGGTTCAGTTACTGAGCAGCAGAACCAGTATTTAGGGGAGTCCAGCCCCAGAGGCTGTGTTCCTAATTCTAGATGTTAGTGAAAATCAGGCAACATCAAAACACAGAACATTTAACTCTATGTAAATACACGCTGTATATGTTTTCTGAAAATATATATTTTTTCTTTTTTTGAGATGGAGTCTCACTCTGTCACTTAGGCTGGAGTGCAGTGGCACTATCTCAGGTCACTGCAAGCTCCACCACCCGGGTTCAGGCGATTCTTCTACCTCAGCCTCCTGTGTATCTGGGATTACAGGTGCCCACCCACCACAAACAGCTAATTTTTTATATTTTGAGGAGAGATGGGGTCTCACCATCTTGGCCAGGCTGGTGTGGAACTCCTGACCTTAAGTGATCCACCTGCCTTGGTCTCCCAAAGTGCTATGATTACAGGTGTCAGCCCCCCTGCCTGGCCTGATTTCTGATAATATAATTTATGAACAACTATGCTTTGAGTCAAATAATATAAAATTATGTATATGCATAAAGGTCACTTTTATAAGTGATGTGCACTTTGTCTACAACTGTTAGCTTAATATAGTACTCTGAAAACACATTTTCAGAATGTCTTCTACTATTATAATCCCTTACTTTGTTTACAGTCTCAAATGTTATATTAGTTACCTGGTTTGAATGACCTTTTTACCTTTGGATTATTCTTTTGTCAAAGATAATACCTGGCATTGAATTGGCTGTCTCTCAAGGACTGATGGCCATTCACACATTTATGACATCTCACAGGTGGCTATTGAGACTGTTACCAGAGGACTAATTAGGGTGAAATGCAATTATAATTAACGCGGTGTGGTCATTTACAGTGAAATATGACACATGGAAGAATGTTTCCCTTTTAATGGGACTACTTATGTCTCTTCATAGTCAAGGATGCACAGTGTGGGCACGAGGCTCCTATTCCTGGTACCATAAACCTGATGATGTGTATCTCAATGCTGCTGAAATGAATTTACTGCAATTTGCCCTGTTGGGAAGTGTTTGGTATTTCACTGATGATTTTAGATTCCACCAAAGGCAGCAGCAAATGTAGGTCATGTGGAAAATGTTATAACTCCACCATACTTTCTTGAATAACTGCACAGTCACATGAAAGTTCAATTGAAGGTCAGGTCTAAAACTCCAAATGTCAGGAGGTATTTAGCACCTGCCTCTGCATTCTAGCTTTAATCTTTGAATGGGATGTAAATATTCATTTTTTGTTGTAGTATTTCTTATTAAAAAGGGTCATGAAGTCCCCACCACAACCGTGTATCAGCAAGGAGGGACCTAATTTATGCTCTGTAGCTGAGGACACTCCTGGGTGAGTCCACTCACCACAGGACCCTTTAACATTGTGACTCTTTATCCCACACATTGAAAATGTCTGGGGAGACTATGAGAAAATGTGGAGAGCTGTTGCCTCCGAGGAAGTTAACTGACTCAGCTAGAAGCTGGAGAGAAGGGGTCCTTACAATCCATCTAAACACCCCTCAGTTGGGTTTTCAGCAGTCTCTCAGTTGAGAGAGAGAGAAGCCGTGCTGTGGCGTGTTCACTCACATGGACTCATGACAATATCCCCTACCATGCTTGTCGTTTTAGGATTGGTGGATGCTTTTTTATTATCTCCTTCATTGATTTCATGGGTAATAACTTCTTGTTACGTTTTTTAGCTCCTAAAACTATCCTATGATATACACTTGGAAAATAAGAACATACTGCCTGTTTACTCAAATTCAAAAAGTAGAATACATAGAATTCCAAGAGCTCCAGATAAATATTCTCATTTTTACCTATACACATACACATCCATCAGTTCAAATATTTTAAGGAACTCAGCTACTAAGGAAGAAACCAATAGGATATTTTAAAAACTATTTCAAAGGAGAATCCAAAGATCACAAATATATGGACAATCAGAAATACTGAAATAAATTTGCTAATAGATTTAAAAGTAATCAATATCCACAGGACAATAATTAACTGCATCTCTTTCACAGGAAATTCATTTGCATTTCAATGCTTCAGAAATTGTTTGCATTGCTATCAGTTTTCTATAACTTATAAAGTTATAAACTGCTCAAAAACAATGACAGGCACAGAGCTTTCATTTCAAATATTTGAATTCAGCTCATAAAATGTATAATTGTAAGTCTTTTCAGATTCATTATATTGTCTTTTCTATATTTGCTCACATAAAAAAAGGTTTTGAGAAATACCAGACAATATGATATGGTCAAAAGATCCACACATATGCCCACGTTTCCTAGCTTACACCTAATACTTCACCTCACTCTTTCTTTTGGGATAATCAGAGTACATATCACGGCAAGCCAAGTTTTCAGAAGTTAAACATTCTCATTCACAAAAGCGAGTGTTAGCAGACTTTAAGGAAGTTCCCATCATGATTCCTATTTATCAGCATTGTTTGACTTATTGATTTTACTTATACCTAACCAATACAGAATGGTCTCTGTCCTCTGTTGGAACGCTAGCTTTAAACTCTGTTAAGAGTGTTCTCGTCCTACCTTGGTAAACAGCTTTAAACCCAGGTGAGCCAATGCTATCATCCGACTGCAGATGTAGCCACATCTGGTTGCTCATGCTCACGATGAGGTCAGGAACACTGGATCCCGTGAGCCTGCATGGAAGAGAAATGTCAAAGCCTTTATGTAAGGCAACAAGTACCTCAAAGGAAGGTCCTGCTGCTTTAAATAGCCAAACCCTAGAAATATAGATAGCAAGACCCTCTTTCAAAGACTGTACAGCCTCTTGTCCATGATATTAATATTCAAACATCACTATCACTGGAGCTTTACAGAAATTACTCTATTCTAAGACTGCCAATGTGTATATTTTCTTTTAAAAAATCAACTTAGGGCAACCAACCATCCCATTTTCCTGGAACTGAGGGGCTTCCCCAGGTGCAGGAGTTACAGTGTTAAAACTGGGACAGTCCTGGAAAAAATCAGGGACAGTTGTTCAGCTGAGGTGACTAGAGATGTGCACGGTTGCTGCAGGATTGTGCAACACCAGCCATGAAAGA
Source organism: Macaca nemestrina (assembly GCF_043159975.1). NCBI lineage: Eukaryota > Metazoa > Chordata > Mammalia > Primates > Cercopithecidae > Macaca > Macaca nemestrina. Next base: position 150,679,392 of record NC_092132.1, on the reverse strand, counting down.
GAAAGCATCTCTATCACAAGAAATTGTACGGGATCATTCACAAAAGGTTTTCATTGTCTAGTCTAGAACTAGTATGTAACTTATCACAAACTCTCCTTTTAAAATATATTATAGGTAATTGCACATTAAAAGAATTTTGAAAAGAACAACATGCATAGCTGAAATAGATTTGGTAGCATTTATTGAACACTCCCCCTGCATATTAATGTCTGGGTCACACCAAACGTGAGTTTCAATGAAGCATTCATCGTGTATTAACAAAACAGTCACATAGGAGCTGTTGTCAGCCAGTGAAAAGAAACACTGAATCCATTGACTGAACTCAACGTGCTGGCAGAAAAGCATGTTGAAACAGAAAAAGTATAAGAAAAAAATCAATTCAACCAAAACAAATATCCCTAATCAAATAGGAAGCTTGACTTTCAGCAAAGTAGTTTCAGGAATGTGAGCATATGATTTGCCCCATTAATCATATCATCTGTCTATCAATCCAACATCCTCACCTTAGGCAGCACAGAGCACTGGATTCTTCAAGGGAAGATGAACAACGGTCATTATTTGTGAAGTAACTCATGCAATGTTACACACAAAGTGAAAAGAGGAAAATATTTCTGTGAATGATTTGCAGTAACTAAATATGTATTTCTTTCTGAAGATTTGTCTTTGTTGGCAAGATTGTTCTTTTCGGTTTGCTTGTTTTGTTGGCTTATTTGTTTGAAGAGATATTTTTTCTTTCTTTCTTATTTATACATTTATTGAAGTGTAACAAGCCAAAAAGCGCACAGATCATGAATGTCTAGCTCTATGAATTTTTACACAGTGAACCACCACACAGATCAACTCTTAGAGAATTACCAACCCCTCAAAGCCTTCTTGTACCTTCTCCCAGTCACCATCCTCTCCTCCCATCTTGCCAAACTATCGGTTTTATATCTTCTTGAAAGTTTTTTTATAAATGAAATCATACTATATATAACATTTTGTTCAACCTTATGTTGGTGAAAGGTATTCATGTTATTGTTTGTAGTAGTGTTTCATTTACTTCAGTTTCTACATATAATTTACATTGTGTATAAACACAAGTAGGGGATGATTAATATTTTTAAATTCTTGAAATTTTATTAAGATAATTGTAGACACACATGCGGTAGGTAGCACAAAATAATATAAAGAGATCACATGTATTATTTACCTAGTTTCCCCCAGTGGTAACATCTTGCAAAACTATAACAACTAGGACATTGACATCGATACAGTCTACCAGCCTCCTTAAAACTTTCCCTGTTTTATTCCTTTTTTGTGTGTACATTTGTGTATGTAGCTCTGCACAAACACGTCACATATCTCGGTTCCTGAATCTACAACCATAGTCAATGCAGGGCAGCTCCATTCCCTCCAAATTCTCTGGTGCTGTGCCCTTAAAATCACACTGATGCTCCTCTTGCTACACCCCCTTCACTGTCCCTAACCCCTGGCAACCACTAATCTGTCTCCCTCTCTAAATTACTCATTTAAAAAAAACATACAAATGAAATCACAGTGTTTAACAACTTGGGATTTGATTTTATTCACTTAGCTTCATTTCCAGAAGATTTATCTCAGTTTTTGTTTATACCAATAGTTTGTTCCCTTTTATTGCTGGGTCGTATGTCATGTTGTGGATATACCACAGTTTGCTTAACCATCCACCTGGTTAAGGGTATTTGGGCTGATAGTAGTTTTGGCAGATGACACTCAAGAGCTGCTATGAACATGTCTGTGCAGGTTTTTGTGTGAGCATAAATCTTCATTTACCTGAGATAAAAGCCCAAAAGTGCAACAGCTGCATTGTATAATCACGTTTAGTGTTTAAAGAGCTACCAAATTTTTCCCCAGACTGGTTGTACATTCCCACCAGCAATGTGTGAGCACTCCAGATTCTCTGTATTCTCAATAGGCATTTGCTGTTGTCAGCATTTTCTTATGCTTCTCTAATAGCTATGTGCATTTAACTAATCGGTAATGAAACATTGTCTCGTGTTTATTTGCCATTAATACATCTTCTTTAATGAGAGGTCTCTCTTTTCTTCCTTTTAAAGCTTGAAAACTCTCTTGATATATTGTAGTGTAGATACCAGTCCTTGTCAGAAATTAGCAGTTTTGATTTAAATATAGTCAATTTTGGTAAGGGTTCCTCATGCAATTACAACAAATTATATTCTGTAAGTATTGGTTGCAGGGCTTTCTCTATATCAAATTTGGAATCTGGCTTAGTTCGTTCCTTCCCTCCTTCCTTCCTTCCTTCCTTCCTTCCTTCCTTCCTTCCTTCCTTCCTTCCTTCCTTCCTTCCTTCCCTCCCTCCCTACCTCCCTCCCTCCTTCTTCCTCTCCCCTTCCTCCCTTCCTTCCCTCCCTCCTTCTTCCTCTCTTTCCTTCCTTCCTTCCCTCCCTCCTTCTTCCCCTCTCTCTCCTTCCTTCCCTCATTCCCTCCTTCTTCCTCTCTCCTTCCTTGTCTCCCTCCCTCCTTCCTTCCTTCCTTCCCTCCCTCCTTCTTCCTCTCCCCTTACTCCCTCCCTCCCTCCCTTCCTTCCTTCCCTCCTTCCTTCCCTACCTCCCTCCCTCCTTCTTCCTCTCCCCTTCATTCCTTTCTTCCTTCCCTCCCTCCTTCTTCCTCTCCTTGCTTCCTTCCCTCCCTCATTCCTTCTTCCTCTCCCCTTCCTCCCTTCCTTTCTTCCTTCCTCCCTTCCTTCCCTCCTTCCTTCCCTACCTCCCTCCCTCCTTCTTCCTCTCCCCTTCCTTCCTTCCTTCCCTCCCTCCTTCTTCCTCTCTCTCCTTCCTTCCCTCCCTCCTTCTTCCTCTCTCCTTCCTTCCCTCCTTCCCTCCTTCTTCCTCTCTCCTTCCTTGCCTCCCTCCCTCCCTCTTCCTCTCTGCTTCCTTCCTTCCTTCCTTCCTTCCTTCCTTCCTTCCTTCCTTCCTTCCTTCCTTCCTGCTTTCCTTCCTTCCATGATTTCTGTTACTATTCCCTAAGGTAAGTGATTATATAAAGGAAAAATATGTATCTTAAGTCCAATTCATGGTTCTGGGTAGAAGGAAGAGGAAAGAAAATGTACCATTTTAATATTATACAGTTAAAGAAGAATGTGTGCACAGCCGTTAATTTTTCCCTACATGTTAATATACACAGGGCACATGGTTCACATGGAAAATGTTTTTCCCGTCTCCCTTTGGGCTTAGAGGTGGTGTCAGCACCTTTCTGATCTGTGCTTCCCACTCCCATTCGCTTCTCTCTTGTTACACCCCTTTGACTTCGAGACTTATGCCACCATGCAACATGCAACATGACTTTACTGCCGTCCATCATCGTCCTCTCCCTTCATGTAGCCCCTGGCTTATTGTCATTGCTCCCTGTGGGCAGTCTGATAATTCTGGTAAAGTGACTCATGGGTCCTTGGCTCTTTAACCCAATAACTTTTCTCTCCACTCCACTGCAAGGTATGACATCAAGGTGCAAGGTATGAAATCACTGGTCATACCTTGCACCTTGCTACTCTTTATCATAATAAACTTAGGCACCTAACCCCTCTTTCTGACCACACTGCAGTATCTTTTAACTATCATATGCGTGTACTTTCTGAAATACACTTCCCAATTCTTGGGGACCTCTACTAATGATTTTGTCACTTTTTTACCCAGCCTGGACAACATGATTGTTACTCTGCTCTTCTGTCTTTCCAGCCCCTTAACTGTGTTAAAATCTACTACCAATCCGTCCCATCTCTGACAAAACCCAAACTCGAGATGGATCCAACCATCCATTCTATATCTTTCCGTATGTGTGCACAAGAAAGATGATGAAGAACTTGCTGATTTATACTGATATATATGTATGATTTCCATACTCAAACTAGTCACATAGTGCCACATTTTTTTCCTGAATTATAGTCAGTGTATTTTTCCTATTGCCATTTGTTATTGTCCTAAGTCATCACCATTTTTCTCAAGCCCATTCCCAGTCCTTATTTCTTCTGTTCTCAGTGGATAACTTCATTCATAAGTATAAGGGGAAAAACATTGAAGGCAGTCAAAACATGAAATACCTGCCTCTCAAAATCTCCTAAGTATTTTTTATTCTTTTCATGTCACCAGTCATCAGCCACTGGAAGTAACTGTTGGGGGAGTTTATTTGCCTTGTATTTCTTTGATGCTTTTTGCACCATTGTTTTCTCCCATTTCCAACCTCTCGGTTAAACACTGACTATCTCACACCCACCCACTGAAGTAGGCTCCTAACTCTGTCTGCTGATTCTGGCATTTTACCTCCCCTAGACATTCGACTTGATTTTAACTGATTAAAAACGTAATTGTCATGTAGAAAATTATTACACATTGAAAAGACTCATACTGTCTATCCAACTACTTTAGACATACCTCTAAGTCGATATATTTAATTTCCTAAGTTCTGTACTGAACTTTGCTTTAATTTAATCTTATGTCACTTTGTTCATTTGCATGAAACAGTCAGCAAGCACACTGCCATATTCCGCACAAAGTTCATTCAATCAAATGTCAAAACAGGTTTATGGTTATTACTCATTTTGGAATTTATTTTAAGCCTGCTATGTGACAGTTATATTTATGAGAAGAACTGTAATTACAGCTTATTATAGTCATTTTAAAGCTAATTAACTTACAAAAATTACACACAGTAAAAAACACTTTTTAATTTATTTTTAAATTTTTATAAGTTATTTTATAATTATTTAAAACAAAAGAACTTTTGTTCCTCTTTCAGGTTTCCAGAACTATTTTGGCTTGCTAACACTGAAAAATGATTTCTTTAAAACAAAGAAGCAAGCAATATTGTTGCCTTTTGCAACTGCTTATCTGTTTGAAACAGGATTTTCAAAATAATAATTTCTAACTAAAAAATAAAATAGACGCTGGCTTTGATTAAATACAGTAGGTGCTCAAATAAAGTCATTTTGTTCAATGTCATTTCATTATAATATTGATGAAGGAAATAGATTCCTAGCAGGGGTGGCCTCTGTATGGGTGTATCAGTCTACTCTCACATGGCTGTAAATACATTATCCAAGACCGAGAGACAGGGTAATTTATAAAGAAAGGAGGTTTATGAGGCCGGGCGCGGTGGCTCAAGCCTGTAATCCCAGCACTTTGGGAGGCCGAGACGGGCGGATCACGAGGTCAGGAGATCGAGACCATCCTGGCTAACACAATGAAACCCCGTCTCTACTAAAAATACAAAAAAACTAGCCGGGCGTGGTGGCGGCGCCTGTAGTCCCAGCTACTCGGGAGGCTGAGGCAGGAGAATGGCGGGAACCCGGGGGGCGGAGCTTGCAGTGAGCTGAGATGGCGCCACTCACTCCAGCCTGGGCGACAGAGCGAGACTCTGCCTCAAAAAAAAAAAAAAGAAAGAAAGAAAGGAGGTTTAACTGACTCATAGTTCCACATGGCTGGGGAGGCCTCAGGAAACTTACAATCATGGTAGGGGGTGAAAGGGAAGCAAGGCACGTCTTACATGGCAGCAGGAGAGAGCATGTGAAGGAGGAATTGTCAAACACATACAAAACCAGCAGATCTGGTGAAAACTCCTTCACCATCATGAGAACAGCTTGGGGGAAACGGCCCCCATGATCCAATCACCTCCCACCAGGTCCCTCCCTCATACATGGGGATTATGGGGATTACAATTTGAGATGAGATTTGGGTGGGGACACAGAGCCAAACCGTATCAATGGGGTTGGCACGTTCCCCATGTCTGCCTGGATTTGCTCCCAGGTTTTCTCCCACATCCCAAAGCTGTGCATGTGAGGTTTATTGGCATTAGCTAATGAGCCGGTTGGAAAAAGAATGAATGAATGAATATAAATTGTTGTCAAATAAAAATGTGTCAAGTATATGATAATCATACAAATGCAGGACAATAAACAATGCAATAGGAAAGTGCTCAGGGAGCTGTCACATATGTAAATGTTTTCGACCTCTGCTGGAGGAGGAGGTTTTCCTGACAATGTTGTCTTGGCAAAAAAAAATTTATGTATCCCTTGATGTAACCAAACTCCACCCCTACGACTGTTACTCATCCATCCACCAAAACTTAGGTAAACAGTAATCTTACTTGTGTTCATTAATCTTTCTTAAAAGTGTGTATAGCTCACATTTATTTAAATGTTTAATATTAGGAGTGTTTTGTTCTTTATGCAGAAGTTTGGTGATGCTTTTTGTGAGCAGAAATATGCTGTAAGAACTTAACTCTTGTTTATATCAATTAGCCTAAGGGGAAATTGGTTTTGTTATACAGAGTTTTACTTGAAGTCACAGTTTCCAAAGACCTATTAATGATGTTAAGTGGAAACTTACTATACTTTAACATTCATCATAACATATAGTTACATAATGAGTCTTGTTTTCTTTAACACAGCTCAATTTTTCCCCAAGTTGACTCTATAGTACATATTGTTCTGATTTAAACTTAAAAATAAAGTCATCCTAATGAAACACTAAATAATCGATCTATTTTTGATAGAGGAAAATATAATTTTATTTTGGAGAAATAAGCCATCATATTGTAGCAGCCTGCCTTTTCGCCCCCAAGCCCTGCAGTCTAAAACTCTGTCATCTCCCAGGTGTGTTCAGCTCTAGCCATATTTATTTTTCCTCATTCTCCAAAATGATGTCATTTCTCAGTTCCCAGGGCTTTGCAAACCCTGAAATCCCTGGATGGAAGGTCAATTCTTCCTGCTAAGAGTCTTTGAAGACTCTGAGGATTCTCACTGGGCATTTCTTACCCTCTTAAGCCAGATTAGGACTTTTTGCCTCTAAGTCATCGTAGAATCCTTCATGCAATTCAGTTTCATAGACATCTGCTTCAACCTCTACCTTCTTTCAAATTCTGAGCTCTCTGGGTACAATTTTACGTCTCTTGACCACTTTATCCCTAGTCGCTAGTAAATAACATACACATTTTAAAAATAAATCAATCAATAAAAATATAAATTAAATCTATATTGTATTCATTATACAGTTACATGTTTAAATTTTATAGGAATATTTCCAAATAATGATTTAAATCTTAGTGGTATTTTAGGCAGCACACCAAGGGCTTAACATTTGGAGTTCTGTTACGGCTCTGTCATTAATTCACCTGTGATTTCAGCTAAATCATTTTATCTCTATTCCAGGTTCCTCATCTACGAAACAAGAGAATTGTATTAATCTACCTTGAAGGAATTCCTCAGATCTAAAATTCTATGATCTTTTGCATAGATTTCGGTGATGATACTGCTGTCTCACATTGATATGTCTGGGTGCAGTCAGTACCAATGTTGAACTGAAATCAGCAGTGATTATGACTCTAATTTCAAGTATGTGAAGTGGTTAACCCGAAATGAAGGAAATGACATTTGATTATGTATTTGTTCCTGTCTTACAATTAGGGCACTTTGTGAGTACATTTAACTCTTTGACAGTGTAACTAAACTCTTTCCAATGCAAATGTGTCATTGTTCTTGAAAGCTTAATGACAACCATAAGATACAGTAACTTCATGACGCTTTGGTTACTTGCGATTTTACTGTGTAGACAAGAACAATCTCATCTCTGAACAAATCTTCCCTTTGGACCTTGCTAAATGGTTCAATAGTTCTATTCTAATCTACGTGAAATACATGTGTTAAGGGCTGGGTGTGGTGACTCATGCCTGTAATCCCAGCACTTTAGGAGCCTAAGGTGGGAGGACCACTTGAGTCCAGGGGTTCAACATAGCGAGGCCTTGGCTCAACCAAAAAACAAAAACAAAGCAACAGATGGATAAAACCTAAATCTGACTCTGAAATCTTTCATCAGCATAACCCAGTAAAATTCCCATGTTGTTGTGTGTATCAATTGCTTGTTTTTGGGAGCACTGAGTATAATTCTTTTGTAAGAATAGACATGTGTTTTTCCAGTTCCCTGTCAAAGAATATTTACAATGTTTCTATTTTGGCAATTATGAATAGAGTTACTATAAACATTCATGTGGTCTAAATTTTATTTTTCTAGGGTAAATACTTAGGAGTGGGATTTCTGGGTCATATGATTGATGTATATTTAGCCTCATATGAAACTACCAACCTATTTTTCAGGATGCTGTACTGCTTGGCTTTTCCGCTTGCAATCTCAAAGGTTACATAGAACATATACTCATTGGTGTGACATTCTCAAAAAGACAAAATTACAAGGATAAATAATGAATCAGCCAGGTGCGGTGGCTTACTCCTGTAATCCCAGCACTTTTCTGAAGCCAAGGCGGGCAGATTACTTGAGGTCAGGGGCTCGAGACCAGCCTGGCCAACATGGTGAAACTCCATCTCTACTAAAAATACGAAAATTAGTCAGGTTTGGTGGCAGGCTTCTGTAATCCCAGCTACTTGGGAGGCTGAGGCAAGGGAATGGCTTGAACCTGGGAAGCGGAGGTTGCAGTGAGCCAAGATTGTGTCACTGCACTCCAGCCTGGGCAACAGAGCGAGACTACATCTCCAAAAAAAAAAAAAAAAAAAGGGAATCAGTAAGTAGTTCAGGGTTTAAGGTGGGGGAGCCTGTCACCACACCACAAAGGGATACTGCCGTATTTTGAAGTGAAGGGAATGTTCTATGTTCTGATTTTGCTGGTGGTTATACAAATCTATACATGTATTTACAGTCATAGATCTGCACACACAAAAAGTTCTACTTTACTGTATATACTTTACTGAATAATTTGTTCAGACCTGAAGAATAATTCTGCATGTGTCACGAAGCTGTCAAAATACAACACTGATGCAACGTAGCACCTTAGCACCTGCAATATGAGACGCCTGGATTTTATGGGCATGTACGTGAATTTAAAAAAAGGGGGATGTGCTAAGCCTCTAATATACTGATTACAATTGTAAAATGGTCAATGGAAAAGTAAAGCCTGCCCTTAAGATAAAAACTTGCCTAAAACTGAACTACTTTGAAGTCTTTATGTTCCTTTAATGTCCATGAATGGCATAAATCATTCAGAACGTGGAGAAAACACAGTTACTTAATTGTATGATTTAATTGACTACTTGCCTTAATTGGGTAGATACAGGGTAAGCTGGGGATTAATAAGGATAAGTAAAGACATGGTACTATCTGTTCAGGCACCTGGGTACCTGGGCAGAGTCGTTCCTCTTGAGGATGCAGTAAAACACCAGTAATGAGTTTCAGAGATGTGTTGATAAATATCTCTGGTACAAATTGGCAGGTGCGAAGCAGCCAGGGGCAGAGGTAGAAGTCAACTCGGTTGTTTGATAAGCCAAGCCAGAAGGAATTTAAGCTCTGGAAGGCCATATTTGCACTCTTGGGTGTCTCACATATCTTCCGATACAGTACTGAGTGGGCACTGAGAGCAAGTAAAGTGAGTTACAGGTTCTCCACCTACCCAGCACCTAGCCGGGCTCCCAGGACACGGCAGTGACTGATTGCATGTTCATTTACATGATGTGTACCACTGCAGAGGGCCAGGACAGGAGGAAAGGAGCAGGAATCTGATTGATAAACTAACCTGACTGAAAAATAAGTCAAGGGAATGCTTTTATTGAATAAATAATCATATTAAATACAATGTTAAAACGGAAGGCAACTCATAGATACACTGAAGTTATTATCATTTCCCCAGGTGTATCAACATGAAATTAGAACAAGCTTTCGATTTCATTTACTTTGACTCATGCACCCACCTCATTCAAGTATGGCAGACTTTATTTACTGTGCTGAAATCCATTACAGCCAGGTGGCATAGAAGGTGATCTGACTTATATCAGTCATTTGCAATTGCTATTTTAAATCCACTAAACATTATCAGAATTGGAAATTGTTCATGTGTGGAACTGCATGAAAAAGATCTAATCCAAACCTCATGATCCTGCAGATCAAAGGGGAAAATAAAAGTTGACCGAAGCCCAAAGTGATGGGACTTTACAGAGTCCCTTTACTGAGTGCAGCCCACACTATTTAAACGGATATGGACTGCCAGTACTCATGGCATGGAGATACTTTCTTCCACCCCCCTCCATGTAAAACACAAGTATCAGGCCTGGTAATGGTGCAAGAAGCTACCAGAAGACACTGCTAAAAAGTGATAGGAGAAAGACAAGCTGGCCTGGGACCCAGGACCAGAGAAACAGCAGAGCATGGGGTGACTTGTGGGCTACCACAAACAGAAGGCCACCTGACCTGCTGTGTTCCACCCCTGACCAGGCAACAGAAGGACTCCAGCAAGCCCATTCCTTCTCCAGATGCAACTGGGACCCGTCTGACTACCAGACAGGCAGCACCACACAAAGAAAATGGACATGAGAGCCACACCAATAACAAGCATCCAAGGAAGGCTTCACATTCCTTGTGCTCCCAGGGCTGCCTTGTCAAAGGAAAATACCGAAGAAGGCAGAACCTGCAAGAGGGATGCAGCTATGTAAGTGATCTCACCTGGGAAGGCCCTTCGTCCCTATAGGTCTGAGACTGGGTCTCCTCCCCGCCCAGACACAGGGGCAGAGGGGGTGGAATAGATGAGGGGGCACTGGAAAGAGAGGTCCCTCCGACCTCCCTCATCTGCTCACAAACGTCTCCCCCAGCCCACCCCACCCCATGCATGCCAAGCCTGGGAAATCCTTCTGCCCCCTCAGCCAGCACCAGCAGAGAGCAGTGGAGCCTCCTTGGGCACTAAATCCACTGAGCAGATCAAAGTAAAACCTTGAAGGCTCTGATAGTCAAATTATCATTGGAATCTCCTCCCCTGCCCACAAAATAGGCTGAGACCCACATGCCAAGGCTAAACAAGGTGCTTACTTGCTAAAATATTAGGTGGGTACAAAAGCAACTGCAGTCTTTGCCATTACTTTTTTTTTTTTTTTTTTTGAGATGAAGTTTCACTCTTGTTGCCCAGGCTGGAGTGCAGTGGCATGATCTCGGCTCACCGCAACCTCCGCCTTCCAGGTTCAAGTGATTCTCCTGCCTCAACATCCCAAGTAACTGGGATTACAGGCATGCACCACCAGTCCAGCTAATTTTGTATTTTTAGTAGAGACTGGGTTTCTCCTTGTTGGTCATGCTGGTCTTGAACTCCCAATCTCAGGTGATTCGTCCACCTCGTCCTCCCAAAGTGCTGGGATTACAGGTGTGAACCTCTGTGCCTGGCCTGCCATTACTTTCAATGGCAAAAACCACAACTGCTTTTTCACAACCCAATGAAAGATGTAAATAGTACTTAGCAATACATAACATGACAGACAAAAGAGCCGGGACACAATCATCACACCAAGAGCCAAGGAAATCATGGCTTGAATGATGAAAGACAATCAGCCAACCCCAACTGAAATGAATCAGAGGTTGGATTTTAAAGCCAGGTCTCTTAAAAATGCTTCAGTGATTGTTTACAAATTATCTGCAAACAAATGAAAAAAAAATCTAACTAAACAAATAAGTTATAAAAATGAACTAAAAGGAAATTATAGAACTAAAAACACAATAATAGAAGGCTAAAAATTGCTAGATTTGCTTAATATTAAAATTGAAATGAGCAATAATAAAATCAGTGAACTTGAGATTAATGGAATTCTCTTACATGAACCACAGAGAGAAAACAGACTAAAAAATGGAAAAGAGGCTGGGCGCAGTGGCTCATACCTGTAATCCCAGCACTTTGGGAGGCTGAGGCAGGAGGATTGCCTGAGCTCAGGAGTTCAAGACCAGCCAGGGCAACACAGTGAAATCTCTATTAAAATACAGGAAAAAAAAAAAATAGCCAGGTGTGGTGGCATGCACCTGTAGTCCCAGCTACTCAGGGAGTTGAGGCAGGAGAATTGCTTGAACCCAAGAGGCAGAGGCTGCAGTGAGCTGAGATCGTGCCACTGCACTCCAGCCTCCTGGAGCAACGGAGCAAGACTCTGTCTCAAAAATAAAAAATAAAAAGGAAAAGGAATAAAACTTCAGAGGCCTGTGGGACAAAAACAACAACAACAACAACAAAGAATCCAACTATTTTTATCATCGGAATTCCAGGAGATGAGCTAGATGATGATGTTGAAATTATTTTTTAAAAAAATTGCTGAAAGCATCCCAAATTTGGCAAAAACACATGAATTTACAGACTAAAAATAATTTAAGTTAACCTCTCAAAAATAAACCCAAAGAAGTTCATTCCAAGACACATCTAATCCAACTTTTAAAAACTAGAAACAGAAAAAGATAACCAAAAAGAAACAAAATGTTATCTACAGGAAAATCTACTTAAAGGATAATGATTTTCCCGTTTGGGATCCTGGAGGCCAGAAGGAAGAACTGTCAACTAAAATTCTAGATTCAGTGAATCTATCCTTTACAAATAAAGGGAACTTAAAAAAATTATCAGGCAAAGAATTTGTTGTTGCAAATTAAGAGTAGGTAGTAGGCTGGGCGCAGTGGCTCATGCCTGTAATCCCAGCACTTTGGGAGGCCGAGGCAGGCAGATCATCAGGTCAGGAGATCGAGACCATCCTGACTAACACTGAAACCCCGTCTCTACTAAAAATACAAAAAATGAGCCGGGCGTGGTGGCGGCGCCTGTAGTCCCAGCTACTCGGGAGGCTGAGGCAGGAGAATGGCGTGAACCCGGGAGGTGGAGCTTGTAGTGAGTAGAGATCTTGCCAGTGCACTCCAGCCTGGGGGACAGAGCGAGACTCCGTCTCAAACAAAAACAAAAACAAACAAACAAACAAAAAAGTGTAGGTGGTAGACCCACCCTTAATGGTTGGCTCAAGGACAGTGTTCAAAAAGAAAAGAAGTGAAGAAGAAAAGAAAAGAAACTTCTACTTGTGCTTTCAAAAGAGAAAAAACAAGAGGAATCTATACAATATAAAATGGACATTTTGCTTACCATGAGTTCTGTAAATCTTACTTAATAATTGAAACAATTAGAACACTTTCTGGTACGTCAGATGATGATTTTAAAAAGTTGAAGGGGTAAAGGGCCCTAAATGCAAGCGTGGTTTCCATACTTCAAGTGGCAAATGTTGGCATTAGTTGTAGTAAGGTAAGTAATGGCCTCACTCCTGTCCACTCCTGCCCTCACCCTCATCCCTCAAATCTGTGAATCTTACTTTCTAGATGAAAGATTTTGCAAATATGACGAAGTTAAGGATCTAAATGTGGGGGATTGTCCTGAATGATCTAGGTGGGCCCTAAATGCCACCACTAGTATCCATATAAGAGAGAGGCAGAAGGAGATTTCAGGCAGAGGAGAAGATGGTCTCATGACTCTGAGTGCAGAGAGTGGGTTCATGTGGCCACAAGCCAAGGAATGCCAGCAGCTGCCCTAAGTTGGAAGAAGGAAGGGATGAATTCTTTCCCAGAGCCTTTGGAGTGGTTCCAGCCCTGCCCCCATCTTGATGCTGGCCTAGCAAACCTGACTTGGACTTCTGGTTTCCAGAACTGAGAGTACAAATTTCTGCTGTTTTGAGCCACCGAGTTTGTGGAATACTCTATAGTAACAGCAGAAAACAAATGTATCACTAGACTGTTACAAGTCACATATGTTTACTATAATGCCCAGAACAATCACTTTGAAAGCTACAAAGAAATACATGAAAATATACCACAAATAAGCCAAGAAAGAATTAGAAAACAAAACTTAATAACCCCTACGAAGGCAAGAAAAGCAATAAAAGGGGAATAAGAAACAGAAATAAACAAATAATAAAATGCCAGACAAAGCACTAAACATATCAATAATTACCTTAAATATAAATGGTCTAGATATGCCACTCAAATGTCAGAAAAAGGCAGAATGTATTAAAAAAAATTACCCAATTACATAAGACTTAAAATACATGTCAAAGTCAATGACCCAGGCATATTGATAATAAAAGGAAGAAAAGATATACCATGTAAATATTAATAATAAAAAGCAGGAGTGTCTATGTTAATACCTGATGAAGTAGACTTAAGGCAAATAAAAATATCAGAGACAAAAAGGGACATCACAAAATAATAAAAGGATTGACCCATCAGAAATATGGAACAATCCTAAAAGTGAACAAACCAAATATCAGAGCTTCACGACAAGAAGCAAAAACTGATACAGCTAAGAGAAAAATAGCAACCTCCACAAGTATAGATGAAAACTTCAGTACCCTTAGAAAGCAGGCAGAAAAGATCACAAAGGATATTCCATCAACCAACAGGATCTAACTGACAAATACAGAACTCTCAACTCAATACACATGTTTTTCAAACCCCTATGAAAAGCTGACAAAGATAAATCACACCCTGGGCCAGAAAATAGATCTTGACATATTCAAGTGAACTGAAATCACATAGAATTTATTCTCTGATCACAAAGGAATCAAACTAGAAATCATTGATTAAAAGACATTAGAAAAATCTCTAAACACATGGAAATTAAATAACATGTTTCTAAATAATCCATGATTCAAAGGGAAAGTCTCAAGTGAAATTAAAAAAAATACATAGAACGAAGTGAAAATAAAAACACAACATATAAAAATATGTGGGATGCAGATAAAACAGTGCCAAGAGGAAAATTTATAGCACTAAATGATATTAGAAAAGAATGAAAAAATTACTTAAGTTCTTACCTCAAGATTCTAGCAAAAGTAATGCAAAATAGATTCAAAGAAAGTAGGAGGAAGAGTGTGATAGAGGTCTAAGTTAATGAAATAGAAATAGAGAAACAGTGGAAAAAATAATGAAACAAATATTTTCTCTTAAAAATAATATAATGGATGAACCCGTAAGAAGACTGGCAGAAAGTCAGAAAAAGAGAAAGCAAGAGATAGAGAGATAGATGGGAACAATTACAAATATCAGAAATAAAATAGTGGATATTACTACAGATTCATCAGCCATTACAAAGATAATAAGGAAATATTATAAACAACTTTAAATTCATAAATTCAACATGTTATTAAATATAAACTGATTTATCAAAAACTGTTAATTACCAAAACTCAACCAAGATAAAATACACAATCTGAATAGTCCTTTATTATAGAAATTAATATTATAACTAACATGTTCTCCAAAAACAAAATCCTCAGATCCAGATGGTTTCACAGAAAATTCTACCAATTTATAAGGAACAATTAACATCACGTTTTCATACACTCTTGCAGAAAGTAACAAAAGAGAAAATATTTTATAGCCATTACAATCTTATAATGAGGCTAGTATTAAACTGATACCAAAGCCAGACAAAGGCAGTACAAAAAAGAAAGAGAAAACTATAGACCAATATCTTTTATAAATGTAGCTGAAAACATCCTCAACAAAATATTAGAAAAGTGAATCCAACAATGTACAAAAAATTATACACAATCATGAAGTAGAATTTATTCCATTTATGCAAGGCTGAGTCAATTTTTTAAAAAATCAATCAATGTCATCCACCATCAGAAGAGGCTAAAGAAAGAACGTGATATATGAGCTAACACCAAAAAAGAAACATTTGATGATTTGCAGGATATATAGTGTTCATGAGTTGAAAGATTTAACATCGCAAACATGTCAGTTTTCTCCAAATTTATCAATAGCTTTAATGTAATTCCTATCACAATCCCAGCAATGTTTTTATAAAGCCTTGCTGGGAGTATACATGTATATATGTATATGGTATTCTCAAAACTATATAGAGTGGCACCTGCCCTAGAATAAGGTGGGAAAACATCACTCCACCTGATCTTAACATTTACTAAACAGTTACAGTAATCAGTAATGTGTGGCATTGGTAGAAGACTAGGCACATCAGTATAACAGAACAGAGAACTCAGAAATAGACCCACACAAATACATCTAACTAATTTTTAATGAAGGCAGAAAAGCAGTTCAATGGAGCAAGGAGAGTCCTTTCAACAAATGCTCCTGAGCCACTGGACACACGAACTGCAGGGCAAACCAGGAACCTCAACCTCTGTCTCATGCCATATACAAAAACTAACTCAAAAGGGATAAGAGACTGAAATGTAATATGTAAAACTGTAAAACTTTTAGGAAAATGTATAGAAGGACTCCTCTGTAAAGTACAGCTAGGCAAAGAATCCTTAGACTTGACACCAAAACTCCGGCCATTATGGGAAAGCCCATACACCAGACTCCACCAAAATTAAAAGCTTTTGCCATGTGTTGAAACTCACATGAAGAAAGTAAAAAGACAAACTGCACACTGAGAAAAAATAGTTGCAAACCATGTATTCTACAAAGCACTAATATCTTGACTATACAAAGAATTCTCAAAACTTAATGGTAAGAAACATCCACTTAGAAAATGGGAAAAAGACTTAGACATCTTGCCAAAGAGGATGTCAGATAGTAAATAAGCACCTGACAAAATGTTCACCATCATTAGCGGTCAGTGGTTAAAATGCAAATTTAAACCACAAAGAGGTGTCACTACACACCTTTTGGAGCAGAAAAAGTGATGATAAAACCAATTTTGGGGACGGCGTGAGCATGAGAGCCACTTAACATCATGGGCTGTGACGTGGGAGAACTATGCTGGAAAATAGTTGGGCAGTTTCCTACAAAACTAAATATACAACCAACATACAACTCAAGCAATCACACTCCTCAGTAATTTTCCAAGAGAAATAAAAACTCACGTTTATACAACAACCTATACACAAACGTCATAGTAGCTTTCTTCGTAATAGTCAAATACTAGAAGCAATCCCGGTGTCTGTCAGTGGGTGACTAAAAAGAAACTGTGCAACATTCATACCTCGAAATACTAGCCAGCAAAAAAACGGGAAGAAACGATTGCAGTACACGACGTCCAGGGAATTTTGCTGAGTGAGAAGCAATCATAGAAGGCAAGGCACTACATGCTTCTAATTATGTAACGTTCTTGCAATGACAAAATTTTAGAGCTGGAGTGGAGATAATGGTTGGCAGGGGTCAGGTTTAAGTGTAGAAAACAGAGAGTTGGCTATTATTATTAAAGAAAACATGAGGGACCTTTGGGGTATTAGAGATTACCTGTGTCTTGACTGTGGTGGATACATGAACTTAAACAGGTAGTGAAATTGTATAGAACTTCATACTAACACACACACACACACACACACACACACAGAGAGAGAAACAAATGAATATAAATAAAACAGGAAATTAAATTAGCTGGGCATGATGGTGCATGCCGGTTATCCCAGCTACTCCTGAGGCTGAGGCATGAGAATCCCTTGAACTTGAGAGGCGGCAGTTGCAGTGAGTTGAGATTGTGCCACTGCACTTCAGCCTGGGTAACAGAACGAGACTCTGCCTCAAAAAATAAATAAATAAATAAATAAATAAATAAATATAAAAATAAAATAAAACAGGAAATCTGAATAAGATCAGTGGATCATATCAAGGTGAATATCCTGGTTGTGACATTTTACTATAGATTTGCAAAACGTTTCCACTGGGGATCCGGACAAAGTCTACAAAGATCCCTTTGTATTAACACCAGGGGTTCAATGAGCAATTAGGCAGCCCTTTTTTTTTTTTCCTCAGTGACTATCAACTCCAGCACTCCTTGTCTTCGTCTAGCAGATAGAAATGGTATCTTTGTCACAAGTTTGTCAATAAACAATACAGATGCACTAAATGACAGTTCAGTCTCCTCTTTCCTTCTTCCTTTCCATTACATTTCATTTTTAAATTTCATTCTGAACATGGCAGAACCCTGGATGTTTTATTATATTAAGACGGCGATGATAACTATAGTAATATCATATTACCTTCTCCTCGTACTGTACTTTTAGCCTTTTTAAAACCGTTTTTTATCTACCATTCTATTTGATGCAACAATTCTTTGAGGGTAAAAGGCATACGAGAGGGAGTCAGGGATGCTGCACTCTAAATACGCGCCATCTGTTGTTCTAATGGACTTATCTCCCCAAAATAATAACAGCCTTCGGTGTTAATTTGAGATTAAAAAACAAACAACAAAATATTTAAATGTTTTTGACTGATGAATTGTGGAAGAGATTCCTAGGTCTTCTGGGTCCATAAAAACAGGCATGCATTTTTTGGCTCCTTAGAGAAAATAGCCACAGTGAGTCTATACCTGTGACAAAACAGCCAGAACAGCTGGAAATGACTCCTGCTGTTCACTCAGCTGCCTGGACCCCAAATGAGCTGAAATGGAACCCCACCTTATCTGCAGCAGGAGCTGCCCTTGGGCTCAGCTTCCTGTGGGACCTATGGCTTCTTCTTCCCTGTGGGAAAGTTGCCCTCAAGACATGTCCGATGGGTCCCCAAGGTCCCTGACTGTGCTGGCTTTCTCAGATAGCTCCACTGCAGCTGCTAGTCCAGATCCAAAATGCTAAAGCCCAGCGGTTTGTTTATTCCCCTAGCGACAGGGTTCTAGGAAGAGGAAACCCAAACCACAAAGGGTGTCCAGAGAGGTGTGGCAATGTCTGAACTCTCCAGTGGTAACGACAAAGGCTGGCTACTCAATTCTCCTTGATTCTGGGAAGTTGGTCCTGAACCTGTCACACACAGAAAGAAGGTGACACAAAAGCACTCACCTGCCATAACACCACTCGACTAACCAGGCTGAGTAACCATCACTACAGGAGAAGGCCAAGACTGTGCTAGCAATTATACAGAAGCGACTTGGTTATTCTAGTAACTGGGCTGCTCTCTTCAGACAACAGTGATTGATGTATTATCAGCATAAATTTAAGGCATATTTTAGGAATACCATATATAAATTGATGCATCTAGTCACAAGGAGGATATTTTACACCCACCAAAGTATCAGGTAAATTTGGTGTATAAATATGTAGAATTCTTACATTTATCTACTTAGAATAATTGAATTGCCAGATAGATAGAATTTTCAAATGAGATACCTACCAATACACTGTCAAGAACAGGGGTCCCTTTTTAATGCCGAAATTATTTGTGAATGTTTTTAAGAGTTCCTGGAAGCTTATAAATTGCAATAAGTGCTAAAAGAATCCCATGGAATATTTTGTGATTTCCCAGAAATCGTATAAATCCTCAAGGCATTGTTCAAACCTCATTTAGTAATATTACCAATTTTTTTATAACAAGTTCCCATCAACATTTTGATATTAATGGTTTATATGTTTCTAAACTTGTTTGTATCCCATTAGAGATGTATATTTTATGAGTAATTTACTTTGTAGACACAAAAGACTAAAAAAAAAAGACCCTACAGATGCAATCAAAATATACTTAGAAGAGGTGACTTTTTTTTTCTAACCTCAAACCAAATAAATGTTTAGAAACCCACAAAATTATTATTATTATTATTATTATTATTATTATTATTATTCTTTCTGAAACAGTGTCTTGCTCTGTTGCTCAGGCTGGAGTGCAGTGGAGTGATCATAGCTCACTGCAGCCTTGATCTCCTGAACACAATCGATCCTTTCACCTCGGCCTCCTGAGTAGCTGGGACTACAGGCATGCACCATCACGCCCGGCTAATTTTTTTTTTTTTTTTTTTTTTTGTAGAGATGGGGTTTCATCATGTTGCCCAGGCCGGTCTCAAACTTCTGGCCTCAAGTATTTCTCCCTCCTCGGCTTCTCAAAGTTCTGGGATTATAGGCGTGTACCACCATGCTTGGCCAATAACATTTCTTTTGACCTCTTACATTCAAGGCTAAAACCAATAGATAAATGTATGAAGAAGATAGCATGCTTCTCGTAATATAAAATATAATATAAAATTTATAGCAATACTAGCACTTTTACTATTAATAATATAGATTCATATTGCTAATTATATGAAATTTATATCAGTAGGCTAATTAGTCCTCAAGGCTAGAACAATGGCTTATTCTTTCTCTCTGTCTCCTAGCTGAGGCCTAGCATAATATTTGGCATTCAATAAATAATTATTCAAAGAATCAAGCAAGAAAGCTTCCAGATAAGAGGCCGGGAAAGAAAAGCTAACGATGGATAGACTTTAAGTCAAGAACAGGGTCCAAACAGTTGAGTCTGTCTATACTATCAGTGGCATTCAGACTCACAGGCTGTGCCATTATGTGAAAGATAATATACAGAAAAATAGTTGGGATTATGTGATTCCAGAGTTTTAAGAATCTTGTTTCTAATTGGTTTGATTTCTAATCATGTTTTCTGATTTTTTTAAAAATCTAGGATGTATTTAAGTCAATATCTTTATATCTTTATTACCAACATCAATTGTTTATGCTTTCCCCCAAAGCACTAAATGTTTATTGATTAACTCTGTGACAACATTAAAGATATATAAAGATATACACACAAACATGCACACGTCTGTGCATAGTGTCTGCTTTTTTATGGCTCTTCAGCAGTCTTTAAGAAAAAGAGAATGATGCCCTTTGGCTCAGAATCAGCGGAAAACAGCAGGGAGAAATGAAGTCGCAGCCACACCAGGCAGTGTCTGGGAGCAAGAAGTAGTTTCACCAAAAATGGATTAATCCAGCCCTAAGAAAGAACCAGGATCCTGATTTGTTAATCCACACATCTGGTTAGGCAGAGGCTACCCTGTATGCTCACAGATGTCTCCAATAATATTGACTATTCATTCCCGTAGACGGACGGGCATTTTAAAACTGTAACCTGTGACTGCCGCCCAGAGAACATCCGGAATTAATGAAATCCCCTGGTGACCAATGGCTAATAGCTGCAAAGGCCAGAGGAAGTCCGGGGAAGGCCATACCTCTCCATGCTGTTCCTCTGCAAATTAAATTCAAGAACAATCTCAATAGACGTGCTTGGAAAGAACTCAACAGATATTTGCAAAGAAAGTTACTTAATTTTCTTTTAAGTCTGAAACTCTATAAATATGACCCAACTTTCTTCATCCACTTCTCAGGGAAGGTGGATTATTGAAGGAGTTCCTTAATGTTTTTATTCTTTCATATTGTGTCATAAAAATTAAGAAAATGAAAAATCATTACCAGAAATAAGAAATTTTAAAACCCTATTTAGGGTGAGCTATCTACTTTTAGGCTATTTCATTTTCCAAATTTCTCTTATAATCCAGATTTAACTAGAATTCCGTATTTCCCACAAGAAGGAAACCCACAAAATATTGAGTTTAAAGTAGTGAATGCCAGTCTGCCATGAAGAGGTTTTAAACTGCTGCTTTATTTAAAATGTGTGTCATGTGATCCTCTGACTTAATATACTGACTAGTATTTAAACTATTCCAGTGTATCTGTCATTTCTCCAATTAGATGTTAGACTCCATGCTGGGAAGAATGTTTGCATATAAGTACCCAAAAGTATTTGTTGATGTATAACCTGAAATCACCTGTTTATTCAAAGAGACCAGCTGTGATTCTCTGACTGTGTTCTGTTATTTTTCTGTGATCTGGTACACTGAGGACATATATCAGTGGTTTTTCCTTCCTCTTCTGCAGCTGATTAAATGCCCCGCTGGTCCTGGTTACACTGTTTCCCAAAGGGCATCTCAGTTTGATTCAGTCGGCTATTTAGTTTTTCATTTATAGATTCAAGCTATTGAGAGAAGGCTCTAATAACCCTTAAGTCAAT
Organism: Macaca nemestrina; assembly: GCF_043159975.1. Taxonomy (NCBI): domain Eukaryota; kingdom Metazoa; phylum Chordata; class Mammalia; order Primates; family Cercopithecidae; genus Macaca; species Macaca nemestrina. The sequence goes on along the minus strand of NC_092132.1, from coordinate 150,657,853 downwards.
GTAATACAGAGTTTGCAATTGCTTTCTTAACAACAAATCACATTAAAAACTGAGTGTATGATTGTAGATCTTTAATAATAACCTAAGGGATTTCATACGGCATCACCTAGCTGCATTTATATTTTAAATGTTGCTGTTATTTAACAATTTTCCTCATTTATTTTAGTGACATCCTCTCTTAAATTAGGTGTTTTGGTAATAATAATATGTGTGAGTTACATTTTTCAGCTCTCCGGAGTGTTCGCATGCATTATTTCATTTTTCTCGTTTCCAGAGGCTGGAAAAGTTTATTATACATATTTTATAGCCAGGAAAAGAGAGGTAGAGAGAGGGAGAATGACTTCCCTCAGGGTCATGGGGATAGCAAATAGCTGGAGCCAGAAACTCTGTCTTTGACTTGCCAGCTCGTTTCTATCCACTGTGGTGCTGCTGTTCCCAGCACTGTCCCAGGTCAAAGGCAGTCAGTGTGTGTGACGATCACCTTGGAGGCTTGCTCAAAATATAGGTATCTGGGCCCTCAGATGTAAGACTCTGTTTTTAAAAATAAAAAAAGGCTATTTTTTTAAACCTAGTAATTTGTCAACAAAAAAGAGTCATCGTTTGGCAAGGGTGTGGAAAAATAGGGTCCTTTATGTTCCACTGTGGTTTATATAAATTTTTGGGGGGGATAATTGGAGAAACATAACAGTGTAAATGAAGATGCCTCTTCATCCCAAAATTCCTCGCTGGAAATGTGCCTGAAGGTATACCAAACAAGTATGCCAACGTCTACGTACAAAGACATTCACTTCACAGCTGCTTGTGGAAGTGAAATAATGGGGTGGGGGTGTGAGCGTCAGATGCAAAAGACTGTCAAAGGGAACCAGGTTAAAATCATGGTAGGTCTACAGGCGATGAAGACTCCAGATCCTGGAACAATATCACATCCTGAGTTGGAATCCCTGCCTCAGCATACACTAGGTTTGTGAATTGGGGTAAATCCTTTAACCTATCAAAACTTCAGCCTCATCACTGACAAAACAATGATATTATTAGCCCTAAATTCCCAGGATTATAGTAAAGATCAGATAAGGTAAAATGTATTATGCATTTAACACAGTGCATGGTGCGTAAGAGATACATAAAAGTTAGCTATGATATTACTAGTGTTGTTCTCATCATTATTATCATAAGTTGTGGTCCAGCAACATAATTTCAATTATGATGATTAGTAATAGTTGGAATGCGCCAGCAGGAAGATAAGCTAGAAGTACGTGTTCTCTTGCAAAGTATTCAAGCTACAATGAAGGAAGGAGGCACGTTCCTGGTGGAGTCCTATTCTGGCTGTATCGATTTTTAAGGGAATATACAGAACAGTTGGCTAGAGCTTTTTCAATGTGTGAATTGTCTCATGAGTAATCAATAAATAAGAGGATCAGGTGAGCATAATAGACTGCACCTTTTTTCTAGCACAGAACCATGGGATGCTACTGGGGGGAGCTTCCTCACAAATGAAGAGGCAGCCTCAGTAGTACACAAGACGACAAAGAAACCAAGGCGAACACCTGCAGAACAGTTTCCATTAATGAAAGATGCTCTGGTTTAGTGGTTTCAAGGTCTACATCATGAAGAGAAGCTATCTGTGGAGTGGCAAAGGCAGATGAGGCGGGTATTTCCTTTCTGCTAAAAACATAGAGGAAGTACACCCCCAAATCATTTTCCTAATTTTGATACACCAGGTCTGATAAAACGGAAACTGTCCTTGAGGCCGTCTCTCTGGACGTAGCTAAAGCGGATGCCCAGGTCAGAGGGCTGCAGAACAGTCTGTGATCCTGGTAAAAACTGAGAAGTGGGATCAGTCTGCAAATGTTCAGAGCAAGGGCTGTCACCATTCTTGCTAAGACTCTGGAAACAGAGTTCTTCGGAGGTACACTGAGTCACCCCCAACACTTTTCCCCATGATGTCTGTTACTTTATCATGAAGTTTTACAGAAAGCGTGGAAAGGTGTATGACATTATTCCAAAAAAGACCTATATTTCCCAAACTAGAAAGCATCTGCACTTCTTTAAAAACCCTGATAATGTAGCATCACAGGGAAGCAGAAGAGAGAGTTTAAAAAAGGGGGGTTGGCTGGACGCGGTGGCTCACACCTGTAATCCCAGAATTTTGGGAGGCTGAAGTGGGCAAGTCACCTGAGGTCAGGAGTTCGAGACCAGCCTGGCCAACATGGGGAAACCCCGTCTCTACTAAAAATACAAAAATTAGCCTGGCATGATGGCGCACACCTGTAATCCCAGCTACTCAGGAGGCTGAGGCAGGTGAATTGCTTGAACCTGGGAGGCAGAGGTTGCAGTGAGCCGAGATCGGACCACTGCATTCCAGACTGGGTGACAGAGTGAGACTCTATCTCAAAAAAAAAAAAAGGGGGGGAATTGATTTGAAAAATTTATTATTTTTTGCTACCTCATGAGTGTACTAATTTTTGCCATAAACATATTTTTAATGAAGGAAAACAATTGAAACAGATGAAACATAATCCTAAATTATACTCATATTTTGTTCTCAGATGAAATCAGATTGCAGGCCACTAGATTAGCCATAAATGGCACTAACCAAACACCTGAGGCCGAGTTGCAAGCCAGTAGCAGAATCTCATCTCCATCCACCATGCCCCGCACTGCATGCAAAAGAAGAGAAGAAGCTCAAGAACATACTTACACGTACAAGACCGATCTGGTGTCTCCCACCTTCCCAGCATCACCGACCGTCAGGGTGTCATAGCCTCGCTCCAGCTCAAACTCTTCAAAGGCAAGCTTGATGACCTAAATACAAGGTACAAAACAGTGACTTAGAACAGTAGGTACTTCCCATGACTTTTAATAAATATTGTAATATCTAGTTATAGTGTTAAATTTTGCTCCTTAATACCAATATCAAATGATCCCAGAGCTGCTTTAAGTAGTTACATGGATAATTCCATACATTTGATAGCCTGGCATTATAGAATTTTATGAAATTCAGAATTGCTAGTACCCCCAACTTAAGTATTTTCACCTCTAAAAATGAAATTTAACCTCTACACCACTTTAAGTCAAATATCTACTAAATGTTTAACATTTTCAGTGTTTGAGTGTTTGGATTAACCACTAACTAAATCAATATAAGCAAAAGAAATGTTGGTTATAGTTAATGACACATATTTTGACCAGACGCAGAATGCCCTGCAATAAATATAAATTTCTATATGCATATTTCATGTAATTATCCATATTAACACCCCAAAAGACTTTATGAGGATACAAAGTCTTGCAAAGTCTGTAAGTTTTTTGTTTGTTTTTTACAAAGAATACTTTGTCATGATGACCAGCACCGAGACATCTGTACAACACTGGTTTATGTTTGATGTGCCAGTATATTATAATCTATTAACTTCTTTCTGTAGAGCACAAGATCTTTTTCTCCTGAAAGAAGAAATGCTTCCTTTGGTGGCCAATACTATGAGGAAGGAAAAGTTAGGTTAGAACCCTGGGTAGTACGGAGAAAAAATTAAAGAAGATAAATACATGATGATAATTAGAGGAATGATAGATACATGATAGATTCGATGGATGGTAGAAGATTAGAAGATATAGACAGATTAGATGATAGATAGGTAGATAGACAGACAGACAGATAGATAGATAGATAGATAGATAGATAGATAGATAGATAGATAGATAGATAGATAGATGACAGATAGTAAATAGATGATAGACTGGATGGATGGATGGGTGGATGGAAAAATGACAGATGATACACAGATAGATGGATATATAAGTGAGAGAGAGAGAGATGTAATGAGAAAGACGCAGAGGGTGTGAGAAAGGAAGGAGGAAGAAGGATGGGACAGGAGGAACAGAAACCATAATATTGGAAGTACATTTTAATAAGCTCTATTTTAGAATGAAACAGAAATTCTGAAACAGCGTAGAAAAGTACCAAATGCCCATTTGTTAACCTTGAAAGAAAAGGGTAAGTGGTAGCATAGGGAAAACAGATTTCCCACTAATACCCAAGTCTATGTCCACAGTTCCAATAGGCTCTAAACAGGTGCTTTTCCAAGCAATGCCAATAAGGAATACATTAAATTTGCTACTTGAAATTCTTACTAAAATTAGTAATACAGTCATTATGATTTATTTTTAAAAACCTACTATTTCAAATTGCAGTGTTTGTATGAATACATTATTTCAGCAATCCGATTTGACACAGGTGTCGAGGTTGACAGCTGTTGCAAACCAGTGTAAATACTGCATGTGAAACATAGCACCTGATATTTTTATTTCTATTGTTTTTATTTCTCATGAATCAGTTTGTAAGTGACCATCATCTGATAATTAGATAATTTTAAAACTGAAAAATCATCATTGAGACCTGGTAGTTTTCTTTCTGACATGTGAACCCAGTGCTGACTTGTTTAAAATTCTGGTGGGAAGCGATGATAATTCATTAAGGTTTGGGTGTCATGTTTGGCCGATTTGTAATGAGTACAGATAGGATTCACACTGTATGAATGGGCTCTCATTAGGGGTGGAAAAAGGGCCATTCTGTAATTCTTTCAAGCCAAGGCAAAGGTAGACAGAGAAAGTCCTTGTCAGTATTTCATCTCAACAATCAGCAGGTCCTGTTGTCAAATACACATCTTTACTCCATGCTGTTGATGCTCAGTAAAAACAGAAAATGCAGCCTTGGTCTTGCATAGACAGCTTTTAGTTTGTCAGAGGATATGGCATTTTATGCATATATGCAGCTGTAAAATAGACATACATATATTTTTAACCAAATATGCAATTCTTTCATAGTAAAAGAGAGCCAGAGATGCCAATGAAAAGTGAAGACAAAAGGATAATACGTTTCAAGTTGTCAGCAACTTCAATGACATTGAGCCAAAATGGTGTTAGTTCCTCCAACATATGCACCCTCCTTATGTCTTGCATGGACTCCCTCAGCTGTCCCTGGAACTGGATGCTCCATATTTCTCTCTCTCTCTCTCTCTCTCTCTATATATATATATATATATACACACACACACACACACACACACATATACACATATGTATACACACATATACACATATAAATACACACATATATACACACATATATACACATATATACATATATACACACACATATATACACATATATATACACACACACATATATACACAAACACACACATATATACATATAATTATTTTATTATTTATTTTTAAGTTCCAGGGCACATGTGCAGGATGTGCAGGTTTGGGACATAGGTAAACACATGCTATGGTGGTTTGCTGCACCTGTCAACCCATCACCTAGGTATTAAGCCCAGCATGCATTAGCTCATTTTCCTAAAGCTCTCCTAACAGGCCCCAGTGTGGGTTGTTCCCCTTCTTGTGTCCATGTGTTCTCATTGTTCGGCTCTCACTTGTAAGTGAGAACATGCATGTTTGGATTTCTATTCCTGCCATTTTTCTTAAGTCCCTGCTTAATGTCCCTCCCTCAGCCATGGTTCCACAGCCCACTCTGTCCGAGAAAGCCAGTTGCTTTGCCAAAATCCTGCCTATCCCCTTCATAGTATTCCCTGGGTTGACGCTTTCGGTTGGTTTGCTGTTCTGCCTGCCCTGCAGAGCTCCTTGTAAGCATTGAGGGCAGACACCACATGACTTGTCCGTGGAAGGAAGCACTGGCCTCACCCTACAAGAACTCGTGGAACATCAACTCCTCCAGGCCGCAGAGCTAGGAGTGTTTATTTGAAATCTTTCTACTGTTTTGATATAGGTGTTTAATGCTATAAAATACCCTCTTAGCACTGCTTTTACTGTATCTCATAGGTTTTGGTATGTTGTATTTCTATTTTTATTTCCCAGCACTTTGGGAGGCCAAGGTGGGTGGGCCACGAGGTCAGGAGTTCGAGACCAGCCTGGTAAACAGAGTGAAACCCCGTCTCTACTAAAAATGCAAAAATTAGCTGGGCATGGTGGCATATGCCTATAGCCCCAGCTACTCGGGAGGCTGAGGCAGGAGAATCACTTGAACCTGGGAGGTGGAGGTTGCAGTGAGCCGAGATCGCACCACTGCACTCCAGCCTGGGCAACAGAGTGAGACTCTGACTCAAAAAAAAAAAAAAAAAGAATTATTTTTAAATTTTCTTCTTAATTTCTTTACAGATCCATTGATCTATTTCTTCACAGGCCCATTGGACACTCAGGAACATGTTTAATTTCTATGTATTTGCACAATTTCCAAAGTTTCCCTTGTTATTTATTTCTAATTTTATCTGTTGTGATCAAAAAAAGATACCTGATGTAATTTTGACTTTTAAAAAATTTATTGACTCTTGTTTTGTGGGATAACATATGATCAGTCCTGAAGAATGTTCATGTGCTGATGAGAAAAATGTATGTTCTGCAGCTGTTGGATGAAATGCTATATAAATGTTTGTTAGGTCCATTTACAATATAGTTTAGTACTTCTTTATTAATTTTCTGTCTAGATAATCTGTTCCATGCTGAGAGTAGTAGGATGTTAAAGTCCACATCTATTATTATATTGGGGTCTATCTCTCCTTTCAATAATGTTTGCTTTATATATCTGGGATCTCTGGTGTTGGGTGCATATATGTTTATAATTATTATACATTATTTTTGTCTTTGTCTCATTTTACATTTTTTTCATCTTCCTTTCCATTTATTTATTTATTTAGACACAGTCTTGCTCTGTCACCCAGGCTGGAGTGCAGTGATGCAATCTCAGCTCACTGCAACCTCTGTCTCCTGGGTTTAAGCTTTCTCATGTCTCACCCTTCTAGGTATCTGGGATTACAGGGACAACATACCCAGCTATTTCACATTTTTTCACTTAAAGTCCATGTGATTTGATAAATATAGAGCTCTTCCGCCTAGTTTTTGGTTTCTTTTTACATGGACAATCTCTTGTCATGTCTTCAGTTTTAGTCTACGTGTGTCTTTACAGGTGCAGCAAGTTTCTGAAAGGCAGTATATAGTTGGGTATAGCTTTTTAAATTATATTGTCACTTGGTTAATTCTGTTCTGGTTGTTTTGCACATCCTTTGTTCCATTCTCATGCTCTTCTTGGTTATCTTTGTGGTTTGGTGGTTTTCCGTAGTGATATGGTTTTATTTCTTTCTCATTTATTTGTCTGCTCTACCAGTGAATACTACCCTACTGTGTGTCTTCACAACGGTGGTTATCATCCTTTCACTTTCAGATGAAGGGCCCTCATGAGCATTTCTTGTAGGACCATTCCAGTAGTGATAAATTTTTATTAGCTTTTCCTCATCCGGGAATAATTTTATTTCTGCTTCATCTCTAATGTATAGCTTTGCTGGGTATAGTATTCTTGGCTGACTTTTTGTTTTTTCTTTTTTCTTTCCGCATTTTCATTATATCACTCTGTTCTCCCCTAGCCTGTAAGGGTTCTGCTGAGAAATCTAATGTTAGTCTGGGGGCTTTTTGCTTATATTTGACTTGACTGTTTTCTCTTGCTGTTTTTAGACTTCTTTTTGTCTTTGAAGTATTTAAATATGTATATTTTATTGCTACATCAGGTTGTGGATATTTTGAGGGTATATGTGGCACTTTGATACATTTATACAAAGTCTAATGATCAATCAGGATAACTGCGACATCCATAACCTCAAATATTTATTTTTCTTTTTCTTGAGAAAATTACAAAATCACTAGAATAGAAGGAAGAATTGTTTTTGACTTTGACAGTTTGATTATAATGCTCTTTGGAGAACATCTTTGGCATTGGATCTGTTTGGTGATCTTTGAGCTTCCTGGATCTGAATGTACATATTTCTCTAAAAATTTGAGAAGTTTTCAGCTATTATTTTATTATACAGATATCCTACACCTTTTCTGATGTCTTCTCCTTCTAGAATTCCCATAATGGGAATATTTGTCCACTACGTTTTGTTCCACACATTTTGTAGGCATTCTTTATTCTTATTTATTCTTTCATTTTTGTCTGATTGGTTTATTCCAAAAATCCTGTCACCAAGTTTAGAAATTCTTTTTTCATCTTAATCTAGTCTGTTGTTGAAGCTCTTGATTTTATTTTTTAAATGTTATTCATTTTATTCTTCAGTTTCAAGATTTCTGCTTAGTTCTTTTTGTGTAATATCTCTTTGTTGAATTTCTCATTCAGATCATGAATTGTTTTCCTAATTTTTTTGAATTGTCTGTTTTTATTCTATTGATTGTCATGGCATATCTTTAAGATCATTATTTTTAAAAACGTGTAGGCATTTTGTAGCTGTCCTTTTCTTTGGGATTTGGTATTAGAAAATGATTTTGTTCCTTTGCGGGTGTCATGATTTTTGCTTTTTAGACATTTCTTGTATTCCTACATTGATATCTATACATCTGACAAAACACAATTGCTCCTAATTTTAGAGGGTAGTTTTAGTAGTGAAAAACTTTTTCCTGTAGATGTGTCTCGTAGTGTCAGTTGGGTAGGGCGCCTTGGTTTGTATTCTGCATGAGTACAGTGGTGTAGTCTTCATGTTATTTATTTGGTTGTAATCAATGTCTGCAGTTTTTGTGGCTGCCTGAGTAGCCTTGGCTGCAGGTGTTTCTGGAGGCGTTGGTTCAACTCTACTGCAGACGGAGACTTCTGGGTGGGCTTGTCTGGGGGATACAGAAGGTCACATGTGGTATCTCTGCTTCTCAGAGGAACAAGGTTTGTGGCAGTGGTTGGCCTCAAGTGGGCTGGTCCTTGGGTCCCTAGGAAGCATGTGTGGGCATTCAGCAAGTCCACTGCTTGGGGGGTGGGGAGTGTTCACTGGTGGCAGCAGTACCCAAAAGGCCAGTCCTTGGTCTCCTGCAAGAGGCATACAGCCAGGGTGGTTGTTGGTGATGGGCCTCAGGAATTCAACTCTCAGGCCCTGGGGAGCATGCACTTTGGCTCCCTCTGTCTTGAGAGTGGCCTCCCGACGCTGCTAGACCACCTGTGGTGTAGGTTACTTCATGCACTTGAGTGCTGGGTTCATGTTCGTACCACTGAGTCCAGCTGGGGTCATGGCCCTGCATCCTTCTGCTTGCTTGTGGTGGGATGATGGCTGGGTTCTCAAGATGTGCAGATGCGGGGGCTACTGACCCCATGGGCAGGATGTACTCTGATATTTGTTCTGTCCTGAAAATGGCACCATGCTGCAGCAGCCTGGGGCCCAGGGAATGAGAGAGGAACCTGGCGTGAATCCTCTCCCTGGAGCAATACAGCCATGTGGACTCCAGGCAGCTCCTTACCCTTGGCTCAGGGCTGTGAGGACTGTGAGGCTTTTCTGAAGCTCTGAATGCAGGCATCTGGGCTGGGAAAGTGGCCTGCTGGGGATCTCCCACTTACCTTCTCCCTCCAATGAGGAGCCCATTCTTGGCACTGAACAGATCCTATCCTGGCACTTCACATTCATCTTCATGCTGCCGTCTTGAGTTTCCATGCCTCAGAGGGTCTTCTTTTCTCTGTTGCTTCACTACAGTGTTCTCCCCTAGACACTGTACTTATCTACTTGTCATTTCGGTTCTTCTTTATGAAGGAGGTAAGTGCTTGGCACTCGTGCTAGCCATATTGACGTCTGCTAAGCTTTGCATGACTTTTAGACATTTCTAGATGGTACGTTAAGCCAAGGTGTCCAGTGAGCATTTAGAAAAAACAGTGTGGAGCTTGGGAAAGATTCAGGACTCGATACACATAAATGGGGGTCCCTAACCATAGATGCCACCTAAAATACTAACACTCTGTCAGAGTATCCAAGGAAGGCACATGAAAGGAAGAGGAATGAGGATGAGCTGCAGTCTCTTTCATATCTAGAGGCCAAGGAATTGAGGAAGAAACAACAAAGAAGAATCTATGATAGGGAGGACACCAAGAATATGGTGTTTTGTGAAAAATCCATAAAACTAAAGATCTTAAGAAGGAGGGAGTGATCAAATGTGTGGAATGCCACTAAGAATGTGAGTTAGATGAGCTCTAAGATGAGACGTGTGGACTTGACTGGATGGAGGACATGGATAACCATGGCAAGGAAGAACAGCAGAGTTGTAGGGATGGGAGAAGTGCTAAACTGGATTGGCAGAAGGCGATGTGAGGAAGTGGAATAAGTTCTGGAGATCTCTGAGATATCTTAACTAACATGAACGAAGTAAGAATGTGTCAGGATTTTTTTCTTTTAATGGAGAATATTGCAAGATGATAAGAATGACTCAATAAGTATATAAATGATTTTTCAGGAAAGAAATACTGTTGTTACTTTGATTCAAATAATATATCTTTTCCTTGATAAAATATTAATTTATAAACAAAACAAAAACATTTCCCAAAAATCAAAAATAAAATATACTATATAATTTCAATTTACTGAAAAAAAATTTATTCGATATGGGTCCATCCAAATAAAGAGACCACTTCTCCTGATTCAATTAAACCAAAATAATCCAAATATATCAATTGATCGCTATGATCTTTCCCTCTGTGCATGTGCACACACACACGCATGCTCACACACACACACACATGCACACACACACGCTCACACACAACTCACACACACATGCACGCTCACGCACACGCTCACACACACATGCACACACACACACACGCTCACACACGCACACACACACTCACACACACACACACACGCTCACACACACACACCTTCTCTCTCACACACACACACACCCATGCACACACACATATGCACACACCCCCAGAAAAATGTATTCATCATTGGGTTTCTTCCTTGATAGCAATATTTTTTTAAATTTTTCCTTTTGATGTCCTTCAGTAAATGACATTTGTTTTTCTGAATAACATGTTTGTGTCAGAAACTGTGATGGCAGGAAAATGAATAGGAGAAAGATTTTATAATTTTCCAAGATTTAGAACTGACAGCACAATATAAATCAGTACAAAGGCCCTACGTCTTGGAATAAGATATTTTACAAATGCTTTAATTAATAACTGTAGGTTTGAAATTAATGGGTTAGCAATGACAACTTAGAACACACAGGAAGGAACACTGGAAATCTGAGGCTATAATGTATCTGATTCATTCCATTTCAAATTATGTATCAGAAGAAAGGCCTTTCAAACTGTGAATTTCCTTGTAAAAAACATGATAACAAGTTTATGTCTGGAAACTATTAACACTGTTGCAAGAAGAACGATTACACATTTTAAAAGAAAGTTCACACTTCCTTAGAATATAAAAATTATCAAATAATTTTAGTTGTTTTCACCTGAGGTTGTAAGGGCCAATCATAAAACAACTAAAAATATAATTAATGATTAGACGACAACCTGCCCAAATATATCTACCATAGAGACTGGATAAATATACATGTAAATTTCCTACAGAAAAACACATATGACAGTCATTGCTGATGGGAATACAAAATGGTACAGTCACTTTGGAAGATACTTTGGAAGCTTCTCACAAAACTAAATATATTATCAAATAATGAAATAATCACATATCTTGGAATTTACCACCAACAGCTGAAAACGTATGTCCACACAAATCCCAGCAATTTGGAAGGCTAAGGCTGGCAGATCACGAGGTCAGGAAATCAAGACCATCCTGGCTAACACAGTGAAACCCTGTCTTTACCAAAAATACAGAAAAATTAGCCAGGCGTGGTGGCAGGCACCTGTATTCCCAGCTACTCGGGAGGCTGAGGCAGGAGAATGGCGGGAACCCAGGAAGTGGAGCTTGCAGTGAGCCAGGATCGCACCACTGCACTCCAGCCTGGGAGACAGAGCGAGATTCCATCTCAAAAAAAAAAAAAAGGTATGTTCACGTCCACACAAACACCTGCATGTGTGTGTTTATAGCAACTTTATTTATAATCGCCAAAATTAGGAAGCAACCAAGATGTCACTCAGCAGGTGAATGGATAAACTGTGGTACATTCAGACAATGGAATATTATTCAGGGCCGAAAGGAAATGAGCTGTCAAGCCATGAGAAGACATGGGGAAAACTGAATGTATTTTACCAAGTGAAACAAGCCAATTTTAGAAGGCGACGTGTCGTAAGATTTCAACTGCATGACATTTTGGAGAAGGCTGAACTATGGAGACAGTAAAAAGATTAGTGATTGTTAGGGGTTAGAGGAGGAAGGGATGGAGAGCAGGAGCACAGAGGATTTTTAGGACAGTGAAACTCTCTGTGTGATGTTACAATGGCGGACACTGACTTCATACAGTTGCTCAAATCCATAGAGTAAATAGCAGCAGGAGTGAGCCCTAACGTGCACTATGGACTTTGGTAATTCGGCATGAATGCATGTTCATCCATTGTAACAAATGCACCGCTCTGGTTGGGATGTTCACAGCCAGGAGGCTGTGCATGTGTGGGGGCAGCAGGTATAGGGAAACTATGTCTTCTGATTAATTTTCCTGTACAAACTGCTCTAAAAATAAAATCTAATAAATTAACCAAAAATACACATAGAAGCCTTTATATCTGTATGCAACACATACCAATAGGCCACAATATCCAGTATGAAATTACAAAGATTTGATTCCAACCGAAAAAAAAGAAAGTTCACACTTTGAACACTCAAAAAAAAAAAAAAAAAAAAAAAAAAAAAGAAAGGGAGTTAGAAATAGATATCATTAATTCTGGGTTATCCTTGCTTTATTTGAGATGTTTAGCCCCACATATAAACACTAGGAGTCTCTCATAAAATTCAATGCATTGCTATTAAGAAGAGGATTCATACATTATTTCACATGTAACTCTATGACTACCAGCCTGTGCTACACGAAGTCAAAGCTGCTAGTGATTCAGAGTAGGAAAACACAGTTTGCCCAGGCAGTGAAATGCACAATTCCTCTAAAACACAGCAGTCTTGGGAAGGCATCAGATGGCAGGAAGTCAAGAAACTTGGTGTTTCATGCTAAAATCTCCCAGATGGTTCTCTGGAAGTTTAAGTATTACTGACATCCCCACCCTCAGGGCCCTGCCAACTCCCTTCTGTCAGCTTTAAATGGTACATAAATTCCCGTAATTCTCTTTGTGCTGCCCTGCTACAGAGAGAATTAGTCTCAGCTCAAGATAGCCAAAGAAGCTGGATGTGCCCCATCCACTGGAAAGGATTCCCGAGAAGACCTGGCTTAGTTTTCTCTGTCTCAGCCCACCTGTGGTTTGGAAATGGTATAAAAAGCAACCCCCCTCTTTCCTTGCTCTCCATCTCCCCCCACCACCCAAAACACACTCCTCCTAGCCCCCACCCCCTCCTCCCCTCCTCGACACACTCCTCCTAGCCCCTGGTAGCCACTGTTCAACTCTACTTGGATGAGATCAACTTTTTAAGTTTCCACATGTAAGTGACAACATGGAGGCGGGGTTGGGGTGGACAAGAAGAGGTTGGTTTGGGGTACGAAAGTCCAGTCACATAAGTGGAATCAGTTCCAGTGTTCGACAGCACTGCAGGGTGACTATCGTCAACAACAATTTGCTGTGTATTTCAAAAGAGCAAGAAAACAGGAACTTAAATGTCTCCAACACAAATAAATGATAAATATTTGAAGTGATGAATATGTTGATTACCATGATTTGATCAATGACACATTGTATACCAGTATTGAAACATGTACCTCATAAATAGGTACCATTATTATATATTAAACATTTTTTAAATCA